>NC_141879.1:93046893-93349924 GCF_056163025.1 Triticum urartu
GGGGGTTCCGGCGTGGTGTTCGGCTGAGGGCTGAACTCGGAGCCCTCGGGAGCCTTGCTCCCTCTGCTCCCAGAGTCCGGAAGGTCGCCTTGAGGCACCTCCGAGACTATCTCCCCTCAGCCCGGTGCCTCTTGAGACAAAACCTCGGCGTTTTCCATAGGGCAAGGTGTAACACCCCGGATATGATTTCCCCAATATGTAATCCAACTCTTGCCGTTTTCGGCGTTAAGTTATTTTATTTTCTCGGGTTCGGTTTTTTGTCTCCGTGTGTTGTTGTTGCTGTCTTACATCTCATATCATGTCATCATGTGCATTGCATTTGCATTCGGTTCGTCTCATGCATCCGAGCATTTTCCCCGTTGTCTGTTTTGCATTCCGGCGCTCCGTTCTCCTTCGGTGGTCATTTCTACCTTTCTTTCGTGTGTGGGGATTAAACATTTCCGGATTGGACCGAGACTTGCCAAGCGGCCTTGGTTTACTACCGGTAGACCGCCTGTCAAGTTTCGTACCATTTGGACTTCGTTTGATGCTCCAACGGTTCACCAAGGGACCGAAAAGGCCTCGTGTGGGTTGTATCCCAACACCCCTTCGATTTGTCCCAAAACCCACCAAAACCCTTTCCATCATCTAGACCGTTCGATTACGATTGCGTGGCCGAAAACCGCACCTCATTTGGACACTCCTAGCTCCCTCTACCTCTATATAAAGACCCCTCCGAATTTCTCCTTCTCCTTTCCCCCGAATACCTAGATCCACCGATCATCGCGCGCCGCCGGACAGAACCGCCACCGACAGACACGTCCGGATCCACCCCCGCTGCCGCCACGTGGTGCTCCCCCATTCGCCCGCGCCCTCGCGCCCACATCGCCGCCGGTCTGCCCGCCAGGGCCCAGGAGGGGCCCCCGCGGCCCGCTTCCTCCCGCCTCGTCTCGCCCGCAAGCCGCCGCTGTCCTCTTCGTGTCCAGCTGCCCGAGGCGACCGGAGCCGCCGCCCGCCATCAACGCCGTCCGGCCGCAAGGTCGCCCGACCGGCCCCACCGTCCGCCACCCCTCGTCATCCGTGCCGCCTCCCAAGACCGGCAAGGCCGGCCCCCGCTTCCCCGACGAGCTCCGGCGTCCTCCAAATCCCCTCCAGCGAACCTCGTTTTGCGTGCTCCAACGAGATCCGATCCAGATCTGAAAAACCCTAGGGGTTGACCTTTTTCACTAAGTTCCCAGATTATTTTGCATACTTTGACCTGTGATAACTCCGCATCCGTAGATCCGTTTTGGGCATACAGCATATCAAAATATTCTTCTCAGAGAGCACATCATTTCATCTCATTGCATCATTTTCATTTGAGTTCATCTTGATGCCCGAAGTGCTGTTGGAAGAATGCTATTTGAGTTAATTGTCAGATCTGCTGCTCCAATTAGATATTTGTCATTTTTGCCATGATTATTGTGTGCATGATATGCCCCTGAGCTCTACATGTGTTTTGTTATATGTTTTGCCATCTATACAGAGGTGCAACCCATGTATTTTTGTGATGTGTGTGGTGACTAGCACAAGCTTGCAAAGTGGAGCATTCGTTAATGCTGATTTCAGGGACTTAGCAATTCCACTAAGTCCTAGATCTGTTTATTTCAATATGCCATATATTCATGTTGTTTCCTAGTGATCCGTGCCTCTTTTGAGGATGATAAGTAAGGATGTTTTGTTAATCTTGTAGTGCTCTATCCATCCATTTCTTTGTTTGCATTTATCGAGCACCCTAGCTTGAGTCATTTGAGCTCTACTTTTGTCATTTCGTGAATCTGGGCAGATTGTCTACTTGTTAGCGATTTTGCCGAGGATGTTGTAGTTGATCCGTGCATGCTATGTTATTGTTCTTGCCATGTCTAGCTTGTATAATGTGTATTCTTGATGGGTGAATACTTAGATTGTCATGACATGCTCTGTAGTGAGTGCATCGAGCTCGTAAACATGCCTACTTGATGTCTGTTTTGCATGCTCCAGTGTTTCACTAAGTCTGTGATCTCATTATGTTTTTGCCATGTTCACATGCTTGCAATTGTATTTTCTGATCCCTTTTGGCTCAAGGTCACTAAGGGACTTTTATTAAGCTCTTTGAGTAGCTCCATGACATGCTTTACTTTGCCATGTTCAAGTCCTGTTGCATATAGTTTTCATGCTCCGAAGTGTACTACCTGATCTGAAATTCCAGACAAGTGTTAATTTCACTAAGTCTGAAATCTGTTTACCAAATGCATTTTTGCCATGCTTGTTTGAATCTGTTAATGGATGAATTGGCCGTAGCTCAGTGTTCATCTTTTGTTAAACATCATGTATGGAACCCTGCCATGTATTTTTTTGTCATGTTTGAGTGCTATAGCATGTTCATCTTGTTGCATTTAGATGGCTACTTGCTGTAATCGCAGACCGGTGCCATATTTGAATTGCTTGCCATTTCCAAACCGTGACTCCGATTCCGGCGTTCTTTATATCGTTTTCAAGCGATTTCATCTCACCTTTCCAGTGGAACACTTGTATTTCCATGTTGAGGCCAGGTTCATGCATTCCTTGTCAAATCTTGCATATGCATCGCATATCGCATCCCGCATAGCATACCATGTTTGCATTATGTTGTTTGAGTTTGCACGTGGTTGATTGTGTTCCATTTGCTTGTTTGTCTTGTTTGGGTAGATCTGGGAGACGAGTTCGCTAATGAGGAGCCCGTTGAGTTTGCTTTCAAGGATCCAGTCAACTCTGACAACTTTGCAGGCAAGATGATCATACCCTCAAAATCACCACTATCTTTGCTTTGCTAGATGCTCGCTCTTTTGCTATGCCTATGCTACGATGCCTACCACTTGCTTATCATTCCTCCCAAATTGCCATGTCGAACCTCTAACCCACCATGTCCTAGCAAACCGTTGATTGGCTATGTTACCGCTTTGCTCAGCCCCTCTTATAGCGTTGCTAGTTGCAGGTGAAGATTAGAGACCGTTCCTTGTTGGAACATTATTTACTTGTTGGGATATCATTATATTATCTTGTTATCTTAATGCATCTATATACTTGGTAAAGGGTGGAAGGCTCGGCCTCTCACCTAGTGTTTTGTTCCACTCTTGCCGCCCTAGTTTCCGTCATATCGATGTTATGTTCCCAGATTCTGCGTTCCTTACGCGGTTTGGGTTATAATGGGAACCCCTTGATAGTTCGCCTTGAATAAAGCATTTCCACCAATGCCCAACCTTGGTTTTACCATTTGCCACCTAGTCTCTTTTTCCCTTGGGTTTCCGGAGCCCGAGGGTCATCTTATTTAAACCCCCCGGGCCAGTGCTCCTCTGAGTGTTGGTCCAAACAGAGCCACTTGCAGCGCCCCCTCGGGGAAACTCTAGGTTTGGTTTTAGTTGTATGTAGTGTTCATCTGAGTGTGCCCTGAGAACGAGATATGTGCAGCTCCTATCGGGATTTGTCGGCACATTCGAGTGGTGTTGCTGGATTTGTTTTAACTTGTCGAAGTGTCTTGTAGAACCGGGATACCGAGTCTGATTGGAATGTCTCGGGAGAAGGTCTATTCCTTCGTTGACCGTGAGAGCTTGTCATGGGCTAAGTTGGGACCCCCTGCAGGGATTTGAACTTTCGAAAGCCATGCCCGCGGTTATGGGCAGATGGGAATTTGTTAATGTCCGGTTGTAGATAACTTGAACCTTAATTAAAATGAACCAACTGTGTGAGTTGCCGTGATGGTCTCTTCTCGGCGGAGTCCGGGAAGTGAACACGATGTTGGAGTAATGCCTGCCGCAGGTTGCCTTTTAGTTACTCGTTCGCGCTTTGCCCTCTCTTCTCGCTCTCTTTTGCGAACAGGCTAGCCACCATATATGCTAGTCGCTTGCTGCAGCTCCACATACTTTACCTTGCCTTACCTATAAGCTTGAATAGTCTTGATCGCGAGGGTGCGAGATTGCTGAGTCCCTGTGGCTCACAGATTACTTCCAAACCAGATGCAGGGCCTGATGATTCCGTTCCAGATGACGCGCTTGAGCTCAAGTGGGAGTTCGACGAGGACTCACGCCGTTACTATGTGTCTTTCCCTGATGATCAGTAGTGGTGCCCAGTTGGGGCGATCGGGACCGTGTCGCATGTTGGGTTTATCTTTTATTTTGGCGCTGTAGTCGGGCCATGAGTGTTTGGTCGATGTAATGCTATTTATGTACTTTGATTGACGTGGCGAGTGTAAGCCAACTATGTTTCTCCCCTTTTATTATCTATATTACATGGGATGTTGTGAAGATTGCCTACCTTGCGACATTGCTTTCAATGCGGTTATGCCTCTAAGTCGTGCCTCGACATGTAGGAGATATAGCCGCATCGAGGGGGTTATACAAGGGGAGGTGGCGGTCGGAACTGGATCGCTATCCATATCCGACGAGCCTAGGGAGCCGTCCGACGATACGTCGATACGGGCTCGCGGCGGTCTGCATAGTCATAATTCAGTGTTAGGAGAGGCAGTGCGACAAAGGTATGCTATGAGTTATTCTGGCATCCGAATACTTACGACTTCCTAGGGGCTTGGACCAGAGCAGCCACTTGTCTTCGCCTTCGGCGGCGGTGGTGGAATAGTCCGGAAGGAGAGTACTTCCCTTCTTGGACCCTTCGCCCCCCCCCCCGGTTGGGGCGGCCTTCCTTTTCTTGTCTCCCCCAACTGAAGGGGGAGCATCTTCTTCCTCCTCGTCGTCTTCGTGGAGGAGTGTGTCGCAGAGTTATCAGACGATGAGTCCGGTAACACCTAGCGTCGGGAACTCTTACGGGTTCCCTTGGCCTTCTTGGTCTTCTCCGGTACCTTAGAAGGGGCCGGAGTCAGCATCTCCGTAAGGAGAGCGTCCGCAGTGTCTTCGGGCAGAGGGGCCGGACAGTTAATCTGCCCTGACGTCTCCAACCAGTCCTGTCAAAGGCATGGAAATCAGACCCCGCACATGATTAAGCTAGGGGAAATAAAATATCCTACCGGATGTATAGAACTCACTGAATGCGCTCGGCGCTTCGCGCTTAGCCCGCGGTCCTTGGTGAGGGAGGGAGGGACCTCATCGCCCTTGAACAGCACCTTCCATACGTCCTTGTGCGTTGTGTCGAAGAGCTTGCTCAGAGTCTGGTGCTGGTCCGGGTGAAACTCCCACAAGTTGAAATCCCGTTGTTGACACGGGAGGATCCGGCGGATGAGCATGACCTAGACTATGTTGACAAGCTTGAGCTTCTTGCTTGTCATATTGTGGATACATTTCTGGAGACCGTCCAGCTCCACCGATGAACCCCAAGACAGGCCCTTCTCTTTCTAGGAGGTGAGCCGCATGGGGATTCCGGATCGAAACTTCGGGGCAGCCACCCATTTGGCGTCGCGCGGCTCGGTGATGTAGAACCACGCCGATTGCCACCCCTTTATGGTCTCCACGAAGGAGCCTTCAAGCCATATAACGTTGGGCATCTTGCCCACCATGGCTCCGCCGCATTCTTCTTGGTGGCCGCCCACTACCTTCTGCTCGATATTGAAGGTCTTTAACCACAGGCCTAAGTGGGGCCGGATGCGGAGGAAAGCCTCACACACGACGATGAACGCCAAGATGTTGAGGATGAAGTTCGGGGCCAGATCATGGAAGTCTAGCCCGTAGTAGAACATGAGACCACAGACGAATGGATGGAGGGGAAACCCCATTCCGCGGAGGAAGTGGTGGAGGAAGACTACCCTCTCGTGAGGTTCAGGGGTAGGAATGATCTGCCCCGCAGCGGGCAGCCGATGCACGATGTTCACGGCTAAGTATCCGGCTCCGCACAGCTTCTTGATGTGTCCCTCCGTAATGGAGGAAGCCATCCATTTGCCTCCTGCTCCGGACATGATTGGAGAAGGTTGAGGGGAAGGATGTGGACTTGGACATTGGAGCTCGAGTGCGCAAGAATGGATGGGCAAGGAGGAAGAAGGCGTGGGTAGAAAAAGGTTAAACCTTGTCCCTTTATAAGGGCGGCCGAAACTATGCACCCCCACTAGCCTGGTAAAACATGCTTATACAAGCGCCGTAATCGATGGCGCGGTTGGGTTACCCACGCCCGTATTGATGAGAATCCCGTAATAAGGGGGACACGATCTCTGCTTTGACAAGACCTGTCAAAAAACTGCCCCGCGTTATGTGCAGGGCTAGTTAAAGGAAACGGTTCGAATAATCACCGGGCCGTGGCATAATGTCATGTTGCCAAAACAAGTGAGGAGATTAGATTTGTGGAAATATTATTCTCTCTATAGTGGTATGTGGAACTTATTTTGCAGGGTCGGACACTATCCTTATATTCAAATTCTTCCATGGTGTGTTCGGAGGAGGAACCCGCCTTGCAATGCCGAAGACAATACTGTGCGCCGTACTCATCGTCATTGAAGCCTGGTTCAGGGGCAACTGTGGGAGTCCTGGATTAGGGGGTCTCCGGACAGCCGGACAATATCCTTTGGCCAGACTGTTAGACTATGAAGATACAAGATTGAAGACTTCGTCTCGTGTCCGGATGGGACTCTACTTGGCGTGGAAGGCAAGCTAGGAAATACAGATATGTATATCTCCTCCTTTGTAACCGACCTTGTGTAACCCTAGCCCTTTCTCATGTCTATATAAAATGGAGGGTTTTAGTCCGTAGGACAACAGACAATCATACCATAGGCTAGCTTCTAGGGTTTGGCCTCTCCGATCTCGTGGTAGATCAACTCTTGTAATACTCATATCATCAAGGATAAATCAAGCAGGACGTAGGGTTTTACCTCCATCAAGAGGGCCCGAACGTGGGTAAAACATCGTGTCCCCTGCCTTAGACGCACAGTTTGGGACCCCCTACCCAAGATCCGCTAGTTTTGACACCGACACCCATTGTCTTATATATAGGTCTGGGTCGGTGCCAACGAAGACTGGCTTGCATACCTCCGGCCGGATACCACCATCATTTTGCACAACATCCACAGTAGTGCGGCCGTTCCGGTAGACCCCTTCTCCACCATTGGGATCGGCCTTCCGGACTGGTTGGGCAATAATACGTATGATGATGCCTACATGAGATTGAAGAAGATAGCAATTGCGGACACGCCGACAAAGCGACACGGCTACGACGATTACTATCTCATCGCGGTGTTCGACATAAGGATTGCCATCAATGCAGGATGTAGTAACGGTAGAGGCTGGCGCATGTTGGCGGCGGCAGATTTGTACCCCTACACGTTTGAAGACGTCGTGCGCCATCTAGGCCGCATCTTCGCGGTGACAAGCCAGAGGACTTGTTTCATCTGGTTGACATCCTACGGTACAGGAGATTACAAACGGAATGCACAAACCATCATTTGCATCCCTAGTGGTACTCCATTATTTTGCAGGGACCAGTCATCCCCCGATCAAAATAAGATCGCCGACCCTGGATGCGCATTTGCATCCGCGATTCGGTCTAACCTGGAACCTTGTAGCTGACTTCGGCATATTGGGATCAACTATCTTACCAGTCGGTACCCATGGTACCACTGATGTGCAACATGGTGACATAATCTACCACGATCGGACCGTCACCATCTACCCAGGTATTCCATTTTTTAACCCTCTCGCCTTCTCTATCATTGTTGTACTAGTAGTATACTTTGTAGTACTAGTAGGAGTACTTTTTACCTTGGAGGACGCGTATAGCTAGCTAGCTAGGCCCTTGAAGACTTGAACCCACTAGCTGCCACCATTTTTTTTCCATGTCTTACTATCTCATCCATGTAGCCAAGAGTGGCTATATATAGTAAGCCGGTTATTTTACTTCCTCTATACCGGAGTAGTACTATTTGCTGCACAGTATTACTGACCGCCACATTTGAGCACAACATTATTATGCATGGACCTTGACTATGTACGTCACCATGTGTCCAGATCTGGGATGCCGCGTGTACCAGATGAACGGCGCCGAGTTCGACCCCCGTGATGCTACGTGGGTGCCAAGGAACACTCTTGGAGAGTACTCGCTTTTCATCCGGGACAGCTACCCCATTGTGAAGCGGATGCCACCTTCCGTGCACGACATGGAAGGCCTGTCGTTCATGAAGCATGGTTGTGTCTTCAGTGCGCACCGCCGGATGAACGACATGCTGGGACACGCTATCCCTGATTTATGCCGCTTTAGCTTGGATGAGTCTCCATCGTGTGGAACCAGACTAGAAAGCTGCGACAATGATTCCCGTTGCCCACCGCTATGGATCGTGCCATCCATGAAGAACACCTGGGACTGGAACCTGGAGGAGGACATGTAGCCCATCTATAATGTTTAAGTGGAGTACGATAATTGTGAACGGTAGCGCTGTGAATATATGTAGACTAGTCGTGCACAAATTTATCACATGAGTTGGAGATGAACTTGTGTGGCATACTGGCATTTGTCCTTTAGAATTTATTACTAGTAAATGTGTTATGTGTACGTGCCACTTGTGTGGTTGTTGCACGGGCTCCAACACGCTCTTTGAGAAAAAAAGGTGGCACAGCTTTGGATATACGTGATGTGGCGGCATCATATAGTAGCATCGTTCGCTATAGTTGTACTAGTACACTCCTAGTAGGACGACAACTCCTATAAAACCTTGCGCTTGGCTCTTTGCCTCTTCGGGAGGTTCAACAGTTCATACTCATGTGAACCTTGCACTTAGCTCTTCGCCTCTTCGGAAGGTCCAACAATGATGATACTACAGTACAATATGCTTCTGGCAATCTGACACCGATTGAACTGCTGCACGTCCACCGCGAGGGCGAGGGAGAGGGAGAGGGAGAGGAAGAGGGCGATGTAGTCAAAACCCTCTCCTCGTCCTACGAACCACCGCGCGCGTGGGCGAGAGAGAGGCATAGTAAGCAAGCTTCTCCTCGTTCGGCGTGTTGATGGGACACATAAAAGCAGTACTAGTACTAGTAGTAGTAGTCCATACTATGTCCTTTCCGATTAATATGGCTTAATTTGAAACGACACTGGCGGTCAACGTATGTAACAGTACGCTCTTTACGGTTTTGCGGCGATTATGCGATCACTAGCTTATCGTATTGCACCCTACTGAGCGGCCACATAGTCGACGTGGCACTTTGTTGGCTGGTTGAATTGTCACCTGGTTTCTGGGTCCCACCTATCAGTTGGCAGAGCAAAGAAATCAGTTAAACAAAACTTTACGCAGGCGCGACACGAGTCCAACCCTTGCGCGCGAACCGCCCTTGCTGTGTATGTGAGTGCATGCACGTGTCCTCCCCCGGTCTTCCAACAAAGAGTGTACTACCTGATGTACATCTACACTTCCAATGCGTTTAGCCTTTAATCTAAATCGATATTGACTGACTAATGCACCAACTTGTGCTGTAGGTATAGGCTACGTGTCTATCCTTAATTATAGCATGCAACGGCCTTCTTATCTCAATGGTCGCATGCACACATAAGTTTGCTACTTTTGGGTGTTAATTATGCCTTGGTCAATGTGTAAATCTCTAAATGTATAGTATTTCACGGACGTGGGGAGTAGGTTGAGCACTTGAGCGTGAGCATGTGTGTTGCGTCGTGTGCTGTGTGCCGCATGGGTGCGTGAGTGTTGCATGCATCCATGTGTACGTGTGAGTGTTGCATGTTGCATGCATGCATGCATGCATGCATGGGGCTTACTCCCTCCCATTGACATGTTCATATTTCAAGCTTCCTCTGTTCCCTCCATATGGTGATACTCCCTCTGTTCCCAAATAGTACGGAGTAAAAGCCTCCCTCTGTTCCCAAATACGGAGTATTTGTCTTTCTACAGATTTCAACAAGTGACTAGGTACAGAGCACAATGAGTGAAGTGAGCGTAGAGGCATAGGGATACTGTAGAAAGGAAGTCCCCGCGATCCATTTATTCCCCATCTCGGTCAGAGAAAACTATTCAACTAGTCTATATTCTTCTTCCTCCTCTCTTCCCCATCGTCGCAGCACACCATTTACCCCCGCTCACTACTCGCCCGCCCGCGCCATCTTCCTTGGTAGCTCGCGCATACCATATCCCCCCGCTCATTGCTCGGCCACACAAGGAGAAGCTTCTTCGCTCGCTCACCCGAATCCACTTCCCCGCTAGCTCGCAAGCACCGAAAACCCCAATGGCAGAACCGACTGACATGCAGAGCCGCGATTGGAATTCCCTCGCTGATGTTCTCTTTGAGCAGATCTGTAGTCGTATGGACCTACTCAGCACCGTCCGTCTGGCCACATGCTCGGTGCCTTTGTACCGTCTACTCATCTGCAACCGGACGGCTCTTTTCAAGACACCCTGTTTGGTGATGCCCGATCCTCACAGGTGGCCCCGACACCAACTTGACGATCTTACGGAGGTTGCCGTGGTGCCCCTCGACATGCTACCACTACCCGTCCACCTGTCCTTCATGCGCAACCACTACTGGGCGGGCATGAAGGCCAACTGGATCGTCCTCACCCACCACACCGGTAGTCTGTGGTGTCTCATGGATATCTACTCCCAGCGAGAGATCACCTTCCATCATTGGATACCTCCGCCATTGAGCCTCGCAGCCCGCCGGACACTCCTGCCTACTACGCACGAGACGCGTCAAGCTTTTGGCTCGACCTCTGTTTGCAGAAAGTTCTAATCTGCGAAGTGCCCACACCATCAGAAGACTACATGGATTACAAGCTCATTGCCTTGTTCAACAAGGGATTAGTCTATCTGGAATCCGGTCGCCATACATGGTTATGGCTCATCATCAATCCTGTCGAAGAAACATTTCTGTCTGATGCTATAGTGCATGATGGCATCATTTACGCGGTCGACACACAGATTGGCTACGACTGCCTGTTTGTCGTGTAATTGTTCTATCTCATC
Organism: Triticum urartu; assembly: GCF_056163025.1. NCBI lineage: Eukaryota > Viridiplantae > Streptophyta > Magnoliopsida > Poales > Poaceae > Triticum > Triticum urartu. The sequence goes on from NC_141879.1 coordinate 93,057,764, forward strand.
TCATCTTTACCTTATGAATACGACTGTCTGTTCATTTGTTACAAATTTAGAATGCATAGCATGTCTATAACCACATCATTGCTATATGTTCCTCTCATTTCCTAGTTTTTTATGACCACACATGTTATTATTAGACTTGATATGAGAACAATAGTAGTATGTGCTATGGTAGAATATGAGTAGGCGCTGTCATAGATGTTTTCCTCTCATTGTTACATGATGTTTGAACAATGACATATTGCTAGAATATGAAAGCCATTGGCTTATTTTTTTTAACTTGGGGTATGATTATGACCACGGCATTGCAATTCTTTGTCTATGATATGTGTCACTGTTATAATAATCTTAATTCCACACATACTCTGAACATGAATGTTTATTTTTGTCCTTTTGGTCTCCAATTTGAATTGTTGCAGCAGACGCAAATGCGCTGGCCTTCATGATTCTAGGACCTGGAATCATACCAGCCGATGGGTGGTGGTTTATCGCTCATTCACCTGACAGCGGTCATTTGATGCTCATTCGCACGTACCAAATTGACCAAACCATTATATCAAACCACATGCAGTACAATGCGTGGGGCGTTCGTGACATTGATGGCTATGGCTGCTTCGTGTTCGAGAAAGATCCCAGCTCCGTTGGGCAAGCGTATTCAACTGGAGGCGGGTTTACAGCCTCAGCAACCACTCCTTGTTCCTCGGGCTCAATTATCCGATCATCCAACCAATCATCGATCATATCACCGGCGATGATTACTGTGCTATGCAACTTCCATTTGCGAGGGGGGGGCTGTGTTTACACATCATACCATGGGTTTCATGAATCACCATATCCAGAGATTCGTCGACACAGCTTGTTGCCAGATAATCTTCAGTGTGTGAAAGGCATCAAGCTTCCATGCGATGGATGGCTTTTGCAAACCAACATGCGGTGATGTGGTTCATGCCAACAGCAAATATGCACTACTTGATTCGTGCTGATATCTAGATTGAGCCACTGCTGCTGTAGCACGACCCTCTTTTGTTGTATATTATGTACTGTTGTTAGTTTGAAGCACTCCTCTAGTTTGAAGGATATATACCTTCCTGGGATCAAGTGCATCCTAACTCAGCTGCGTAGGATGTACTGATAATGATGATGGAGATGCTGTGCAGAAGTCATATATATGGGACGACAGTTTGGGACACTTAGGTGCCCAGGCTCCTTGCGTAGATGCCGTCGGATCATACTAGTTTTCGCTGATAAGATGTGTTTAAATTTTGCATGCATACCTGCATTACTACTTTCCTATTTGTTTACATGGCATTACCACTATGGAAAGTAATAACGGTTGTCTAATTAATACGTGTCATGATTTGTCCCTTCTTGATAGGAAATTGTAACTAATTATTTGTCGTACTTTTTGGCATGTGTGGTAGATGCAAGATAATTAATTAGAAAAATACTATGTAATATTTTTAGCACGTACACCAACACGTATGCATTTTCATCAGGTATAACAACACACGTATAAATTTTCATTGGGTATAACATCAACACGTACATATTTTAATTGGGTATAACACCAACAGATGCATATTTTTATTAGGTATAATACTCACTAACTGGTATCACGGTCTAATAAAATATACATGTAGGTATCTCAGGTACATGTACAACTTAATAAAACGTGTGAAATTGATGGTTATTTACAAATAAAATTTGCATCGAGCTATACATATTTATGTGGATATTTAAAACATGTGAAATTGATGGGTATTTATAAATAAAATTTGCATCGAGCTATATATATTTATGTGAATATTTTCATTGGGTCTAACACCAATGCGTACATATTCATGTGTATACTAACATTGAGGTATTTATATTAGTGTCTATCACATCGAGGTATGTATGTGTATGTGTATATTTTTATTGAATATAACACCAACAAGTACTTATTAAAAGCTATGTCATTTATGTGTATATTTTCATTGAGTATAAAACAACACATACATATTTTTGTTAGGTATACTACCCACTAACTGGTATCATGGTCAAATAACATATTAACATGTACACGTGGTTATATATTGGGTACATGTATGTATATACGCCCCCATACACGCCCTCAAGTACGAGTGTTCAGATTATTTTTGTTTTGGAAAGAAATCATTGACCATTTACAATACTAGTGCATGCAAACAAAATATGGAAAGCATTATTTTGTCAATTGTGTGTCATGCACTAATGAATGTGACTTACCATAACAGCCTAGGTGCCCAGGCACCTAGGTGTCCCAAGCAATTTACCATATGTATATATATATATATCAGTTAGGCTTCAAGTGCGTACTTGTTATTCAAACCTATGTATAAATTATGACACTAAATACGACTAGTAAGTAGTATAGTAGCAGTACTACTATACGTCGGTCAAATTATTCATCATGTCCACACATTGAATTGACGTGACAACACGCTACGCGTGAGGTGACACAAGAATCCCGGCGGTGTGTTCGGGTATTCTGGACTTCAGATTTGGAGTACCACTTATATGTCGAAATCTTTCATCATTTACTTAAAACAGTCGATTGATCATACATTGAGTACCATATAACTGGAATTACCGATGCAAGTCGAAGAACGATTTGCCCGTGCTGCCGGCTGGCGTCAAGTTCGATCCCACGGATCAGGAGCTGATCGAGCACCTTGAGGCCAAAGTGAGTGCTGACAGCACGAGATTTCAGTCTCTCATCGATTTGTTCATACCAACCATCGACAGCGAGCATGACATATGTTACACCCAACCTGAGAAACTTCGAGGCAAAACACCAATCGGGCGTCTACTTGCACAAACATATTCCTTTGTTTATAGCTCTATTTTTCTTTTTAGACGCTGACCTAGTGAAGCAATTACAATTTGACAGTTAATAAAAAGTGAAACAAGTGACTACAACATGCCAAAGAGGTTATGAAAATGCCAACTAGGTACACTAAAACCTGTATTCCACAATACTGCAGGTATCACACTGAGTGGCCTAAGGAAGCATTTCTTCCAGCGCAATTCCAGGGCGTTCAAAAGGGGCGCGTAGACGCGTCGCAAGATACAGTCGGAGTGCGGCATGCATGCGATGTGGCACAAGACCGGCAATACCTTGCCAGTGATGGTCAACGACTGGCAGACGGGCAGCAAAAAAGGTTCTGGTGCTGCACACCAACCAGAACTTCGACCAGCAAAGGACCAACTGGGTGATGCACCAGTACCACCTCGGGGACCTGGAGCAAGAGAAGGAGCGGGAACTAGTCCTCTGCAAGATTTTCTACCAGACGAACACTAGGGCCAGGAGTAAAAAGATTATAAGTTAGTTTGGTATTGGTAGTTATACTACCTTGTCGTCCGCAAGTTGGTATTGTTGTTAACGATCTTTTGGTATGAATTTGCATTTGCTTCCAACCATCATGCCGAGGGTCGACGTGGATATAAAGCTGAATCATTTGTTTCGAAACGAATTTTCAGGCACCTGATTTTTATTTGATGGGTAGCATAAGCACCCGCCGTTCGAATTCCCAGTTCTCCAATTTTTTCGAAACAAGTGCATGCACTTATTATCACGATAAAAAAACAATATCCATGCTGCATTCCAGTTATCAGTCTGTACTTGCAGAATTCTCTCGTTTATTGAGCACGTATATTGTTTTTTCAGGTCGAGCAAGTTTCAACTGGGCTGTAGATTGCCCAGGGTTGTTTTGTTTTTAACAGGCCCAGCCCATGACGACAATGGGGCACAAAGATCCAGCAGGTATCTACTGGCCTCTAGCCCGCCAGCGTTAGTTATATTTTGTCTTACAACATCAGCAGGCAGTTTTTTTACTGAATCAAACACACAGCCCAGTTCTATCTTCTTCTTGAAACGCATGTCCTACATCTGTTTTCTAATCTCTACCTATAGTTTTACAAGTTCATATACACGTATCATTATATTGAAAACACATAAAATTCCCTTTTCATATTTACATCCTTATTTTTGTTGTTTTTTTCCACCCAGCGCTGATTTTTTTACCACTGGTTGTCCCTTAAACCAACTAAATTGGCCCACGTCTTGTTTGCTTATAAAAACAAACGATTTTTTTGGCAAATCAATAAGTTCTTAAAAAATGTTTATCATTTTGGGATTACAACAGTTCGGACTCCACTGAAATATGCAAAATAAGGTTGGACTTTTTGACCGTGGTCCTGGGCAGAAAATGGGCTGTAATAAATTACTTAAGAATTGGCAAATGGGCTGCAAATTATAAAAAATAGCAAATGTGCTTTATATTGTCTGCCACAGATTTGGAGGCTGACTTGTGGGCCTACTAAGTTCATGCGTACACAAGGTTTCTCAAAAAAGAAACTTAGTCAACAATCAACTCTACCAGCGTCAGACTGTTAGATGTCAATCTAACGGCAATGGTGCTTCTTCAGTCTCTGATCTTCCTGCCCCAGCCGCCCAAACCAGCGCCGTCAGAACCACCTGCTCCCGCCTCCCGTGGCCGGCAGGGCTGCCGGGAAGGCCTCACGGCCCCATCATACTCGCATCCCTAGCCTGTCTATCCCTCTACTCCCCCACACCTCCTGTTATTTTCCGGCGACAGCAGCCGAACCAGCCAACCCTCGTACTCTCCACCGCGTGGGCAGCCACTACCATGTCTTCCCTGGCTCCGTGTCGTTCCCTGCGTAGGCCTCGCCGTCGTCCACCGCCCTGGTGCTCTCGGCGTGGGGTGGTCAACGATGTCCATCCTACGACCGTAGTGCTTCTTCAACCTCTAGTCTTCTTGCCCCAGCCGCCCAAAGCAGCGCCGGCAGTGCTGCATGCTCCTGCCTCCCGTGGCCGGCTGTGCTGCCACGGAGGCCTCACCGTCCCCATACTACTCCCACCGCTGGCCAGGCCATCCCTCCACTAACCCACTCCCCCTGTTATTCTGCGGCGACGGCAGCCTCACATCGCAGCCGAACCAGTGAACCCTCGTACTCCTCTCCGCGTGGGCATCCACTGCCGCGTCTTCCCCGGCTCCGCATCGTCCCCTTCCTAGGCCTCACCATCGTCCACCGCCGTGGTGCTCTCAGCGCGGCATGGTCAATGTGGTCAACGATCGACTTCCATCGGAAGAGTACTGTACGTGGAGAGGCTGACAGTTGGGTCCATGGTAGCCGCAAGGAAGTGCCTCCTTATTACGCCCAAAATAATTATTCCTCCACATGACGGCAGGGACCCACCGGACGGGCCACCAGTATTTCATGGAAAAAAGTTTCCCCCTGACTGCTGGGACCCACGGGACGAGCCACCGTATTTCGCGACAAAACATTTGCCCCTGACTACTACGACCCACCGGACGGACCATTGTATTTCGCGAAAAAAACGTTCCCCCCCCCGCTGTCAGCTCGGACCCATCGGAAGTGCCTCCTTATTATGCACAGAAAAATGAATACTCCCCTGCTAGCTGGGACCCAACCTGGTGGGAGGCTGACTTGTGGGCCTACTAAGTTGACGAGGATGGACGGCTTTGTCAACTTAGTCAATATGAACGATTCTAGCTCTAATGACCGTACGATGTCCATCCAATGGCCGTAGTGCTTGTTCAACCTCTGGTCTTCTTTCTCCAACCGCCCAAAGCTGCGCCGGTCGTGCCGCGTGCTCCTGCCTCTCGTGGTCGGCTGTGATGCTGCAGAGGCCTCACCGCCCCCTACTACTCCCACCGCTAGCCCATGCTATCCCTCTACTCACCCAAACCCCCTGTTATTCTGCGGCGATGGCAGCCTCACACCGCAGCTGAACCAGTGAACCCTCGTACTCCTCTCCGCGTGGGCATCCACTGCCGCGTCTTCCCCGACTCTGCGTCGTACCCTTCCTAGGCCTCGCCGTCGTCCACCACCCTGGTACTCTCGGCGCGGCGTGGTCAACGTGGTCAAGGAAAGACTTCCATCGGACGCGGACTGTACGTGGAGAGGCTGACAGCTGTGTCCACGCCCGCAACAAGGAAGTGCCTCCTTATTACGTGCAAAATAATTATTCCTCCACCTGACAACAGGGACCCACTGGATGGGCCACCGTATTTCGCCCCCCTGACTGCGGGGACCCACCAGCTACATCTTCGCAGGCAAGGAAGTGCCTGACAGTCGGGAGCCACCTGGTCGAAGCGTATGTAGCGTTGTCATTCTGGTCGCGAACGTCTACGTACATATATACTATTCGATGTAGAGGCGCACACGTGTCGTAGTAGAGGCGCACACGTAGCATGTACACGTACATACAGCGGCCATAGTGCAAGAAAGAAAATACGGCCACGTATGTGTACATACGGGCGGGGTCTCGAACGCCAACTCGCGCAAACGTACGGCCAGGGCTCGTGTACATGGCTGGGTCGGAACGGAGAAACAGCGTCGTCGTCGTATTCATGGGGAGACAACGGAATGCGTCATGTTCATGGGGAGGCAACGGAATGCGTTGTGTTCATGGGGAGGCAACGGAACGAGTCGTGTTCATCGGGAGGGCTTGGACGAAACAGGCGATGGAAAGGAGGCCTGGCGTACCGCAAAACGGAGGAAACGGCCTTGTGTTCGACCAGCCACGTTGGGATCCTGTTCATCGGTAGGGGTTTTGCGTACCGCAAAATGGAGGAAACGGAGCTCCTAAGGTCGAAACGGGGGTCCTGTTGATCGGGAGGGGTGTGGCGTACCGCAAAACGGACGAAACGGACTAGTGTTGGAGCGGTACGGTCAAAACAGGGGTCCTGTTCATCGGGGGGGGTGTGGCGTACCGCAAAACGGGATTCCACGGGATACTGTTCATATCCACCGTCGACCCCCTCCAGCCTCCACAAGCTACTATTCATCCACCGTTGACCTCCTCCAGCCTCCACGTGTGACTGTTCATCTATGGGCTCCTGTCCATCCAGCCTCCACGTGTGACTGTTCATCTTTGGGCTCCTGTCCATCCAGCCTCCACCGCGCGCTACTCCACCGGCTATTGTTCAACCAGCCCTCTCCACGGGCTTCTGTTCAACCACCCCTCCACGGGCTACTGTTCATCCTGCCCTCCACGGGCTACTGTTCATCCTGCCCTCCACGGGGTGGTCCTATTCATCCAAACCTCCACGGGGTCCTGTTCATCCATCCCCAACCGGCTGGATCGATCGGGGTCCTGTTCATCCAGAGGCAACACCACGGGGTCCTGTTCATCCACCCCCACCGGGAACTGTTCATCCAACCCCCCTGCAACGCTCACTGTTCATCCAGAGGCTGCGTCGATCGGCTTCAGTTAGTAGCAGTAGCGAAGGAATCACTCGACCGGGTTCAGTTAACAGCCATCGATCGATCGCAAGGGTTTAGTAACGCGTAACCTGCAGTGCAATCTCTTGGGTTCAGTTAGAGCCCAACGCCTCGCTCGGGTTCAATTAGAGCCAACGCCTCGCACACACGCGCGTACGTGTACGAGAGAAGCGCGCATCGCTCGGCCCCTGACCTCCCACCGTAACTAGGAACTCCCCGAAATTTTCCTCCCCCTCGCTTCTACCATGGTTTTTTCCTTCATGGACAGCCCAAAGAATGTCATGCAGCTGCGTCTCCGGCCCGCCCAGGACGAAAAGCCCATTTTCTATCATGATTTTTTGTCATAGAAGTAGGAGCCCACCACATCTATGATGATACCGAGTTTTGTCACAATTATCATCATAGAAGTGTCATACGTATGACAGAAAAAAAATTCGTTCGGCCCAAAATGTCACGGATGTGTCTTTTTTTTTGTAGTGAGATTTTTGTGTGATACGGGAGTCAAAACCTTCGGGAGATTATATAATGAATTTTTACCGACCAAAATACGTAACATGCAAGAAAACGGAGTACGGAGAGCACACGAGGTGCCCATGAGGTAGGGGGCGCGCCCTCCACCCTCGTGGAGCCCTCATGTCCTTCCCGGACTGCTTCTTATTTTTCTATTTTTCTAAAATATTCCAAAATGGAAGAAAATTGCCATTAGAACTGTTTTGGAGTCGGTTTACTTACCGTACCACATACCTATTCCTTTTCGGAGTCTCAAACGTTTCGGAAAGTGTCCCTTATGTATTCCTTTGGGGTTACGGTTTCAATAATATTGGTTTCAACATTTCTAGGATTACCTGAGATATAATGTTTAATTCTTTGACCGTTCACCACCTTCGGATTTTTGCCTTCGAAGTTGTTGATTGTTATGGCACCGGAACGATAGACCTCCTCGATAACGTAAGGACCTTCCCATTCAGAGAGAAGTTTTCCTGCAAAAAATCTTAAACGAGAGTTGTATAGCAATACATATTCACCTACATTAAACTCACGCTTTTGTATTCTTTTGTCATGCCATCTTTTAACTTTTTCTTTAAATAATTTGGCATTCTCGTAGGCTTGGGTTCTCCATTCATCGATTGAGCTAATGTCAAATAACCTCTTCTCACCGACAAGTTTGAAATCATAGTTGAGCTCTTTAATAGCCCAATATGCCTTATGTTCAAGTTTGAGAGGTAAGTGACATGCTTTTCCATAAACCATTTTATACGGAGACATACCCATAGGATTTTTATATGCAGTTCTATAGGCCCATAATGCATCATCAAGTTTCTTGGACCAATTCTTTCTAGATCTATTAACAGCCTTTTGCAAAATTAATTTGAGTTCTCTATTGCTCAATTCTACTTGACCACTAGACTGTGGGTGATAAGGAGATGCAATTCTATGATTAACATCATATTTAGCAAGCATTTTACAAAAAGCACCATGAATAAAATGTGAACCACCATCAATCATTAAATATCTAGGGACTCCAAACCTTGGAAAAATAACTTCTTTAAGCATCCTAATAGAGGTGTTATGATCAGCACTACTAGTTGGAATAGCTTCTACCGACTTAGTAACGCTATCAACAGCAACTAAAATATGTGTGTATCCATTGGAGGCGGGAAAAGGTCCCATATAATCAAAGCCCCAAACATCAAATGGTTCAATAACAAGAGAATAATTCATAGGCATTTCTTGATGTCTACTAATATTACCAATTCTTTGACATTCATCACAAGATACAACAAACTTACGGGCATCCTTGAAGAGAGTAGGCCAATAAAAACCGGATTGCAATACCTTATGTGCAGTTCTATCTCTAGCGTGGTGTCCTCCATAAGCTTCGGAGTGACACTTGCGTAGGATCTGTTCCTGTTCATGCTCAGCTACACAACGTCTAATAACACCATCTACTCCTTCTTTATAAAGATGTGGATCATCCCAGAAGTAATGTCTTAAATCATAGAAAAACTATTTCTTTTGCCGGTATGTGAAACTAGGTGGTATAAATTTAGCAACAATGTAATTAGCATAATCAGCATACCATGGAGGAGTATGAGAAGAATTTATGACATTTAATTGTTGATCAGGAAAGCTATCATCAATAGGTAGTGGGTCATCAAGAACATTTTCTAACCTAGACAAGTTGTCTGCAACGGGGTTCTCAGCTCCCTTTCTATCAATAATATGCAAATCAAATTCTTGTAGCAAGAGAACCCATCTAATAAGTCTAGGTTTAGCATCTTTCTTTTGCATAAGATATTTAATAGCAGCATGATCAGTGTGAATAGTTACTTTAGAATCAACAATATAAGGTCTGAACTTATCACAAGCAAATACAACTTCTAAAAAATTCTTTTTCAGTAGTGGCATAATTTCTCTAAGCATTGTCTAGAGTTTTACTAGCATATTGAATAACATTTAATTTCTTATCAACTCTTTGCCCTAGAACAACACCTACAGCATAATCACTAGCATCACACATAATTTCAAAAGGTAAATTCCAATCAGGTGGTTGAACAATAGGTGCAGAGATTAATGCTTTCTTTAGTATTTCAAATGCTTCTACGCAATCATCATAAAAACAAATGGTATATCTTTTTTGTAATAAATTAGTCAGAGGCCGAGAAATTTTTGATAAGTCCTTAATTAACCTCCTATAAAAACCGGCATGACCAAGGAAACTTCTTATACCTTTGATGTCCTTGGGACATGGCATCTTTTCAATAGCATCAATCTTAGCTTTATCAACTTCAATACCTCTTTCAGAAACTTTATGCCCAAGGCAATACCTTCATTAACCATAAAGTGGCACTTCTCCCAATTCAAGACAAGGTTAGTTTCTTCACATCTCTGCAAAACTCGATCAAGGTTGCTTAAGCAATCATCAAAAGAGGATCCATAGACGGTGAAATCGTCCATGAAAACCTCACAAATCTTTTCACAGAAGTCAGAGAATATAGCCATCATGCATCTTTGGAAGGTTGCAAGTACATTACATAAACCAAAAGGCATACGTCTATAAGCAAAAGTACAGAACGGGCAAGTAAAAGTGGTCTTAGATTGATCATCAGCTGACATAGGTATTTGAGAGAAACCAGAATAACCATCTAGAAAGCAAAAATGTGTATGTTTGGATAATCTTTCTAGCATTTGATCAATAAAAGGTAAGGGGTAATGATCTTTTTTAGTAGCCTTATTTAATTTGTAGAAATCAATTACCATCCTATAACCTGTAATAATTCTTTGCGGAATCAATTCATCTTTATCATTAGGAATGACGGTAATACCTCCCTTTTTAGGGACACAATGGACAGGACTTACCCACTGACTATCAGCAACGGGATAAATTATACCTGCCTCAAGGAGCATTAGTATTTCCTTTCTTACCACATCTTTCATCTTAGGATTCAGCCGTCTTTGGTGACCACGAACTGGTTTGGCATCTTTCTCCAAATTTATTTTGTGTTGACATAGTGTGGGACTGATGCCCTTAAGATCATCAAGAGTATCTCCAATAGCAGCACGGTGCTTCTTCAGAGTTTTCAATAATCTCTCTTCTTCATGCTCTGAAAGGTTAGCACTAATAATAACAGGATATATCTTTTTCTCCTCAAGATAAGCATATTTAAGATATCAGGTAACGGTTTGAGCTCAAACAGGGGATCACCCTTGGGTGGAGGAGGATCCCCTAGGATTTCGATAGGCAAATTGTGTTTCAGGATGGGTTCCTGTTTAAAGAATACTTCATCTATTTCCCTTCTTTCATTCATAAACATATCATTTTCATGGTCTAGCAAATATTGTTCTAAAGGATCACTAGGAGGCACGGCAATAGAAGCAAGACCAACAATTTCATCTTTACTAGGCAATTCCTCTTCACGGTGTTGTCTACAAAATTTAGAGAAATTAAATTCATGAGACATATCACCTAAACCAATAGTAACAACATCCTTTTCGCAATCTATCTTAGCATTAACTGTGTTCAAGAAGGGTCTACCAAATATAATGGGACAAAAGCTATCTTTTGGGGAAACAAGAAGAAGAAAATCAGCAGGATATTTAGTTTTCCCACACAAGACTTCAACATCTCTAACAATTTCCAACGGGTGATATGGTATCTCTATTGGCAAGCTTGATGGTAACATCAATATCTTCTATCTCAACAGGTGCAATATCATGCATAATTTCTTTGTATAAGTCATGAGGTATAGCACTAGCACTAGCACCCATATCACATAAGCCATGATAACAATGATCTCCTATTTTAACAGAAATAATAGGCATGCCTACCACGGGTCTATGTTGATCTTTAGCACAAGGTTTAGCAATTCTAGGAGTCTCATCACAGAAATAAATAACATGCCCATCAATATTATCAGACAAGAGATCTTTAACAATAGCAATATTAGGTTCAACTTTAATTTTCTCAGGAGGTGTATAGGTTCTAATATTGATTTTACGAACCATAGTTGAAGCTTTAGCATGATCTATTATCCTAACAGGAAAAGGTGGTTTCTCAACATAAGAAGTAGGAACAATAGGATCATTATAAGTGACAGTATTTTCTTCAACTTTAATACGTGCAGCTACTTTTACTTCTATGGAAGGATGATATTTAAACCACTTCTCCCTAGGGAGATCAACATGAGTAGCAAAATATTCACAGAAAGAAGCTACTATTTCAAGTCATGTCCATATTTAGTGCTAATTTACAGAAAACATCGGTATCCATAAAAGATTTAACACAATCAAACTTAGGTGTCATACCTGACTTCCTACCTTTGTCGAGGTCCCAATATTCAGTGTTGCGTTTAATTCTTTCCAATAAATCCGATTTGAATTCAATAGTCTTCATCATAAAAGAGCCACCACAAGAAATATCGAGCATGGTGCGATTGTTATCAGAAAGCCGAGCATATAAATTTTGAGTAATTATTTCTCTTGGAAGCTCATTACTGGGGCATGAATATAACATTGATTTAAGCCTCCCCCAAGCTTAAGAGATGCTTTCTCCTTCGCGAGGCCAAAAATTATATATATAATTGTGATCACGATGAACAAGATGCATAGGATAAAACTTCTGATGAAATTCCAATTTCAATCGTTTCTAGTTCCATGATCCCATATCATCACATAGCCTATACCATGTCAATGCATCTCCCTTCAAAGATAAAGGGAAGACCTTCTTCTTAATAACATCATCGGGCACACCTGCAATCTTAAATAATCCACAAACTTCATCCACATATATTAGGTGCTCATCAGGATGCATTGTTCCGTCTCCTGCAAAAGGATTACCTAGCACTTTTTCTATTAGGCCCGAAGGAATCTCAAAGTAGACATTTTAATTTTCAGTAGGTTCAATAGGTTGAGGAGCAACTCTTTGCTCTAATGGTCGGGGTGAAGATACCCCGAAGAAGACCCTCAGAGGATAACTTTCCATAGTAACAAGTGACAGTAAATTTCAGCACACTATATAAATTTTTCCTTACCAAATTCCACCTACCAAAGGCGCTTCACTCCCAGACAACGGCGCTAGAAAAGAGTCTTGATGACCCACAAGTATAGGGTATCTATCTTAGTCCTTTCGATAAGTAAGAGTGTTGAACCCAATGAGGAGCAGAAGGAAATGATAAGCGGTTTTCAGCAAGGTATTCTCTGCAAGCACTGAAATTATATGTAATAGATAGTTTTGTGATAAGATAATTTGTAACGAGCAACAAGTAACAAAAGTAAATAAAGTGCAGCAAGGTGGCCCAATCCTCTTTGTAGCAAAGGACAAGCCTGGAAAAATTCTTATATAGAGAAAAGCGCTCCCGAGGACACATGGGAATTGTGTCAAGCTAGGTTTCATCATGATCATATGATTCGCGTTTGGTACTTTGATAGTCTGAGATGTGGGTGGACCAGTGCTTGGGTGTTTTCCTTACTTGGACAAGCATCCCACTTATGATTAACCTCTATTGCCAGCATCCACAACTACAAAAAAGTATTAAGGTAAACCTAACCATAGCATGAAACTTATGGATCCAAATCAGCCTCTTACGAAGCAACGCATAAACTAGGGTTTAAGCTTCTGTCACTCTAGCAACCCATCATCAACTTATTACTTCCCAATGCCTTCCTCTAGGCCCAAATAATGGTGAAGTGTGATGTAGTCGGCGTTCACATAACACCACTGGAGGAGAGACAACATACATCTCATCAAAATATCGAACGAATACCAAATTCACATGACTACTAACGTAACTACTCACAAAGCATATTCATGTTCATAATCAGAGGGGTATTAATATGCATATAGGATCTCAACATATGATCTTCCACCAAATAAACCAACTAGCATCAACTACAAGGAGTAATTAACACTACTAGCAACCCACAGGTACCAATCCCAGACTTAGAGACAAGAATTGGATTCAAGAGATGAACTAGGGTTTGAGAGGAGATGGTGCCGGTGAACATGTTGATGGAGATTGACCCCCTCCCGATGAGAGGATCATTGGTGATGACCATGGCAATGATTTTCCCCTCCCGGAGGGAAGTTTCCCCGGCAGAACAGCTCCGCCAGAGCCCTAGATTGGTTCCGCCAAGGTTCCGCCTCGTGGCGGCGGAGTCTCATCCTGAAAGCTTGCTTATGATTTTTTTCCTCAACGAAAGACTCCATATAGCATAAGATGGGCATCGGAGGGCCACCAGGGGGCCCACGAGGCAGGGGGGCACGCCCAGGGGGTAGGGCGCGCCCCCTCTGGAACTTCTTGCGCTCAGTATTTTTTCTATATTCTGAAAATGACTTCCGTGAAGTTTTAGGACTTTTGGAGCTATGCAGAATAGGCCTCTAATATTTGCTCCTTTTCCAGCCCAGAATCCCAGCTGCCGGCATTCTCCCTCTTTATGTAAACCTTGTAAACTAAGAGAGAATAGGCATAAGTATTGTGACATAATGTGTAATAACAGCCCATAATGCAATAAATATCGATATAAAAGCATGATGCAAAATGGACGTTGTTGGTGTCAAAACTGGCGGATTTCGGGTAGGGGGTCCCGAACTATGCGTCTAAGGCAGATGGTAACAGGAGGCAGGGGACACGATGTTTACCCATGTTTGGGCCCTCTTGATGGAGGTAATACCCTATGTCCTGCTTGATTATTCTTGATGATATGAGTATTACAAGAGTTGATCTACCACGAGATCGTAGAGGATAAACCCTAGAAGCTAGCCTATGGTATGATTGTATGTTGTCCTACGGACTAAACCCTCTGGTTTATATAGACACCGAAGGGGGCTAGGGTTACACAGAGTTGGTTACATGGGAGGAGATCTACATACCCGTATTGCCTAGCTTGCACGCCAAGGAGAGTCCCATCCGGACACGGGACGAAGTCTTCAATCTTGTATCTTCATAGTCCAACAGTCAGGCCAAAGGATATAGTCCGGCTGTCCGGAGACCCCCTAATCCAGGACTCCCTCAGTAGCCCCTGAACCAGGCTTCAATGACGATGAGTCCGGCGCGCAGTATTGTTTTCGGCATTGCAAGGCGGGTTCTTCTCCAAATCTTGAATATATGCTAAGTAGTGTCCGGCTCCCATAAATGTTGGACCTCTTGGCTTCTGCGCCCAATAAGGGCTATCTTCCACGTGTCGAGCGAATGCGAGGAGCCAGGGCATTTTTACATTCGCCCCCTGGCCAGGTAAATAAATCGTCTATTAAAGGGATGGGGATTCTTGGATCCAATCCAAACCATCCTCCCACGGCGAGAATCCATTGGATCGCGCCCGGAAAAATCCATTCCATCATGGCCGGCCATCACAACTCCTCCTCTCGCTCCCGTAGCTCTAAGCCCGGTGATTGGAAGAAGTGTTCCGTCCCGCACAACCAATTAGTAGAGTTGCAGACCCAGGGATTTCTCCCTCCAGTGTATATGGTCCCCGTCCGAGCCGGGCTCACCTCCTATAATGGTGGGGAGCAAGCGGAGAGCTTCCCCAATCTCTCCAAGGGGGAGCTGGTATGCCTTGTCCCTTACTTACTAAGGGGACTCGGATTTCCAATTCATCCATTCCTCCACGGGCTCATGGAGTTTTACGGCCTCGAGTTGCATAATTTCACCCCTGCTTCCATATTACACATCGTCGATTATGTTGCCCTTTGCGAGCTGTTTCTGGGCTGCGAGGCTCATTTCGAGTTGTGGAAAAGGCTATTCTGCCTTATGCCCCGCACATAGAATGGTTCACTTTATCAACTGGGCGGAGCCGAAATATGGCGCATCGCCGAGACCGGATACCAGTCCGGTACTCTGAAGAAGACGTCCGAAGACTGGCCTTCGGAGTGGTTTTACATGGAGGACGTCCCCCTTCCAGACCCTGTTCGGCGGGGTCTTCCTGAGTTCATAATGCTCCTCTGAAGAAACACCGAAGCTGGCGCCCACGGAGCCCCCAGGAGGAAGACAATGGAGAAGTCCTTTACCTGATGAACTGGATTAAAGCGCTGGCTCAATCATGATTGACAATAATCGAGGTTATGTCAATATGCATAATGCGGGGGGTGCAGCCACTTCAATATCGAGGGCACCCCCTGTGGTGTTTTAACGGGGAAGATGATGCCACCCGTTGTGGGCGCAAGGGACCGGACTCCGCGGCTGCTTTAGCAAAAATTCTGTCTGAGTTGTTCAAGGTAGAGGAAGAGGAGTTCATCCGTATTAAGCCACGGGATGGATTCTCCATGTACAACCCTCCAAGCTGGGTGAGTTGTACCTCTTTACTCCCAACCTTCCTGCATTCTTCATCGTAGGTACTCACCTTGCCATTTCACGGCAGGAACTGCGAAAAGCTGTAAGGGAGGTCAACAGCCCACCTCCACAACTGGAGGACCCTGGACAGGCCCTCGATCCCGGACTCGAAGAGGATCCGGACATATTCGTGGAGCTGATAGATAGAAAATTCTATCAATTGAGCTGCGATGACGCCATGGTGGCCATAACGGCCAACTGTCCTGGACTACTCCCTGCATCGCATGTAAGAAAAACCAAAGTATCAACTCCCAAAAAGGATCCCCTTCTATGCACTTCACCTACCGTACACATATGGTGTTTTACAGGGAAGGCCTTTGGGATGCCGTGCCGAATCCGCAGCAACTCGCCAACAAGAGGCACCAAAGCCGGGTAGGCAAAAAAGGAAGGCGGTCAGGACGGAGACGCTGGCACAGAGGTATGACACAAAACCTCGCTCCGTTGTTGTCGTCTTTCTTAAAATATAATGACGTCCATGTTTCCTAGCAGAAAAAACACTCGCCGGACTATATCCGGAGAGGCTGTCGATCATGCCTCGATCAGTCGGGCTCCAGGGCCGGACATAGAGGCGGAAGCTAATGCGGGGCAGACGCCGGATGTTCCTCCTATAGAGGATGCAGACAGACTATCCGCTACAAATTCCGAAGTGGAGAGTGTCGGTGTACAAAAAGAGGGGTACACTTTTTTGTACCCCTATAACTGTGCACGGGAAGTCTGAGCCACGGGCGCCACCACACGAAGCAAGGCAAGGGAGGTGAGCCAGGGTAAGACCGAAGCTCAAGAGAATTACGACGCCAAGTCCAAGACCACGAAGAGCAAAGGGGACGAAGCGGGCTCCCCCGGCAAGATCCTTGCCGGGAGACAGTTCTAGCAGCCCCGACAAGACCCTTGCCGCGGCGACTCGTCCCGTGCCTATGGAGCGAATCACCCTTTAGTCCACTGCCCCCATAGGGTAAGGATTCGGGAGACATCCTTGTGGCAGCATGCAGATCTTCATGAAGACATTCAAGACCGGATACGCACTAAGGAGACGACAACCCTTTGCGGGATTCTAGCCAAGGAAGACCACAAGGCCCCCAGCAAGCGCCTCGCCGGGGATAACAGCAGGCGCCTCGGCAAGGCCCTTGCCGGGGCCCCAGCAAGGCCCTTGCCGAGGACACCCGCAGGGCCACCATCAGGACGATGCCGACTAAACCTCCACCGTCGTTCGCATGCAGCTGCCGACCCAACCAGCTGGGCAGGCACCTATGTGGTGGCATGCAGATCTTCATGAAGACCCACCACTGCGCCACCTCAGCTGCCTGCCTGCCTACGTGGCATCTCAGGCGTCACTGGCCAGGGCGCGTGTCGACACAAGAAGGAGCGGCGATGGACGAGGCCGATCTCTCCCCCGTCCCCGATAAAGCAAGGACACCTAAGCAAGACGCATTAAATGCGCCTTGTCATGTAATGCGAGGGATAACCTCGCATCACTGTACCCTTTCCACCTCGTATGTGCCACTGTGGCAACCCCTTTTCCTATAAAGGGAGGCCCGAGGTGACCAGGAGAAGGATTCGGCTTTTTGGAGCTCCTCACGCCCCATAGCTAGCTCAAGAACACAAATATACAATCCACCAAAGCAGGAGTAGGGTTTTAGGGCATCCTCGCGGCCCGAACCTGGATAAACAAACCGTGTGCTACCTGCTAGATCCGCTCCTCCCACGACCCCGCGCCCCGCCAACCATATTAGGGATTCTTGTGATCCCATAGGTGTCGTTCCTCAGCATCGACATCCCTGGCACGCTAGGTAGGGGGACGCAATTGTGCGAATCGGCTTTAGCAGTTAGTTTGGTGCTTCTTCATCATCATGGCACCCAAGAAGAAGACGACGGTGGCAGCTGGCCAGTCGGAAGCCGGACAGCCCGTCCCGACACGGGCGAGCATTGGACCGGTCGTAGAGAGGACTCGGGGCGCTGCTCGCGAACACCAACACCATCCCAGCAGCCGGAGTTTGGGAGGCGGCGTTGTTCGTGTTCCTGGTAACGGGCCACACGTCGCCAAATCCAAAGGCGGAGCCAAGTCCTTCGCGGGTGGAGCGGGGCCTTCCAAGGTCATCGCCGCCCCGCCCGAAGGTGACGCGAGGGCCTCCAAGACTCCCACGCTGGCATCAACAGCGCTCTCCTCCCAGGCAGCGCGCGACGAACAGCATAATCACGCCGAAGACCCGGGGCGTCGCCGCGGGAAGAGCCCCGAGCGCTACTCCCGGGAAGTAGAAGACCTGCCAACTCGCCGAGGCGCTGGCGAAAGCGGCATCCGACCACGGGGTCGTGATAGAGCTCCTTCTGACATGGTCAGAAGTCGAAGCGCATTGCGAACCGTGCAGGTTTCGCTGCCACCGACGCCAGCAGAGGCCCTGGCGCGCGCAGTTGCTCCTCGACCTTCCTCCCACCACGGAGAAACTCGACGAATGGAGAGCCACTATCCAAAGCCTTGTTTCTATGGCCAACAAAGATGAACCAAGTCCGGTGGGGCCCCCAGGTCGACGCTCCGATGGAGTCCCGCGGACCAGTGGCGGAAAAGCCGGCGGCGCCACGACCATGGTGCATTCACCTCTTCCCCATCCGGTACCGCGGACGCCGGCTCGTCGCGACGTCGCGGGCGACGCCATCTCCATAGCATCGTCTGACCCGCGGACCTACCGTGACTAGTGCCAAGTTCTTCGAGAATGAGCCCATGAAGACGCTCGAACCACTATCGAGCGCCGGCGCGGAGCGCGCCACCAGTCGAACAGGCGAGCAGGGCCTGCTGTGAACCACCCGGCCCCGGAGAGCCCTTTAGGCCTACCTTACGAGATAGGCTGTCCGGCTTTTACCCGTGAGCTGCGGTAGTTCCAGTGGCCCACTCACCGCACCTTCAAACCTGATGTTGGGGAAAAGTATGGCGGCAAGACTCACCCGTCTGAGTTCCTCAGCATCTACACCATCGTGATGCAAGCCACCGGATCCCACGACGATAAGGTGCTTGCGAATTACTTTCCATTGGCTCTTAAACCCAACGCCATGTCGTGGTTGATGCACTTGCCGGTAGACTCTATTTCCTCCTGGTCGGATTTGTGCCATGAGTTTGTGGGCGCCTTTACTGGAGGTCACCAAGCCCATGGCCAAGCAAGCAACCTGCATGTCATTCCCCAGAAGGGAGGCGAGAGTCTGCGCAAGTATATACAGAGGTTCAGCCGGGTATAGTACAATATCCCTGATGTTCACCCCGCCGCCATCATCAGCGCGTTCCATCAGAACATGCGTAACCGCAAGATGCGCGAAGAACTGGCAATGAACAAGGTGAAAGATGTGGCGGAACTCTATGTTCTTGCTGACAAATGTGCCCGAGCTGAAGAGGTAAGGAAGTACCCCGACGAAGATGCCGGCGTGGAAACCGACTCCTCAGAAGAGGATACTGCCGCCCCGGCGAAGAAAGGCCGGCGCCGCAATAGGAAGCGGAAAGGTAAAGTTGTGCTTGCCATCAAGGGATCTGGTGATTCCGGCTCCGCCAAGAAAACCAAGGCAGATGACCCCGGCAAGGAAATTGCCGGATGTATCACCTGCCGGGCCTTGGTGGCTGCCGAGAAGCCAAGAAACTCCGACAAGCAATACTGCAAGATCCATCGCACCAAAGGCCATGATCTCCAGGACTGCCGACAGGTTGAGCTCCTTGCTGAGAAGCAGAGGGCTGAATATGAGAGGCGGGACAAGGAGAAAGGCCAGGACGGTGCTGAGGGGTCCGGCAAGAAGCGTGACGGCCAGGCGGGCTGTCGCGGCAAAGATAAACAGCGGGAGAGGCCCGCCCGGGGCCGTGACAAAAAGCCAGAAGACGACGATCACGAAGAGGACGATGAGTCTGGTGACCAAGGATTTCAGAAAGCTACAGAGGCCATGTGCGTCGATGGCGGCGCCTCGCTGCATACCTCTCACTGCCAGCTTAAACAGTGGGCGCGTGAGATTACAGCGGCGGAACCGTCGTTTGATGCCCAAAGGCCGCTGAAGTGGTCCAGCACACCTATCATTTTTGACACTGAGGATCACCCTGATCGCACTACTGCAGTCGGGTGCTTGCCATTGTTGGTTTCACCAACAATACGCAACCTCAAGGTGACAAAGATGCTAGTCGATGGCGGGGCCGGTCTGAACTTGATCTCGCCTGCCATGATCGAGAAATTGCAGATTCCTGACGGAGACCTCGAAGAGACGGGCATGTTTCAGGGGGTCAACCCGGGGAGAAGTCAACCAAAGGGAAAGGTCACGTTGCCCGTGACTTTTGGAAGTGATCTGTACTACAGGACAGAAAGGGTTGTGTTCGACGTTGCCAAGATCCCCTTGCCTTACAATGGGATCCTTGGCTGCCCAGCGCGGGCCAAGTTCATGGCAGCATCACATTACGCCTACAACACCCTGAAGATGCTGGGGCCTGTGATGATCTTCACCATCCCATCAAACAAGAAGGATGTGCTAATTTGCACTGACCAACTCTATCAACAAGCAGTTGTAGCAGCCGCCACTGCCAAGGCGCTTTCTCCTGCCACTGGAGCCCCGGGAAGGCAAAAGAAGAAGACTGGTGAGACCTCATGCACCTCTTCGGAGTGTAGCGCTCCCGTCGAGGACGTGCCAGAGAGCTCCGCCGACAGAAACAAGAAGTCCAGGGCCACACCGCTGGGAACCAAGAAGGTTTCTGTCAAGGAGGACGACATGGGAGGAGCTTTTACCATAAGCTCCACCCTTGACGACAAACAGGAAGACGCGCTCGTCACCTTCCTGCGGGCGAATGTCGATGTGTTTGCCTGGCAAGAATCCGACATCCCCGGCGTTCCCAGGAAGGTGATTGAGCACCACCTAGCTGTCTGTCCTCATGCGCAGCCCGTCAAGCAGAAGGTCAGAAAGCAAGCTTTGGAACAACAAGAGTTCATCACAGGGGAGATCCGGAAACTGGAAGCAGCGGGTTTGGTAAGAGGAGTGCTCCATCCAACGTGGTTGGCCAATCCGGTGGTAGTGCACAAGGCAAATGGGAAGTGGATGCTGTGTATTGATTACACAGATATTAATAAGGCTTGTCCCAAAGACCCCTTCCCGTTGCCGCACATCGACCAGATTGTTGACTCCACAGCTGGGTGTGATCTGTTGTCATTCCTCGATGCCTGCTCTGGCTACCATCAGATCTACATGGCAAGGGAAGATGAAGAGAAAATGGAATTTATCACCCCATGTGGTACGTATTGCTTTATACGGATGCCTTTCGGGTTGAAGAGTGCTGGTTCAACGTTTGCAAGGGCGGTCCAGATTGGTTTTGAACCCCAGCTCCATAGAAATATGGAAGCCTATATGGATGATATAGTGGTAAAAACCAAGAACAGGGCAACCCTCGTATCAGATTCGCAAGAAACATTTGCAAACCTACGCAAGATCAATCTCAAGCTAAAACCTGAGAAGTGCGTCTTCGGCGTCCCGTCTGGCAAGCTTCTCGGGTTCTTTGTATCACAGCGTGGGATAGAGTCCAATTCGGACAAGATCAAAGCTATGGAGCGGATTGAAGCGCCTAAGCGAGTCAAGGATGTGCATCGGCTTGCCGGTTGCGTTGCTTCCATGAGCAGGTTCATTTCCAAGTCCGCCGAGCGCGCCCTTCCCTTTTTCAAGATTTTGAAAAAGGCGGGCCCGATGGAGTGGACGCCAGAAGCTGAAGCAGCATTGCATGATTTGAAGAGGTACCTCTCCTCCGCGCCAATACTAGTTGCGCCTAAGGCACAGGAACATTTGTTGCTGTACCTGGCGGCAACGAACCAGGTGGTCAGCGCCGCACTAGTGGCGCATAGAGAAATTGATGATGAGGTAATAACAGCGATGGAGCCCGATGCCACTGATGCTGAGACGACGTAGCCGGTTGGAGTGCCGCCAAGGAAGAAGATGATGCAGCACCCGGTCTACTTTGTTAGCTCCCTTCTGCAGGGGGCTAGATCAAGGTACTCCGGTGTGCAGAAACTGCTCTTCGGCCTTCTTATGGCCTCGAGGAAGCCGCGTCACTACTTCCAGGCACACGAAATCACTGTCGTCACTCGCCTCCCTCTGCAATGGATATTGCACAATCCATACGCAACGGGAAGGATCGTAGAGTGGGCACTAGAACTGTCCAGCTTTGGCCTCAAGTTTGAGAGTACCTCGACGATTCAAAGCCGAGTCCTGGCGGAGTTCGTTGCAGAATGGACCGCGACGCCTGATGAAGAAGCCCTAGAGACTGCTCTCCCCGGCAAGGAGGCAAGTTGCGACTGGATCATGTACTTTGATGGAGCTTTCTCCTTAAAGGGCGCCGGGGCTGGCGTACTGCTTGTCGCGCCCACCAGAGAGCACCTCAAGTACGGATCCAGATGCACTTCCCCAGGGAGGTGTCAACAAACAATACGGCTGAGTACGAAGGGCTGCTTGCCGGTCTTAGGATCGCGGCGGACCTCGGAATCAAGAAACTCGTCGTCAGAGGCGACTCACAACTTGTCATCAAGCAAGTCAACAAGGACTACCAGAGCCCGTTGATGAAGGCCTACGTCGATGAAATGAGAAAGCTGGAAGAGCGTTTTGATGGTATACAGGCAGAATACTTTCCCCGAGCGGAGAATGATATCGCCGATTACCTGTCAAAATGCGCTGCCCTCAAGCTACCTGTGGAACCAGGTACCTTTGTGCTTCAGCTGACTCAGCCATCCATTGATCCATCAACAGAGCAAAACAAGAGGAGGAAATTAGGGCCCGGCAAGTACTTTCCCGCCGAGCTCTCCGGAGCCGCCGGCAAGGATGTTGTTGGAGATACTGAGCCCGCCACGGGACGGCTAGCTCCGATGGAGCATCAAGCTCTTCCCGTCGAGACAGCCGCTCCTGTAGCGGAGGAAACGCCTTTAGTCCTTGCCGTCGAGCCTCAAGCTCCAGCATGAGCACAACATACCGTCTGATTCCTCCAAACAGGGGAACTTCCTGAGGAGCAGGAAGAAGCGGAAAAAGTAGCCCGTTGCTCTACTATGTACCAGTTCGTCGATGACGTCCTGTACAGAAAGAGGCTGAACGGCGTGAAATTGAAGTGTATCCCTCGAGAGGAAGGACTGGGGCTATTGGCGGAGATACATGGAGGCATATGTGGATCCCACATCAGGTCAAGGGCCCTTGCCAGCAAAGCGTTTCGGCAAGGCTTCTTCTGGCCCACCGCCCTCCAGGATGCGCCTACGCTAGTCACCAGGTGTGAAGCGTGTCAGTTACATTCAAAGAAGCTTCATCAGCCAGCTCAAGCCCTTCAAACCATTCCTCTCTCCTGGCCCTTCTCGGTCTGGGGGCTCGACATACTGGGCCCTTTCCCCCGCGCTGCCGGGGGCTTTGAGTACTTGTACATCGCAATCGACAAGTTCACAAAGTGGCCAGAAGTGGAAGCAGTGAGGAAGGTCACAGCTCAGTCATCCTTCAAATTCTTCAAGGGACTAGTGTGCCGTTTTGGTGTACCCAACAGGGTCATCACCAACAACGGTACATAGTTCACAAGCCGCACCTTCATGCAATATACCCAAGACCTGGGCAGCAAAGTCTATTTCGCTTCCGTTGCTCACCCATGAAGCAATGGTCAAGCTGAGAGGGAAAATGCTGAAGTACTACAGGGATTAAGGACAAAGACCTTTGATAGGCTGCACAAGAGTGGAAGGCGCTGGATTGATGAATTACCGGCGGTTCTTTGGTCAATCAGAACGACACCAAATCGAGCCACCGGCCAGACACCCTTTGCCCTGGTATACGGGGCAGAAGAAGTTCTCCCCACTAAACTCATGTACGGATCACCTCGAGTACTAGCTTATGATGAGCTTGAGCAAGAGCAACTGCGCCAAGATGACACAGCGCTCCTTGAGGAAGATCGTCTTCGGGCGGCTGTGACAGCAGCGCGCTACCAGCAAGCCTTGCGCCGCTACCATAGCTGCAAGGTTCATGCCTGAAGCTTTGAGGAAGGCGACCTTGTTCTTCGACACATTCAATCGGCCAAAAATTCTAACAAGTTGACACCGAAGTGGGAAGGCCCTTATCGGGTAATACGAGTCACCAGGCCCGGTGCAGTCCGCCTAGAGACCAAAGATGCCGTTCCGGTGAGTAACTCCTGGAACATTGAGCATCTTCGCAAGTTTTACCCGTAAGGCACGGCTTGCCGGGCCCCCCGGCAAGCCACCTTTTGTATGAGCATTGCCAATGACGCATGTAACCCTTTGTACATAGCCAGGCGCAGACTCTGAGCATAAGTAAATGAAGCGCTGGCGCCCTGAGTTATAGCATGCATGCTAGGTCGAGTCTCGTCCTTGGTTAGGGTTGATAGTGCTTAGCGGCGACTAACCCCTAGCTTAGAGGTCGAGTGTGCGTCTCCTTGTCTTTATTTTGTCTTCTTTGGTTCACAGGATGCATGGATATCCGTGCCGAACCACTTGGGGAGGAAAAGAAGATGAACAGACCAGCATCTAGCACCCGGCAGGCCAGTATTGCCGAGGGCTATAAGAGCAAAGATTCACCCACGGCGAACCAGGGTTGCCGGGGACTACAGCTTTAGATAAGTTCTTCATCCCTTATCATGCATTCCATTATGGACTGAGGTATGTGAAACCTCGTTTTCCCCTAAGCTACCGTGCTCCCCTAACTCTAGGCCCTAGGGCTCGTTCCTGGGGCCGAGTTTGGTCGTAGCCGCGACAGCAAAAGGATGAAACAAGGAGCGTGAACCCACCTCATCCCTGCCTCCGCCGAAGGCGTGAGAAAGGTCGAGCGAAGTGGGAAGACGGCAAGGCCTGCTACCGGGCAAGGAAATGTTTATCTTAAAGATATTAAGGATTTATTCCTTGCCGTGGGTTTCACCCACAAACAAATGACCCGGCAAGCATCCCTTTTTCATTAAAAACATTCCACTCAGGTACAGTCCATAGGGAATGAAAAACATGAATGATGGGATTACAAGTTTTAAATTCAACAAAGGCCCGAAGGCTTACAAATTAAAAAGAGATAAGGTGCCCGTAATCCCTTTCTTGTCCCTCTCCTCAGAACGCAGGTCAAGGAGGCGAAAGGGACAAAAGGAGCGCCTAGGCGAGCTACAAGTGGCAGAAGACACCAAGAGAACATCTTGGTGGCCGTCCAAAGGCTGGATGGTGATGGCGGCGCCGGAAGCAGAGCTTGAAGACGAGGCGGCAGGACGTCAGCACGTGTAGAAGGCATCGGTGCCCGTGTACTCTGACTTGACGGCCTTGCCGCCTGCCCTCTTCCTCTTCCACAGCCTCCCAATGCCAGCCGCCCTAGGAGACAACCCCGAGAAGTTCAGGGAGCCGGCAACGCAGATGATGGGGTCGCCGGTGCCGCACGGAGGGGCACCCGACACCTAATCGGACCCGTCATCCTGCCGCCTACTACCCTCGTCGTCGCTGCCGCTGTCCTCCTTGTCACTCTCACCCGAGGAGGAGTCATCGCTATCAGAAGAGCTCTCCACGCAGCACCTTGCACGGGTCCCAAAGCACCCGAAGACCTTGACAGAGAGAAGGCCACCCTCCATCATCTTAAAATGGAGAGTGAGCCCCTCCGTCAAGCGGTGGATATGCGCAAACGTCTTCCATCCTCGACAAAGATACATCACGTGAGGGGCGGGGAAGTCGACATGGGCCCGCGTGCCACTGATCCCGCAACCCCTCATGTGCAGCCACAACGACTCCGGCGGATCTAGCTCCATCTCCCGCGCAAATGGAGTCGGGAGACGAAGGCGACGGCACGGCGGCCGGTGCAGCCTGACGAAGAACTCACAAGGGTCGTCCCCAACGTGGCCCTCCATTGGAGGAGGAGCTGCTGGCGGAGGCGAGGCCGGCGCGCCACCCCGTCCTCCTCTTCGCCGAGCGCCCCGGCCTTGCCCACAGCCTCGCCCCCTCCCCCTTCCCCTCGCAGCTGGCTCTACCACCGCAAGCGCAGGAGAAGGAGGGACGCGTTGTCGAGCGGCGACCCTCGCCACCACTATCAAAGGACCGGGGTTCCCTCTCTCCATGACGGATGGAATGGAGGAGCAGAAGATGAAGGAAGAAGAAGATGAAAGAAGGCGGGATGCCATCCCCCTCCTGCTCTTTATAAAGGATCGGGGTTGGGGCTTGGCCGCCCCGCTTGGCCAATGAAGACACGGGAGGCGCAGGGAGCCAGGGCCGACCCGCTGCCCCAACCAGCGACGGCCTGGTTTCCCGCCTCCACCGTCTGCCACCCCAAGCGCATGGGAGACACGTGGCGGACGTGCAGAACCGAGGGGACGGGTGAGGCGACCTCTCCCCACCCCGTGATCGTGGGGGGGTGGACGCCTCGAGGACCGCGCCTCGGTCCCATTCAGTAAATGGGCTGCGCATCCATGCCTCGCTCCGTTTATGGGGAAGGCGCGAACCGCCCCCTTTACTACGACATGACGCATGCCTGCGGGAACCAACCCCACGCATGCCGCCCACGTCACACGCGCCTCCCCATGCCGCGCCACGCACGGGAGTCGTGGGAAGCGCAGCACGCGAAGAATCTTACCACGGTAAAAACCGCCCCGCCTGCCCGTGCACCATTTTTGGGCCTAGCCCAACAACGTGTTGCGCTTATGTGTGGCCCAGGCCCGGGGGCTCCTGTCGGTTTACAAAAAGAGAGGTACACTTTTTTGTAACCCTATAACTGTGCACGGGCAGTCTGAGCCACGGGCGCCACCACACCAAGCAAGGCAAGGGAGGTGAGCCAGGGTAAAACCAAAGCTCAAGAGAATTACGATGCCAAGGCCAAGACCACGAAGAGCAAAGGGGACGAAGTGGGCTCCCCCGGCAAGATACTTGCCGGGAGACAGTTCTAGCAGCCCCGGCAAGACCCTTGCCGCGGCGAATCGTCCCGCGCCTACGGAGCGAATCACCCTTGAGTCCACTGCCCCCAAAGGGCAAGGATTCGGGAGACATCCCCGTGGCAGCATGCAGATCTTTGTGAAGACATTCAAGACCAGATATGCACTAAGGAGACGACAACCCTTGGCGGGATCCCAGCCGAGGAAGACCACAAGGCCCCCGGCAAGCGCCTCGCCGGGGATAACAGTAGGCGCCTCGGCAAGGCCCTTGCCGAGGACACCCGCAGGGCCACCATCAGGCCCACGCCGACTAAACCTCCACCGCCGTTCGCATGCAGCTGCCGACCCAACCAGCTGGGCAGGCACCTGTGTGGTGGCATGAAGATCTTCGTGAAGACCCACCACTGCGCCACCTCAGCTGCCTGCCTGCCTACGTGGCATCTCAGGCGTCTCTGGCCAGGGCGCGTGTCGACACAAGAAGGAGCGGCGACGGACGAGGCCGATCTCTCCCCCGTCCCCGATAAAGCAAGGACACCTAAGCAAGACGCATTAAATGCGCCTTGTCATGTAATGCGAGGGATAACCTCGCATCATTGTACCCTTTCCACCTCCTCTGTGCCACTATGGCAACCCCTTTTCCTATAAAAGGTGGCCCGAGGCGACCAGGAGAAGGATTCGGCTTTTTGGAGCTCCTCACGCCCCATAGCTAGCTCAAGAACACAAATATACAATCCACCAAAGCAGGAGTAGGGTTTTACGCATCCTCGCGGCCCGAACCTGGATAAACGAATCGTGTGCTACCTGCTAGATCCGCTCTTCCCACGACCCCGCGCCCCGCCAACCGTAGTAGGGATTGTTGTGATCCCATAGGTGTCGTTCCTCAGCACCGACAGAGAGCGCCGTGAATCACAGGCGTCGCCGGGCCGTACTCCGTGACGCTTGTTTCTCACAAGAGGCATTTTATGCTTTCAATTCCGAAGACGCGTACATCCGTGCTGCTCAAAATGGTCTAGCCAGAGCCACGGACTAGTATGTAAGGGATATACGGGTAAGCAAATCTAACGATTATATGTATCCGTAGCCCCTGAGACTTGAAACAGTTGACATAACCGATTTAAGGATCATTATTTGTGCAGGTTCTTACAGAGAAGAATTCCCAATTGTCTCAAGAGCTGGAAGTGTGTAAGGCCCAGCTAGGGGCCGCTGTTGCCGCGTTGAAGGAGTCCGAGAAGGGTCCCTCTAGTAACACTTGTTTCCATTGCAAAGAATACGAGTACCAGGTAGTATGCGACATGTATGCAAATCTAACCATAGATGTTGCAGGTGGCCCCAGAGTGAATCCGGAGGCCGTGGCGGTGAATGCGACGCGTGCTGATCGACAGCTAAATGCTGGCGAGCGCGTGCTTACGCGAGTCAGGTAGGAGAAAAATAATCTCCCAGACGCCAATATCCGGCTGGGCATGGAACTGAAAGATGTCCGAGCCCAGCTTGCGGACTCCGTGAAGGAGAACAAGTGGCTTCGGCGCGGCATTTTTAGTAAGTGCTTGAACAAACTTTTAAAGGAGTTCGGCGAAGAAGCCGGCTAATAGAGTTATGTCTGCAGGTATGGTGACGGGCCGTCCCATGGAAGAGATGCCCGGGTCTTCGGGTGATCTTCTACCGGAGTTCTCACAACTGCACGAGCAAGTTCGGCAGGTGATGCAGGGTATTGCCCAAGCCTTGTGGCCATCCGCGTCCCCGCCAGGAGGCATGGGGGAGCTTATAGAGAAGCTCAAGGGAGCACGGCGGCGCTTCCGATTATGGAAGATATCAGCCTGCCGACAAGGTGCAAGGGGAGCCTGGGCTATGGTGAAGACGCGATATACCAAAGCGGACCCAAACCACATCGCCGAGGTCGGACCTGCGGGACCCGATGGGAAAGAGATCCCCGTCAGTTTAGTGTATGATCAAGTAGAATTAGCCGCAAAGTATTCCCAACAAGATTGTAGGCTAGACAACCTGTTGTATGGTATAGAGGAAGAATTTAATCAGTCTCAATGACGGTGTACTTCAAGTGACATATGTAATGTCCCTATCCGGATTGTAAATCATTTGTCATGGTGGACCTTTTCGCTTCGACCTCGGGACCCGATAGTCTGGAGTGTATCCGAATACTCGCTCGGTTATGTAGAAACCGGGGTATGCATGGAGACCAGGCGTAGGGGTCATAAGTGCATGAACAGACAAGTCCCAACTAGCTATGTTATATTACATGGGTAGTAAGAAACATCTTCCAGGGAGAATAGTTCTGTTAGGGGTTCCTTTCCCTGGGTACGCATGCCCTAATGTGCATGTCCAAACTGTAAAAAGAGACGCGGGCTATAAACATCTGGGGGCATGTGTCAAATTTAAATAAAAGTCATCTTTTATTCACCAACCAAATATTCTCTTAAGAATGCTAGCTTTCGGCTTCACCCAGTCTGAGGTACACATCTGGCTGACCCAGCAGTAACAATCACAAGGTGCCCCTTATGCCCTAGCCGATTAACGGGAATGTAGGGCATAAATACAAGAGCCAGGCAACCTAGCTTGGCCAAAACTTAAGTCATATCGATGCATATAATGGCGAAAAAAGGTACATGCGGAAGCATAACACATGTGCGGGGCATAAAGCCCGGAAAAATAATTAGATTAAGCTTCTGTATAAGAAGCCCCCAGGTATAATGAGCGCGGCTAGCGCGTCAAGATTGTGTAACCAAGACACAAGTTTAGCCCTTTAGGGCCTTGAAGAGAATAAATAAAAAAAGGAGAAAGAGAGAAAAGACAGATATGCAAAAAATTGACGGAGGTGAGGAGACGAACATAGAGTCCGGCGCTAGGCATAGAATCTTCGGAGTCTGGATGCATTCCATGGGTTTGGCTCGAGTCGATTATCCGATGCATCCCGCAGACGGTATGCTCCGCCGGTCAGAACCTGGTCAATAATGAAGGGACCTTCCCATTTGGGCTTGAGCTTGTTCTTTTTCTTCTCCGGCAGGCGTAGAACTAGTTTGCCAACATTATAGGTTTTGGCCCGTACTTCTCTGCTTTGATACCTTCGAGCCTATTGCTGATAGAATGCGGAACGGGCTTTTGCCATGTCGCGCTCCTCCTCCAGGGCATCCAAACTGTCCTGCCGATCGAGCTCGGCCTATTTTTCTTCGTACATGCACACTCGAGGTGAGTCATGAATTATATCGCAAGGCAGAACCGCCTCTGCGCCGTACACCATGAAAAACGGTGTGTATCCGGTAGTGCGATTCGGTGTGGTCCGCAGCCCCCATAGTATGGAGTCGAGCTCCTCTACCGAGTGTGTGTTTGATTCCCTTAAGGACCGCACTAATCTGGGTTTAATGCCGTTCATGATAAGACCATTCGCTCGCTCGACTTGACCGTTAGTTTGCGGGTGATAGACAGAAGCATAATCGAGCTTGATGCCCATGTTGCTGCACCAAAGTTTCACCTCGTCGGCTGTAAAGTTCATGCCATTGTTAGTGATGATGCTGTGGGGGACGCCATAATGGTGTACGACCACGGATATGAAGTCTATCACTGGTCCGGATTCAGTCGTTTTGACAGGTTTGGCTTCTATCCATTTGGTGAATTTATTGTAACGCCCTCGATCCGGCTATATCTCCCACGTGTCGAAGCACGACTTAGAGGCATAACCGCATTGAAAGCAATGTCGCAAGTGAGGTAATCTTCACACAACCCATGTAATACATAAGGGAAAGAGATACATAGTTGGCTTACAATCGCCACTCCACACAATACATGAAAAAAGCATTACAATCATCCAAATACAATCAAGGTCTGACTACGGAACCAAAATAAAAGAAGACTACCCCAATGCTACACAGATCCCCGATCGACCCCAACTGGGCTCCCCTACTAATCAACTGGAAGCGGATCAACATAAAGGACAAGATCTTCATCGAGCTCCTCCTGAGCTTGGTTGCGTCACCTTTACGATATGATCAGCACCTGCAAGCTGGTTTCGGAAGTATCTGTGAGTCACGTTGACTCAGCAATCTCACACCCTCGCGATCAAGACTATTTAAGCTCATATGTAAGGTAAAGGTATGAGGTGGAGCAGCAGCAAGCGACTAGCATATTTGGTGGCTAACCTATTCGCAAAAGAGAGCGAGAAGAGAAGGCAAAAGCACAGTCGAACAACTATGATCAAGAAGTGATCCTAGAACAACCTACATCAAGCATTACTCCAACACCGTGTTCACTTCCCGGACTCCGCCGGAAAGAGACCATCACGGTTACACACGCAGTTGGTGTATTTTAATAAAGATCAACTTCAGGTTTTCTACAACCGGACATTAACAAATTCCCATCTGCCCATAACTGCGGGCACGGCTTTCAAAAGTTCAAATCCCTGCAGGGGTGTCCCAACTTAGCCCATCACAAGCTCTCACGATCAGCAAAGGATATTCCTTCTCCCAAGACAATTCGATCAGGCTCGGCATCTAGGTTACAAGACATCCTCGACAATTGTAAAACAAGTCTAGGAAAGCCGCTCAATGCGCCGACATCCTGATGGGAGCTGCACATATCTCGCTCTCAGGGCAACACCGGATAGGTCAAGCTACGAGTAAAACCAGCCCTCAAGTTTCCCCGAGGTGGCCCCGCAGGCTGCCCATTTCGGACCAACACTTAGACAAGCACTGGCCCGGGGGGGTTAAAATAAAGATGACCCTTGGGCTGGCCTAACCCAAGGGAAAAAGAGGCTAGGGGGCGAATGGTAAAACCAAGGTTGGGCCTTGCTGGAGGACTTTTATTCAAGGTGAACTGTCAAGGGGTTCCCATTATAACCCAACCGCGTAAGGGACGCAAAATCCGGGAACATCACACTGATATGACGGAAACTAGGGCGGCAAGAGTGGAACAAAACACCAGGCATGAGGCCGAGCCTTCCACCCTTTACCAAGTATATAGATGCATTAATTAGATAAGAGATAATGTGATATCCCAACAAGTAAACATGTTCCAACAAGGAACAAACTTCAATCTTCACCTGCAACTAACAACGCTATAAGAGGGGCTGAGCAAAGCGGTAACATAGCCAAACAATGGTTTGCTAGGACAAGGTGGGTTAGAGGCTTGGGTTAACAATATGGGAGGCATGATAAGCAAGTGGTAGGTATCGCGGCATAGTCATAGCAAAAGAGCGAGCAACTAGCAAGCAAAGATAGAAGTGATTTCGAGGGTATGGTCATCTTGCCTAAAATCCCGCAGGGAAGAAGAACGAGTCCATGAAGAAGACAAACGGCCGTAGTTGAACGGGTCCTCACAATCACGACTTTACCGGAACCAACCCAAAGAAGCAACACCGGAAAGAAGCACACAACATAGTAAACAACCAACACATGAACACGATATGATATGCGGGGTGCGGTATGTGATGCATATGCATGATTTGGAAAGGAATGATTGAACCTGGCCTCAACTTGGAAATCCAATAGTGCCATTGGAAAGGTGAGGTGATTTCGGTTGAAATCGATATAAAGATCACCGGAATCGGATGCACGGTTTGGAAAAGGCAACCAAAACAAATATGGCACCGGTCTGCGATACTCAGCAAGTAACCAACTAAATGCAACAAGATAAATATGCTACAGCACTCAAACATGGTAACAAAATACATGGCAGGGATCCACTCAAGATCTTGACAAAAGATGAACACTGAGCTAGGGATAATTCATCCATTAACAGGCTCAAACAAGCATGGCAAAAGTGCAAATGATAACAGGTTTCAGACTTAGTGAAATTAACATAAGTCTGGAATTTATTATCAGGAAGCACACTTTAGTGTATGAAAACTACAAGCTACAGGAACTTAACATGGCAAAGTAAGGCATGGCATGAAGCTACTCAAAGCACTTAACAAAAGTGCCTTAGTGACCTTGAGCCAAAAGGGATCAGAAAATAAAATTGCAAGCATGTGAACATGGCAAAAACACAAATAGATTCAGACTTGGTGAAAAACTGGAGCATGGCAAAATAGTTAACAAGTAGGCATGTTTACGAGCTCGATGCACTCACTACAGAGCATGGCATGACAAACTAAGCATACACCCATGAAGAAGACATGTCATAGAAGCTAGACATGGCAAGAACAACAACATAGCATGCACGGATCAGTAGCAACATCCTCAGCAAAATCGCTAAACATGTCAACAATCTGCCAGGATTCACGATATAGCAAAAGAAGAGCTCGATTGATTCAAGCTAGGTTGCTCCATAAATGCAAACAAAGACAGGGATGGATAGAGCACCACAATGTTAACAAAACATCCTTACTGATCACCCTCAAAAGAGGCACGGATCACTAGGAAACAACATGAACATATGGCATAACGGCAAAAACAGAACAAGGACTTTGTGAAATTCTAAGTCCCTGAAATCAGCATTACCGATTACGCTACTTTGCAAGCTTTTGCTAGTCACCACATATATAACAAAAATACATGGCAAGCACCTCTGTAAGGATGTCATGGCATATAACAAAACACATGTAGAGCTCAGGATCATAGCATGCACACATTAAACATGGCAAAAATGACAAAATGTCATTTGCTGAAACAGATCCGCCAAATTCATCACATAGCCCTCTTCCAACGACATTTCGGGCATCAAGATGAGCTCAAATGAAAATTATGAAATGAGATGAAATGGTGTACTCGTTGAGACGAACATTTTGATTTGCTACACGCACGAATCGGAGCTACGATAAGGGAGTTATGATGCGATGAATATGGGCATATGATAAGATGGAAAAAAGGACTTAGACCAAAAAATATACCCTCCAGATCTAGGGTTCGTCCGGCGCGGAAATCGAGGCAAGGCAGATCTCGCCGAAGTCAACGGGGCGGCGGCCGGATATCGGGGAAGGTGGCCGGAGACGGCGGGGAAGCCCGGGATCTTCCCGATCCCGACGAGGAGGAGGGCGGGGCGGTGCCGGTGGCCGGATCCGGCGAGGTCTCAGCAACGGAGAGGCCCGGCCGGCGGCCGCGAGCTTGAACGGCGGCGGGCGCGCGGGAATTCCGACGAAGCAGGCGCGGTGGGGCGGCGCCCGGCGGCAGGGGCGGCGCGCTGGATCGGGAGGAGCTCCTCTCCTCCCGGATCGGGGCGAGGGCAGTGCCGGCAGCGAGGAGTAGAGGCACGGATCGGCAGTTGGCGGCAGAGATCTCGCCGGCGGGAGGCAGCATGCTGCGGTGGTCGGCGCAGCTCCGGCAGCCAGAACTCGAGAAGACGGCGGGCGCTCACGGGGTCCTTTTGGGTGGCGGCGGCGGCGGTTGGGCCCCGCGCGGGTGCGGACGGGCCGATCGTGGGCCTCATGGGCCACGGAAGTGGAGGGACTGGTGGCGCCATTTGTCGCGTGCGGGTTGGTTGGGCGAGACGAAACGGACATGTCCGGGAGGCGAGGTTTTCTCCGGTGGCGATGAGGGTGTTGGATCTAGGGTTTGATCTGCCGAAAAATTCGGGGAAGACACAAATATATAGGTAGAGGGAGCTAGGAGAGTCCAAATGAGGTGCGGTTTTCGGCCACGCGATCGTGATCGAACGACCGAGATGATGGAGGGGGTTTAGGTGGGTTTTTGGGCCACTTTGGACGGGTGTTGGGCTGCAACACACACGAGGCCTTTTCGGTCCCTCGGTTAACCGTTGGAGTATCAAACGAAGTCCAAATGGCATGAAACTTGACAGGCGGTCTACCGGTAGTAAACCAAGGCCGCGTGGCAAGGTGGTGAATGGTAAACCAAGGTTGGGCCTTGCTGGAGGAGTTTTATTCAAGGCGAACTGTCAAGGGTTTCCCATTATAACCCAATCGCGTAAGGGACGCAAAATCCGGGAACATAACACCGATATGACGGAAACTAGGGCGGCAAGAGTGGAACAAAACACCAGGCATAAGGCCGAGCCTTCCACCCTTTACCATGTATATAGACGCATTAATAAGATAAGAGATATTGTGATATCCCAACAAGGAACAAACTTTAATCTTCACATGCAACTAACAACGCTATAAGAGGGGCTGAGCAAAGCGGTAACATAGCCAAACAACGGTTTGCTAGGACAAGGTTGGTTAGAGGCTTGGGTTAACAATATGGAAGGCATGATAAGCAAGTAGTAGGTATCGCGGCATAGGCATAGCAAAAGAGCGAGCAACTAGCAAGCAAAGATAGAAGTGATTTCGAGGGTATGGTCATCTTGCCTGAAATCCTGCAAGAAAGAAGAACGAGTCCATGAAGAAGACAAACGGCCGTAGTTGAACGGGTCCTCACAATCACGACGTTACCGGAACCAACCCGAAGAAGCAACACCGGAAAGAAGCACACAACATAGTAAACAACCAACACATGAACATGATATGATATTGGGGATGCGGTATGTGATGCATATGCATGATTTGGAAAGGAATGATTGAACCTGGCCTCAACCTGGAAATCCAAGAGTGCCACTGGAAAGGTGAGGTGATTTCAGTTGAAATCGATATAAAGATCACCGGAATCGGATGCACGGTTTGGAAAAGGCAAGCAAAACAAATATGGCACCGGTCTGCGATAATCAGCAAGTAACCAACTAAATGCAACAAGATAAATATGCTACAGCACTCAAACATGGCAGGGATCCACTCAAGATGCTTGACAAAAGATGAACACTGAGCTACGGCTAATTCAACCATTAACAGGCTCAAACAAGCATGGCAAAAGTGCAAACGATAAGAGGTTTCAGACTTAGTGAAATTAACACAAGTCTGGAATTTATTATCAGGAAGCACACTTTAGAGTATGAAAACTACAAGCTACAAGAACTTAACATGGCAAAGCAAGGCATGGCATGAAGCTACTCAAAGCACTTAACAAAAGTGCCTTAGTGACCTTGAGCCAAAAGGGATCAGAAAATAAAATTGCAAGCATGTGAAGATAGCAAAAACACAAACAGATTCAAACTTAGTGAAAAACTGGAGCATGGCAAAATAGTTAACAAGTAGGCATGTTTACGAACTCGATGCACTCACTACAGAGCATGGCATGACAAACTAAGCATATACCCATGAAGAAGACATGGCATAGAAGCTATACATGGAAGGAACAACAACATAGCATGCACGGATCAATAGCAACATCCTCGGCAAAATCGCTAAACATGTCAACAATCTGCCAGGATTCACGATATAGCAAAAGAAGAGGTCGATTGACTCAAGCTAGGTTGCTCCATAAATTCAAACAAAGACATGGATGGATAGAGCACAACAATGTTAACAAAACATCCTTACTGATCACCCTCAAAAGAGGCACGGATCACTAGGAACCAACATGAACATATGGCATAACGACAAAAACAGAACAAGGACTTTGTGAAATTCTAAGTCCCTGAAATCAGCATTACCGATTACGGTACTTTGCAAGCTTGTGCTAGTCACCACAAATATCACAAAAATACATGGCAAGCACCTCTGTAAGGATGGTATGACATATAACAAAACACATGTAGAGCTCAGGATCATAGCATGCACACATTAAACATGGCAAAAATGACAAAATGTCATTTGCTGAAACAGATCTGCCAAATTCATCACATAGCCCTCTTCCAACAACATTTCGGGCATCAAGATGACCTCAAATGAAAATGATGCAGTGAGATGAAATGATGTACTTGTTGAGACAGACATTTTGATATGCTACACGCGTGAATCGGAGCTACGATGAGAGAGTTATGATGCGATGAATATGGGCATATGATAAGATGGAAAAAAGGACTTAGACGAAAAAATATAACCTCCAGATCTAGCGTTCGTCCGGCGCGGAAATCGAGGCAAGGCAGATCTCGCCGAAGTCAACGGGGCGGCGGCCGGATCTCGGGGAAGGTGGCCGGAGACGGCGGGGAAGCCCGGGATCTACCCGATCTCGACGAGGAGGAGGGCGGGGCGTTGCCGGTGGCCGGATCCGGCGAGGTCTCGGCGAAGGAGTGGCCCGGCCGGCGGCCGCGAGTTTGAACGGCGGCGGGTGCGTGGGACTTCCGGCGAAGCAGGCGCGGCGGGGCGGCGCCCCGCGGCAGGGGCGGCGCGCTGGATCGGGAGGAGCTCCTCTCCTCCCGGATCGGGGCGAAGGTGGCCCCGGCAGGGAGGAGTAGAGGCGCGGATCAGCGTTGGCGGCGGAGATCTCGCCGGCAGGAGGTGGCGCGCTACGGTGGTCGGCGCAGCTCCGGCGGCCGGAACTCGAGAAGACGGCGGGCGCGCGCGGGGGGTCCTCAAGGGTGGCGGCGGCGGCGGTTGGGCCCCGCGCGGGTGCGGATGGGCCAACCGTGGGCCTCGCGGGCCGCGGCGGCGGAGGGACTGGCGGCGTCACTTGTCGTGTGTAGGTTGGCTGGGCGCGGCAGCGGGACGAAAGGGACATGTCCGGGCGGCGAGGTTTTGTCCGGTAGCGATGAGGGAGTTGGATCTAGGGTTTGATCTGCGGAAAAATTCGGGGAAGACACAAATATATAGGTAGAGGGAGCTAGGAGAGTCCAAATGAGGTGCGATTTTCGGCCACGCGATCGTGATCGAACGACCGAGATGATGGAGGGGGTTTAGGTGGGACTTTGGGCCACTTTGGAAGGGTGTTGGGCTGCAAGACACACGAGGCCTTTTCGGTCCCTCGGTTAACCATTGGAGTATCAAACGAAGTCCAAATGGCACGAAACTTGACAGGCGGTCTACCGGTAGTAAACCAAGGCCGCGTGGCAAGTATCGGTCCAATCCGAAAATGTTTAGAGCCCGCACACGAAAAGAGGTAGAAAGGGACACCGGATGACATAGGAGCGCCGGATTGCAAAACGGACAACGGGGAAAATGCTCGGATGCATGAGACGAACATGTATGCAAATGCAATGCACACGAAGACATGATATGAGATGCATGACACGCAAGCAACGACAAAGCAACAACGGAGAATAACTGGAGGACACCTGGCACATTGGTCTCGGGGCGTTACAACACTCCACCACTTCGAGAGGATCTCGTCCCGAGATCTAGAATGGCACCGGAGGGAAAACGGAAGAGAAAGAGATGAGGTAAAGCTAAGTTGCTTCTTTGACAAACGAGTGAAACCAAAGAACCTTGCGAGGTTAAAAAATTGGAAAGAAGAATACAACAGAGATGAACAAAGTTGAAAACACTCCGTTGGAATTGAGGAACAGAGAACATTACTAGAACGTTGTAGGTTGAAAGACATAAGAAAAGGTTGCAATGGACGAGAAGTACATGCAAGCACTCCAGTAGAAACGAGACGCAAGACTTGATAAGATGAAAAGAACTTGAGCAGAGGACACAACACTCTGGTTAAAAAAAGGTACAGAAGGAATAGGACTGATATAATTTGGGCAGCACTTGGGCTGTAAATGGAAGGAATTGAACATGAACTTGACAAAAATGGGATGATGGGTGAAGAGAGCAACATCAGAAAGCCTCTGGAAGAAATGAAAGAATGAAATGGAATGAACGGAGGAGAAAACAAGATCTTGAGAGAGCACGCTTACAACATATGCTAGAACGAAGTTGTTGGATTAACAACAACGAAAAGGATAAGCTTGTTGTGGGCTTATGGAAAACATCTCAAAACTATGAGGTGAAATTCTGCCACTAACGAAAAATAATAGATTGTTTTGATATGAACAAGGAGACGAGAAACTTATTTCACCAGGAGGATAAAAGAAGAACTTGGATCACTTATGAGCACCATAGATAGCAACAATCCTTAGGGAAGGTTTTAGATGAAACATGACACAAGATAGCTCCAACTAGTTGGTTGGTGGATTTAAAATACCTCATTCTTAATAACATGTGAATCATGAAACATGAACTCAAATTATCAAGAATGACATAATACCACCTCCAATGATAAGGTAGAAAGAATTGCACTCCGGATGCAAGATGAAGAATGCTTGAGCTCCTTAGAAAAGAATCTCGATGAACAGTTAGAGAAGGAATATAAATCCTTGATGAACCATCATGTAGAATCTCCATGAAGAACTCCGGTACAAAAGAATAACGAAAAGAAGAGAAGATGAAAACACAAGGTGAAGCCTTGTAACGATTTAGATGAATATCTGTGGTGAAATAATTGAAAAAGGTTGGAACTTCGGGAAAAAGAGAAGATGAACAATTGACAGCGAGAATTAGTCATTGTGAACGAACTCCAGAGGAACGAATCCATCATTTGGATGAAGCAAGAATAAGAATTATGTTATGCGTATCCTTCACCAATTGAAGTTGATGACAAGCAACGGATTTGGCATACTACTTATTCTCGTAGAAAGGATTAAGATAGATATAGCGTCAACTTGGAAAGGTCTTCAACAAAACACCGGTGGAATCAAAACAACAAATGAATTGATATGATAACGAAAGAAGAGGAATCTTGCACGAACCACCGTAAGAATTGGAGATGAACGAAATAAAGGGATGAATCACCGGGTAAGAATTGACAAATGAACGAAGATACGTGAGAGAGTTTAGATACAAAAGAATGAAGAGATCACGAACTGATTAAAGGATATTTGATCGATGCACCCGTAAGATTTGGAGAACGAGAGCTGAAAGCTGAGAATGAATAATTCTGAGATGATGGACTCCGGATGATCAAACTGAAAAGACTCCTGAATTGCTCCGGATAGGTGAACAGAAATCTCACAATCGAAAATAATTATGAGAGGATGGCAACAAACTAGAATCACGAATCTTGAAGAGAATGGAGCACGGTTGAAAGAAGAATCTTCTTTGGTCTTCCAAATTGAGAATGACGATGAGAAATACCATCATGACTTATTAGGCACTCCGGAAGAATCAAAATGAATAGGTTGAGCCAACGATGAAAAGAATTTGGAAGATCTTGGAGAAAGACAGTTGACTGATGATAACTCATTCTTACGTCAAACTTCGAAAAGAATTT
This sequence comes from Triticum urartu, assembly GCF_056163025.1. Classification (NCBI taxonomy): domain Eukaryota; kingdom Viridiplantae; phylum Streptophyta; class Magnoliopsida; order Poales; family Poaceae; genus Triticum; species Triticum urartu. Next base: position 93,097,696 of record NC_141879.1, read on the forward strand.
TAAGGATATCTCCGGGAGAATTAGAAGAGTCAGGTAAGATCCTGGGAAAAGACCTATGGGTTAGGGCACACTCAAAAGAAACACCGTTGAAAAGGTCGCTTGGAAGATAGATTGCACCGGTTGAATTAAAAGACTTGAATGAGAGAACATCCTCGAAAGATCTTGAACAAATGCAGAGTGGAAACATGAATCTTCGAGATATCTTTAGCTCTCTGGAACAATTGAATAGCGAGAAATGAATGAATATGAGGAGCACCGGCAAGAGAAGATATTTGAAACGAGGAAAAAGGGATATGGTCAAAAAAGCTTGACTTGGATCCACCGAAGAAGAAAAAAAATGAAGAATGATGAATTTGAAACTCCGCTAGAATCTTCCTGATAATTAACAGATAAGAACATTGAAAGAAAATAATGAAGAGACTTCACATCAGTAAAATGGATACTTGATTAAGAAATATGAGTCCTTGAAGAAACAAGGGTGGGAGGGCGGGAAAAACAAAGGCAACTTGGAACGGATGAAGACAACACCGTTGAGAAGATCTAGTAATATATCTTGCTGATGTTGAAATGACCGGATCCACTTGAAGAGAAGCACACCGGTTGAAAAGGATTGACATGACAGACTCAATGATCGAGAAGGATTAGTATTCACATCGGAGTATAAGAACACCGTTTAGGAAAGGTATGGAATCAACATTTGACTTCGAAGCAACTCGAATACCACCACTCAAAACCAAAAACAAAGGGTTGGCTTACAGAATAAGCCGGAACAAACATATGATAGAGATTTCGTCCGAAGTTTTCGTGGTGGGGCCTACACGGGCTCGATCGTACAACACCATCAGGTACAAGGCAGTGCACATGACATACGAAGCGTCCCCGAGTCGGCATAGACAAGGACTCTTTAAGACACAACGAGACCACTGTATAACCGACCGTGAATAGGCGGACCACTAGACGTCGAACCCCAATTTCATATCATACATCTATCGGAAAGATATCCTAAGAGCTACTTGAATTCCCACTTATAAACTCCCGAAATTTTCTGGTTATGCAATCAGGTGTTTGGGATACAGGGGAAGCATAATATCTCACCCAAATCTAGCAAATCCTACATCCAGCTGTATCCATCCTTCAACACATAACCGAGAAACCTTTGGAAATCATCTACCTCAACCTTCGAAAAGCATCCATTATACATGTTATGGCAATACTCCCGAACTCCCGCCCCAGTACTGGGTGGCGTCGAGGTTATCTCACCAACAACTGCATAAAAGAGATTTTTGATGTCGACGAAATTAAACTCAGGTATTCCAGAACTGCAACGATAAAATTGTGACGACAACACCTCAGAGCTCAACTCCCCGAGACACTGCCACAACCCCTAAATGTCAGGAGGCACCAAGAACAATGTTCTCGTCACAAAAATCATCAGAACAATTCCAGGATACCGCGTGATCCTAAATTTTTTTTGTGAAATTTGAGAAGAGAAGAGCAAAACTCTACGTCAGGATGTCTCACTAGAGCGACGAAGGGACTGAGGAGTAAAAATAATTCCTAACTCTCCAATATATATAATACTAAATGACTCAAAACATTTTTCTAGACTCAACAACGCCAGCTATTCGATCAAGCAGGGGCTCCTAAGGTCGGGGAAGGCTCTGATTACCAAGTTGTAACGCCCTCGATGCGGCTATATCTCCCACTTGTCGAAGCACGACTTAGAGGCATAACCGCATTGAAAGGAATGTCGCAAGTGAGGTAATCTTCACACAACCCATGTAATACATAAGGGAAACAGATACATAGTTGGCTTATAATCGCCACTTCACACAATACATGAAAAAAGCATTACAATCATCCAAATACAATCAAGGTCCGACTACGGAACCAAAATAAAAGAAGACTACTCCAATGCTACACAGATCCCCGATCGACCCCAAGTGGGCTCCCCTACTGATCAACTGGAAGCGGATCAACATAAAGGACAAGATCTTCATCGAGCTCCTCCTGAGCTTGGTTGCGTCACCTTTACGATATCATCGGCACCTGCAAGCTGGTTTTGGAAGTACCTGTGAGTCACGGGGACTAAGCAATCTCACACCCTCGCGATCAAGACTATTTAAGATTTTAGGTAAGGTAACGGTATGAGGTGGAGCAGCAACAAGCGACTAGCAAATATGGTGGCTAACCTATTCGCAAAAGAGAGCGAGAAGAGAAGGCAAAAGCACGGTCGAACAACTATGATCAAGAAGTGATCCTAGAACAACCTACGTCAAGCATTACTCCAACACCGTGTTCACTTCTCGGACTCCGCCGGAAAGAGACCATCACGGTTACACACGCGGTTGGTGTATTTTAGTTAAGATCAACTTCAGGTTTTCTACAACCGGACATTAACAAATTCCTATCTGCCCATAACCGCAGACACGGCTTTCGAAAGATCAAATCCCTGCAGGGGTGTCCCAACTTAGCCCATCACAAGCTCTCACGGTCAACGAAGGATATTCCTTCTCCCAAGACAATCCGATCAGGCTCAGCATCCAGGTTACAAGACATCCTCGACAATGGTAAAACAAGTCCAGCAAAGCCGCCCGATGCGCCGACATCCTGATGGGAGCTACACATATCTCGTTCTCAGGGCAACACCGGATAGGTCAAGTTACGAGTAAAACCAGCCCTCAAGTTTCCCCGAGGTGGCCCCGCAGGCTGCCCATTTTGGACCAACACTTAGACAAGCACTGGCCCGGGGGTCTAAAATAAAGATGACCCTTGGGCTGGCCTAACCCAAGGGAAAAAGAGGCTAGGTGGTGAATGGTAAAACCAAGGTTGGGCCTTGCTGGAGAAGTTTTATTCAAGGCGAACTGTCAAGGGGTTCCCATTATAACCCAACCGCGTAAGGGACGCAAAATCCAGGAACATAACACCGATATGATGCAAACTAGGGCAGCAAGAGTGGAACAAAACACCAGGCATAAGGCCGAGCCTTCCACCCTTTACCTAGTATATAGATGCATTAATTAGATAAGAGATATTGTGATATCCCAACAAGGAACAAACTTTAATCTTCACCTACAACTAACAACGCTATAAGAGGGGCTGAGCAAAGCGGTAACATAGCCAAACAACGGTTTGCTAGGACAAGGTTGGTTAGAGGCTTGGGTTAACAATATGGGAGGCATGATAAGCAAGTGGTAGGTATCGCGGCATAGGCATAGCAAAAGAGCGAGCAACTAGCAAGCAAAGATAGAAGTGATTTCGAGGGTATGGTCATCTTGCCTGAAATCCCGCAAGAAAGAAGAACGAGTCCATGAAGAAGATAAATGGCCGTAGTCGAATGGGTCCTCACAATCACGACGTTACCGGAACCAACCCGAAGAAGCAACACCGGAAAGAAGCACACAACATAGTAAACAACCAACACATGAACATGATATGATATGGGGGATGCGGTATGTGATGCATATGCATGATTTGGAAAGGAATGATTGAACTTGGCCTCAACCTGGAAATCCAAGAGTGCCACTAGAAAGGTGAGGTGATTTCAGTTGAAATCGATATAAAGATCACCGGAATCGGATGCACGGTTTGGAAAAGGCAAGCAAAACAAATATGGCACCGGTCTGTGATAATCAGCAAGTAACCAACTAAATGCAACAAGATAAATATGCTACATCACTCAAACATGGCAACAAAATACATGGAAGGGATCCACTCAAGATGCTTGACAAAAGATGAACACTGAGCTACGGCTAATTCATCCATTAACAGGCTCAAACAAGCATGGCAAAAGTGCAAATGATAACAGGTTTCAGACTTAGTGAAATTAACACAAGTCTGGAATTTATTATCAGGAAGCACACTTTAGAGTATGAAAACTACAAGCTACAAGAACTTAACATGGCAAAGCAAGGCATGGCATGAAGCTACTCAAAGCACTTAACAAAAGTGCCTTAGTGACCTTGAGCCAAAAGGGATCAGAAAATAAAATTGCAAGCATGTGAACATGGCAAAAACACAAACAGATTCAGAGGCACGGATCACTAGGAAACAACATGAACAAATGGCATAACGACAAAAACAGAACAAGGACTTTGTGAAATTCTAAGTCCCTGAAATCAGCATTACCGATTACGCTACTTTGCAAGCTTGTGCTAGTCACCACAAATATCACAAAAATACATGGCAAGCACCTCTGTAAGGATGGCATGGCATATAACAAAACACATGTAGAGCTCAGGATCATAGCATGCCCATATTAAACATGGCAAAAATGACAAAATGTCATTTGCTGAAACAGATCCGCCAAATTCATCACATAGCCCTCTTCCAATGACATTTCGGGCATCAAGATGAGCTCAAATGAAAATTATGCAATGAGATGAAATGGTGTACTCGTTGAGATGAACATTTTGATTTGCTACACGCACGAATCGGAGCTACGATGAGGGAGTTATGATGCGATGAATATGGCCATATGATAAGATGGAAAAAAGGACTTAGACCAAAAAATATACCCTCCAGATCTAGGGTTCGTCCGGCGCAGAAATCGAGGCAAGGCAGATCTCGCCGAAGTCAACGGGGCGGCGGCCGGATATCGGGGAAGGTGGCCGGAGACGGCGGGGAAGCCCGGGATCTTCCCGATCCCGACGAGGAGGAGGGCGGGGCAGTGCCGGTGGCCGGATCCGGCGAGGTCTCGGCAACGGAGAGGCCCGGCCGGCGGCCGCGAGCTTGGACGACGGCGGGCGCGCGGGACTTCCGGCGAAGCAGGCGCGGTGGGGCGGCGCCCGGCGGCAGGGGCGGCGCGCTGGATCGGGAGGAGCTCCTCTCCTCCCGGATCGGGGCGAAGGCGGCGCCGGCAGGGAGGAGTAGAGGCGCGGATCGGCAGTTGGCGGCGGAGATCTCGCCGGCGGGAGGCGGCACGCTGCGGTGGTCGGCGCAGCTCCGGCAGCCGGAACTCGAGAAGACGGCGGGCGCGCGCGGGGTCCTCACGGGTGGCGGCGGCGGTGGTTGGGCTCCGCGCGGGTGCGGTCGGGCCGGTCGTGGCCCTCGCGGGCCACGGCAGCGGAGGGACTGGCGGCGCCACGTGTCGCGTGCGGGTTGGCTGGGCGAGACGAAACGGACATGTCCGGGAGGCAAGGTTTTCTCCGGTGGCGATGAGGGAGTTGGATCTAGGGTTTGATCTGCGGAAAAATTCGGGGAAGACACAAATATATAGGTAGAGGGAGCTAGGAGAGTCCAAATGAGGTGCGGTTTTCGGCCATACGATCGTGATCAAACGACCGAGATGATGGAGGGGGTTTAGGTGGGTTTTTTGGCCACTTTGGACGGGTGTTGGGCTGCAACACACACGAGGCCTTTTCGGTCCCTCGGTTAACCGTTGGAGTATTAAATAAAGTCCAAATGGCACGAAACTTGACAGGCGGTCTACCGGTAGTAAACCAAGGCCACGTGGCAAGTCTCAGTCCAATCCGAAAACATTTAGCACCCGCACACGAAAAGAGGTAGAAAGGGACACCAGATGACATAGGAGCGCCGGATTGCAAAACGGACAACGGGGAAAATGCTCGGATGCATGAGACGAACATGTATGCAAATGCAATGCACATGAAGACATGATATGAGATGCATGACACACAAGCAACGACAAAGCAACAACAGCGAATAACTGGAGGACACCTGGCACATTGGTCTCGGGGCGTTACATTTATCCACCATGACCAGTAAGCATTTTTTCTTATGGGTTCCCCCTTTAAGGGGTCCGACCATATCAAGCCCCCAGACCGCAAAGGGCCAAGTAATGGGGATTGTTTGGAGAGCGGTAGGGGGCATATGGCTTTGGTTTGCAAAAAGCTGGCAACCGACGCAATGTTGGACCAGATGCTGCGCATCTGCCCGGGTCGTCGGCCAATAGAAACCTGTACGGAAGGCCTTGCTTACAAGGGCCTGGGCTGCGGCGTGATGGCCGCCGAGTCCGGCATGGATTTCTGCCAAAAGCTTCCGCCCTTCCTTTTCGGAGATGCACCTTTGAAGGACTCCGGTAGTGCTTTTCTTATAAAGCTCTCCTTCATGAACCTTGTAGGCTTTAGATCGCGACACTATGCAGCGTGCCTCATTTTGGTCCTCGGGTAGTTCCTGCCTGGTTAGGTACGCCAGGAATGGTTCTGTCCACGGGGCGATGACGACCATTATTACGAGGGATGAAGGTGTTATTTTGATGGCAAAGCCTCCGATTGTGTCAGAGTGTTCGGTATCTGGTGTTGTGGTCGGGTCCGAACAATTGTTGCAGGTGTCCCCTTCCCATACCACGGATGGTTTAAACAGTTTTTCCAGGAAGATGTTAGGTTGGACAGGGTCGCATTTAGCACCGATACGGGTGAGGATGTCCGCCGCCTAGTTGTTTTCCCGAGCCACATGGTGGAATTCAAGCCCCTCGAACCGAGCTGACATTGAGGACGGCGTTGCGATATGCCGCCATTTTCGGATCCTTGGCATCAAAGTCTCCATTTATTTGGGATATTGCAAGGTTCGAGTCCCCATGCACCTCCAGGCGTTGAATGCCCATGGAAACTGCCATCCAGAGACCGTGTAATAGGGCCTCGTATTCGCCTGCGTTATTGGAGTCTGTATATAGTATTTGGAGTACGTATTGCACTGTATCTCCGGTGGGGGACGTCAGGACGACGCCAGCCCCCAGACCAGCCAGCGTTTTAGAGCCGTCGAAGTGCATGATCCAATTGGAGTATGCACCGTACTCTTTAGGGAGTTCGGCTTCTGTCCATTCGGCTACGAAATCAGCCAGTACTTGCGACTTAATGGCTCGCCGTGGTTTATATGTTATGTCGAACGGGAGGAGCTCAATAGCCCATTTGGCAAACCGGCCCGTGGCATCGCGGTTGTTTATTATCTCGTTGAGTGGTACTTCGGAGGCCACCGTAATTGAACACTCTTGAAAGTAGTGTCATAATTTCCGGGATGCCATGAATACCGCGTATGCTATCTTTTGATAATGTGGGTACCGTGATTTGCATGGAGTGAGGACGGTGGATACATAATATACCGGCTTTTGAAGTAGGAATTTATGTCCATCCATCTCTTGTTCGACGACGAGCACTGCGCTTACAACTTGGTGAGTTGCCGCTATATATAATAGCATTTGTTCGCCAACATTTGGCGCGGCCAAGATTGGGTTGGTGGCCAGGATGGCTTTTATTTCTTCCAATCTGGCCGTGGCTGCGTCCGTCCACTCGAAGTGTTCGGTGCGCCGAAGAAGGCGATAAAGGGGGAGTGCCTTTTCTCCTAATCGGGAGATAAAGCGGCTTAAAGCCGCCACACATCCAGTGAACTTCTGGCTTTCTTAAGGTCAGTTGGGATAGCCAACTGCGACAGAACCCGGATTTTGGCCGGATTTGCTTCAAATCCTCTGCTGGAGATGATAAAGCCCAGGAGCTTTCCGGCGGGTACGCCGAAAACGCATTTTTCTGGATTGAGCTTAATGTCATATGTTCGTAGATTGTCGAACGTGACGCTCAAGTTGTCTATTTAGGAGTCGACGTGTCTGGTTTTAACGACCACATCGTCGATGTATGCCTCCACTGTTTTGCCGATCTGCTTTCCCAGACATGTCTGAATCATGCGCTGATACGTTGCGCCGGCATTTTTTAGCCCGAAGGGCATTCTGTTAAAACAGAAGGGGCCGTATGGAGTGATAAATGCCGTTGCGGCTTGGTCGGACTCCACCATCTTAATTTGGTGGTAATCGGAGTATGCGTCGAGGAAGCACAATGAGTCGTGTCCTGTGGTAGTGTCGATAATTTGATCGATTCGAGGAAGGGGGAAGGGGTCCTCTGGGCAAGCCTTATTAAGGTCCTTGAAGTCGACGCATAGGTGCCAGGATTTGTCCTTCTTTGGCACCATCACCAGGTTTGCGAGCTAGTCTGGATGCTTTATTTCTCTAATGAATCCGGCCTCCAGTAATTTGGCTAGCTCCTCTCCCATGGCTTGTCGCTTAGGTTCGGAGAAACGCCGAAGAGTCTACTTGACCGGCTTGAATACTTTTAGAATGTTAAGGCTATGTTCGGCCAGCCTTCGTTGGATTCCTGGCATGTCTGAAGGATGCCAGGCGAATATGTCCCAATTCTCAAGAACTCCCGTAGTGCGGCGTCTACGACGGGGTTTAAATGTGCCCCAATGGATGTTGTTTTTGTGGGGTCCGTTGGATGGACTTGGAATTTGTCTATTTCATCCGCTGGTTTAAAGGAGGTAGACTTGGATCTTTTGTCTATTATCACGTCGTCCTATCCACTGTGGAGCGCAGCGCGGTTAACTCCTCCACCACAAGGGCTTCGGATAATGCCTCGAGGGCCAGCGCGGCTGTTTTGTTCTCAGCGCGGAGTGCTATGTCCGGATCACTAGCTAGATTGATGATTCCATTGGGTCCAGGCATTTTGAGCTTCATGTACCCATAATGGGGTATGGCTTGAAAAATCGTGAATGCCTCCTGCCCTAGACGGGCGTGGTATCCGCTACTGAACGGGGCCACTTGGAATGTGATTTCTTTGGGCCTGTAATTCTTCGGAGTGCCGTATACCACATCTAGTGTGATTTTCCCAGCGCAACGTGCCTCCTGACTGGGGATGATTCCTCGGAAGGTCGTGCTGCTTTGCTCAATACGGTTGCTGTCTATTTCCATTTTTTGAAGAGTCTCCTCATAAATGAGGTTTAATCGGTTGCCGCCGTCCATGAGCACTTTAGTGAGCCGAAAGCCGTCCACAATTGGACTGAGGACCAAAGCGGCTGGTGCTCAGGCTGTTCGGAATTTAGGTTCATCACTGGCATTGAAGGTGATAGCCGTGTCGCTCCATGGATTTATTGCTGCCACGTGGCAGACTTCGACAAGGTCTCGAAGACCGTCAATACTGTATTGTTATCCATGGGAAGGTGTTCTGAGGTATTTTGGATGAGGAGATCCTCACCGCTTTTGGCCACCTGCCGGAGTACCCAACATGCTCTAAGGTTGTGTGTTGATATGGTATCCGTTGTACTATGAATTTTGCAGGGCCCGTTAAGCCATCCCTCCAATACGGTTTCACGCCCTGTAGTGGGCTTTTGCTTGTTTGTAATTGAGTTGGGCGACTTATGAGAGTGCACCTGAGGGAGTCCTGGATTAGGGGGTCTCCGGACAGCCGAACTATCTCCATTGGCCGGACTGTTAGACTATGAAGATACAAGATTGAAGACTTCGTCTCATGTCCGGATGGGACTCTACTTGGCGTGGAAGGCAAGCTAGGCAATATGAATATGGATATCTCCTCCTTTGTAACCGACCTTGTGTAACCCTAACCCTCTCCGGTGTCTATATAAACCGAAGGGTTTTAGTTCGTAGGACAACAACTATAACATACAATCATACCATAGGCTAGCTTCTAGGGTTTAGCCTCTCTGATCTCGTGGTAGATCTACTCTTATACTACTCATATCATCAATATTAATCAAGCAGGACGTAGGGTTTTACCTCCATCAAGAGGGCCCAGACCTGGGTAAAACTTCGTGTCCCCTGCCTCCTGTTACCATCCGGCCTAGACGCACAGTTCGGGACCCCCTACCCGAGATCCGGCGGTTTTGACACCGACATTGGTGCTTTCATTGAGAGTTCCTCTGTGTCGTCGCCGTTAGGCTTGATGGCTCCTATTATCATTGATAGCGATGCGGTCTAGGGTGAGACTTTTCTCCCCGGACAGAACTTCGTATTCAGCGGCTTTGCACTACGGGCTAATTCGATTGGCCATCTGGAGCAGATTGAAAGCTACGCCCCTGGCCATCAGGTCAGATTTGGAAGTTTGAACTACACGGCCGACATCCGCGGAGACTTGATCTTCGACGGATTCGAGCCACAGCCGGGCGCGCCCCACTGTCGTGATGGGTATGACCTAGCTCTGCCGCCGAACAGTACCCTAGAGGCCACGCCCGCATCTGCTCTGACCCTTAGCTCAGAGCAAACTGCGCCAATCGAGGACGGGTGGCTAGACACCACCTCAGGGGCTGCAGTCTCGATGGTGATCGAGCAAAACACCAGCATAATCCTCTGCGCAGCCTGTGACTCCAAGGTGTCGGACTCTTTCTTGGACTCCGAACCGTCCGCGCCCCTGCCAATCGAATCCGATTGGGCGCCGATCATGGAATTCACCACCGTGGATTTCTTTCAGCACTCGCCCCTCGGCAACATTATGAATTCACCAAGGACTCTCTCTTTGTCAGGAGAGCCCTGGCCGGATTATGGCCAACTGGATTGGGATGCGAAAGACGAAGATATTTGACGCCCACCCACCACCCACTTCGTAGCCACTATCAATGATTTAACTGACATGCTCGACTTCAACTCCGAAGACATCGACGGTATGGACGACGATGTAGGAGATGAACATGAACCAGCACCTATAGGGCACTGGAAAGCCACCTCGTCATATGACATATACATGGTGGATACACCAAACGAAGGCAATGGCGATGAGATAGCGGAGCATGACCCCTCAAAGAAGCAACCCAAGCGCCAACGTCAGCGGTGCCGCTCTAAGTCCCGCCAAAGCGAAAGTGGTGATACCGGCACAGGAGATAATAACACTCCGGATAGCGCCGAAGATAACAACAATCCCCTCCAGCATGATTTAGGGCAGGAGGATGAAGGAGCCAGCTCTCCTGAGAGAGCGGCTGGCGGAGAGGAGGAGGATGACAATTACATGCCCCCCTCCGAAGACGAGGCAAGCCTCGGCGACGATGAGTTCACTGTCCCAGAGGATCCCGTCGAACAAGAGCGCTTCAAGTGCCGGCTTATGGCCATGGCAAATAGCCTGAAGAAAAAGCAGCAGCAGCTTCAAGCTGATCAAAATATGCTAACTGACAAATGGACTGAAGTCCTCGCAGCCGAGGAATATAAACTCGAGCGCCCTCCAAGAGTTACCCAAGGTGCAGGTTACTACCCCGATCAGAGGAAGAAGCGTATGACATGGCTGATCGACCACCTCGTGGCCGCGATAGAGAGGCATTCCAGCCAAAAGTTCTGCCTCCACCCCAACTCCATTCAAATAAAAAGGCATGGGGAGATACGCTAGACCTGCGAGACATATTGGAGGACAAAGTAAAGCATTCAAGATCGATCTACGGATCACGAGGGCGCACAACTCTGCGAGACGATAAATGTCACGCCGGATACAGTAAAAGCAAATCCGGCCGGGCCGAACACAGCGGGAAAGACCCATTCGAGCTGCGTCGCGATATAGCCCAATACAGAGGCGCCGCACACCCCTTATGCTTCACAGACGAAGTAATGGAACATCAATTCCCAGAAGGTTTCAAACCTTGTGAATATTGAATCATACGACGACACAAAAGATCCCGCGGTATGGATTGAGGACTTCCTCCACATCCACACGGCCCGCGGCGATGACTTACACGCCATCAAATACCTCCCACTAAAGCTCAAAGGACTAGCGCGGCATTGGCTTAACAGCTTGCCAGTGGAATCCATTAGCTGTTGGGAAGATCTGGAAGTCGCATTCCTCGACAACTTTCAGGGAACTTATGTGCGACCACCAGACGCCGACCACTTGAGCCACATAATTCAGCAGCTAGAAGAGTCAGCCAGGCAATTCTAGACTCGGTTCCTTACAAAGAAAAATCAAATTGTCAACTGTCCGGATGCGGAGGCCTTAGCAGCTTTCAAGCACAACTTCCGAGACGAATGGCTAGCCCGGCACCTTGGTCACAAAAAGCCGAAATCTATGGCAGCCCTCACGACGCTCATGACCCACTTTTGTGCGGGAGAAGACAGCTGGCTGGCTCGGAGTAATAACATATCAAAGAACCATGGTACCGTAGATACCAAGGACGGCAATAGCAGGTCACGTCGCAACAAGCATAAGTGTCGCATTAACAGCGAAAATACTGAGGATACGGCAGTTAATGCCGGATTCAAAGGCTCTAAACTCGGTCAGCGGAAAAAGCCATTTAAACAAAGTACGCCGGGTCCGTCCAGCTTGGACCGTATACTCGATCGCTCGTGTTAAATACACGGCACCCCAGACAAGCCAGCCAATCACACCAACAAGGATTGTTGGGTGTTCAAGCAGGCCGGCAAGATAATTGCCGAAAACAAGGACAAGGGGCCGCATAGAGATGACGAGGACGAACCCCAGCAGCCGCACACTGGAGGACAGAAGAGGTTTCCCCCGCAAGTGTGGACGGTGAACATGATATACGCAACCCACATCCCCAAGAGGGAGCGGAAGCATGCGCTCAGGGACGTATATGCGTTGGAGCCAGTCGCCCCAAAGTTCAACCCTTGGTCCTCCTGTCCGATCACCTTCGATCGCAGGGACCACCTCACTAGTATCCGATTCGCCGCACTGGTCCTAGACCCAATCATCGACGGATTTCACCTCACTCGAGTCCTTATGGACGGCGGCGGCAGCCTGAACCTGCTTTATCAGGACACGGTGCGTAAAATGGGTATAGACCCCTCAAAGATCAAACCCACAAAAACAACCTTTAAGGGCGTCATTCCAGGCGTAGAGGCCCATTGCACAGGCTCAATTACACTGGAAGTGGTCTTCGGATCCCCGGATAACTTCCGAAGCGAAGAGTTAATCTTCGGTATAGTCATGTTCCGTAGTGGTTATCACGCGCTCCTCGGGCAAACCACATTTGCTAGATTCAATGTGGTACCACATTATGCATACCTCAAGCTCAAGATGCCAGGACCTCGCGGAGTTATTACAGTCAATGGAAACACAGAGCGCTCTCTTCGAACAGAGGAGCACACCACGGTCCTCGCAGCAGAAGCGCAAAGCAGCCTCTCAAGGCAATCTACCAGTTCGGCGTTTCAAAGCCCGGACACCTACAAGCGCGCTCGGGGCAATCGGCAAATAGACCGCCTGGCTCGATCCGAGCTCGCGTAGCAATACGGCGGCCACCCCAATCCCAGCCCAATGGCGATATTCGTGCCGCACATACATAACTACGCATTAAAAATACCATGGGCACAGGTGGGGAGGGGGGGCACAACTGCGGCACGCCCCAAAACGCGGCCTAAACCGCACTAAGGCCTTCCCGTTTGGTTATTTTTCTTTTTTCTTTCAGGACTTTAATCTCTGGAAACACTGTCCGGCAGCTCTATTGCCGAACACATGATACAACAACCAAGGAGGCAGACAGCTACGTCATACAACGGAATTCCCAGGACAATTACAGATTTCATATCATTCCTCAGCTCGCCCTTGAAAGGGACATAGTCCTACTCTTTTGCTTATCGCACTATCTGTATCACTCTGCTTTTATGCAATTTTTCAATAAACGATGCATGACATTATGACTATTATTGCATTCTTGTTATAAATATAAATATATATATATATATATATATATCTATGTGCTCATTAATGACGCCTTGCAACCGTACACTCTGGTACGGCCAATACACCAGGGGCTTACGTACCCCACAATGCGGTGTGAAAAGTCCGAACACTTTCACAAGTGCGGCACCCCGAACTTATAGCATTATATGCATCAGCTCCGAATCATGTCTTTGGTCAAATGTTGGCTTTGCTCGGCTCCTATGTTTTGGTACCTTACGTTCCGCTCTATCGGCTAAGGTAGTGCTAGGAGAACTACTGCGATTGTGCCCCGGTTCTGCCGGGCTGAGCACCTCAGTAGAGAAAGCTAAAACTGACTGTCATGATAAGGCGAGAGACTGGTCGCTGTTCGGCATGGTTTTTTTGAGTCCCTAAAGACTTGTGCCACTTAGGGCGAGGGGCCGTCTCTGTCCGGCTTACAGGCGTGTATCGCGCCCCGAATTCGGCCTTCCGAATACCAGGGGCTTCGCCAAAATTTCAAATTATAGAATTCTATGGCTAAGTGAGAGTGATAAAGCATTATTAGTCTGGTTGCCTTGTTCGTTGTGCTGAGCACCTCCCTCGAAGGACCCAAACATGGGAACAAGAGTGCTCAGGTTTATCCCGAACACCCCAGCACTCGTGGCACGGGGGCAGAAGCCGAGGACTAGCCATCTCTCAGATTGGATAAACAGCCAAACAGAAGGTAATATTTTGAATTCTAACAAGCGTTGCATAGCGAATATGAAACAAGTTTTCATACATACAAGACAAAACGAGCAAGTCTCACTCAAATATTACATTTTTTGAACACTCATCTGCGATAACACGGGCACACGGCAGAACACCCTCGTAGTACATCTTGGGGTGGCGGTGCTCCTTGCCCTCTGGCGGCCCCTCCTTCATCAGCTTCACGGCGTCTAGCTAGACCCACTGCATTTTTACACGGGCGAAAGCCCGGCATGCACCTTCAATGCAAACGGATCGCTTGACGACCTCCAGCCGTGGGCAGCCATCCACAAGCCGCCTCCCCAGGCCGAAGAAGCTGTTCGGAAGGGCGTCGCCAGGCCACAACCGGACTATGAAGCCCTTCATGGCATGATCGGCCGCCTTATGTAGCTCGACCATCTGCTTCAGCTAGTCGCTCATTGGCACCGGATGTTCGGCCTCAGCATACTAAGACCAGAACAGCTTCTCCGTCGAGCTTCCGTCCTTGGCCTGGTAAAATTGTGCGGCATCGGACACACTGCACTCATGATGGTGCAGTGCTCCTCGTCGATGGAAGTGCTGCGAAGCGCTTCCAGTAGGTTGTCCGGTGCCTCTGGATGGGCAGAGGTCACCGGCACTGGCGTTTTGCCCCTCTTAGAAGAGGACTGCCTACCCGAGCCTGGAACCGTTGGAGGATCCGGCGCGGTGTTCGGCTGAGGGCCGAACTCGGAGCTCTCGGGGACCCCGTCCCCTCGGCTCCCGAAGTCCGGAAGGTCGCCTTGAGGTGCCTCCGGGACGGTCTCCCCTCGATCCGGTGCCTCTTGAGACAACACTTCGGCGGCGTCATCGGGATGAGGGGAGGTGGCGGTCAGGACTGGATCGCTATCCATGTCCGACAAGCCAGGGAGCCATCCGAGGATACCTCGATATTGGCTCGTGGCGGCCTGCGTAATTATGTTCGGCGATCAGGGAAAGCGGTGCGACAAAGGAATCCTATGGGTTACTTTGGTATCCGAATACTTACGATCTCCCCGGGGGCTTGGCCCTGAGCAACCACTCGTCTTCGCCTTCGTCGGCGGCGGTGGAGCTATCCGGAAGGAGAGTCCTTCCCTTCTTGGACCCTTCGGCCCCCCTAGTTGGGGCGGCCTTCCTTTTTCTGTCTCCCCCAGTCGGTGGGGGAGCATCTTCTTCTTCTTCCTCATCTTCGGGGGAAGAGTGCGCCGTAGAGTCATCGGACGGTGAGTCCAACAACGCCTGGCGTCAGGAACTCTTTCGAGCTTCCTTGGCCTTCTTGGTCTTCTCCGGCACCTTATAAGGGGCCGGGGTCAACATCTTTGCCAGAAGAGCGTTTGCGGGGCCTTCGGGCAAAGGAGGCGGACAGTCGATCTGTCCGTCCATCTTCTGCCAGTCCTGTCAAAGGTACGGGAGTTAGATCCCGCATAGAGTCAATCTATATAAAAATGAATATCCCGTGAAAGGTTAAGCAGCTTACCGCACTGGCTTGGCGCTTCGCGCTGAATCCGCGATCCTCAGTAATGGGGGGAGGGACCTCGGCGCTCTTGAACAGCACCCTCCAGGCATCTTCATGATTCGTGTTGAAGAGCCTGTTCAGAGTTCAGTGCTGCACCGGATTGAACTCCCACAAGGTGAACTCCCGTTGTTGGCACGGCAGTATCCGGCGGATGAGCATAACTTGGACTATGTTGACGAGCTTGAGCTTCTTGTCCACCATGTTTGAATACATGTCTAGAGTCCGGTCAGCTCTTTTGAATTACCCCAGGACAGGCCCTTCTCTTTCCAGGAGGTGAGCCGCATGGGGATGCTAGATCGGAACTCGGGGGCCGCTACCCATGCGGGGTCGCGCGGCTCGGTGATATAGAACCACCCCAATTGCCACCCCTTTATGGTTTCCACAAAGGAGCCCTCGAGCCATGTTCTGTTGGGCATCTTGCCCACCATGGCGCCTCCGCACTCCGCCTGGCGGCCGCCCACCACCTTCGTCTTGACATTGAAGGTCTTCCGCCATAAGCCAAAGTGGGGCTTGATGTGGAGGAAGGCCTCGCACACGAGGATGAACGCCGAGATGTTGAGGACGAAGTTCGGGGCCAGATCATGGAAATCTAGGCCGTATTAAAACATGAGCCCCGGACGAAGGGATGGAGAGGGAATCCTAGTCCACGGAGGAAATGGGTGAGGAATACCAGCCTCTCATGGGGCCTGGGGGTGGGGATGAGCTGCCCCTCATCTGGGAGCCGGTGCGCGATGTCGTCGGGCAGGTATCCGGCTCTCCTCAGTTTCTTGACGTCTCCCTCCTTAACGGAGGAGATCATCCACTTGCCTCCCGCTCCGGACATAGTTGGAGAAGGTTGAGGTGGAAGCAAGGGCTTGGGTGCTAGAGCTCGAGTGTGCGGAAACGGATGAGCAAAGGAGGAAGAAGGCGTGGATGGAAAGGTGAATCATTATCCCTTTATATGGGCAGACGAAGCTAAGCGTCCCCACTTTCCTGGTAAAACTCGCTTATCCCCCAAGCGCCGCAATTGATGGCGCGGTTGGGTTACCCACGCCCGTATTGATGAAGAATCCCGTAATAAGAGGACACGATCTTTGCTTTGATAAGACGTGTCGAAAAACTGCCTCGCGTTATGTGCCAGGCTGGTTAGAAGAAACGGTTCGAATCATCACCGGGCCATGACGTAACGTCGTGTTGCCAAAACAAGCCAGCAAATTAGATCTACGAAAATATTATTGTCTCTACGGTGGAATGTGGAACTTATTTTGCAGGGTCGGGCACTATCCTCGTATTCAAATTCTTCTGTGATGTATTCAGAGAAGGAACCCGCCTTGCAATGCCGAAGACAATACTGCGCGCCGGACTCATCGTCATTGAAGCCTGGTTTAGGGGCTACTGAGGGAGTCCTGAATTAGGGGGTCTCTAGACAGTCGGACTATCTCCATTGGCCGGACTGTTAGACTATAAAGATACAAGATTGAAGACTTCGTCTCGTGTCCGGATGGGAGTCTACTTGGCGTGGAAGGCAAGCTAGGCAATACGAATATGGATATCTCCTCCTTTGTAACCGACCTTGTGTAACCCTAACCCTCTCCGGTGTCTATATAAACCGAAGGGTTTTAGTCCGTAGGACAACAACCATAACATACAATCATACCATAGGCTAGCTTCTAGGGTTTAGCCTCTCTGATCTCATGGTAGATCTACTCTTGTACTACTCATATCATCAATATTAATCAAGCAGGACGTAGGGTTTTACCTCCATCAAGAGGGCCCGAACCTGGGTAAAACTTCGTGTCCCCTGCCTCCTGTTACCATCCGGCCTAGACGCACAGTTCAGGACCCCCTACCCGAGATCTGCTGGTTTTGACACCGACTGAGTTCGGACTGGGGGTTTTGTAAGAGCCGGATTATCCCAAAACCGTGTTTGGGTTTTCCAGGCGCTTTCCATCGCACAGTATTTCCGTACTATGGCTGCCAAGTCGGCGAAGTGTGCTATGTCACGGCGACTTATGGCGTTGAGGATTCCCTTGTCCATGCAATTGTTGCAAAAGAACAAAATTGTGTCTTCCTTGTGACAGTCCTTGTCCTTGTTCATCACAAGGAGGAATCTGGCCCAATAGTGATGTACTATCTCTTGGGGCGCTTGCCTAATGTAGGAAAGATCGTTTGTATCTGGGTGGGTGGGTGGATTTAACTCCAGACCTTAACCAATCTGAGATCCCGGGGCAGGGGAGTTTCCGATCTTGGAAGTTCGGGCTCTGGGATGTTGCCCCGCGGGTTCGGTATGCGACCTGATTCTAGGTTCAGGGTTAGGGCGATGTCCTCCCGTGAGCGGGTATCCGGCTCGGAGAGCTCGGGAATCCGGACATAGTTCGTCCTCAGGATAGAGGGAGAATCGCCTCATTGCTCCTCCACCACCGCTATTTGATGGGTGACTGGCGAAGAGTTAATCTCCCTTTGGTCGGGTTTAAGCCCGATCCAATCGTAGTCCGTAGCGACTCCCAGAGTGGCGATGCAATCCAAGAGCTCGTTCAAAGAGGAGAGCTCCATTGGATCCATCTGCTTGGCGAATTTCGAGCCGATGTGGAGGCTATTTTCGATGACCCGAGAAGTCATCGTCGGCGCAGCGGCCGAGCGGGCGGTCATGACGAAGCCACTAGTCGGAGAGTTTGGCCTACAACCAGGGCTCCCCCAGAGGTGTTGTCCTCCCTGATAATGAGACGAGCCATCCCCCTTATGATGACGACACATTGTAACTCTCAATGAAAGCACCAATGTCGGTGTCAAAACCGGCGGATCTTGGGTAGGGGGTCCCGAACTGTGCGTCTAAGGCGGATGGTAACAGGAGGCAGGGGACACGATGTTTACCCAGGTTCGGGCCCTCTTGATGGAGGTAATACCGTACGTCCTACTTGATTGTTCTTGATGATATGAGTATTACAAGAGTTGATCTACCATGAGATCGTAGAGGCTAAACCCTAGAAGCTAGCCTATGGTATGATTGTATGTTGTCCTACGGACTAAACCCTCCGGTTTATATAGACACCGGAGGGGACTAGGGTTACACAGAGTCGGTTACAAGGGAAGAGATCTACATATCCATATTTCCTAGCTTGCCTTCCACGCCAAGGAGAGTCTCATTTGGACATGGGACGAAGTCTTCAATCTTGTATCTTCATAGTCCAACAGTCCGGCCAAAGGATATAGTCTGGCTGTCCGGAGATCCCCTAATCCAGAACTCCCTCAGACATATCACTTCGCCAATGTAAAAGTGGTAACCCCACTTATGCTTAAACGATGAGTATGACCTATGATCAAATGTTCTCATTTGACTCCTAAGTCAATATACTCATATATAGATGACCTAGTCATCGCCAATTGCTTGATAGATGGTAGAGTGTTTGTGCATGCTTTGTCACATATTTCATTTGCCATTTTATTGTGTGAGCATGTTGATTGCATATTTTACTCATTCGAGGACATCCACTTGTTGTTTTGATTGTTTGGCTCTTTCTCTTTTGCCAAGTGGATCGAAAATAATGCCTAAGAACCTCCTCTAGCTATTTATGCTTTTCTCGTCTCAAACTCTATTCATGCTACATCACAAAGTTTGATCAAGTCAGATTCGAACCACTCTGTGTGAGGAGCACTCGGAGTCCCCGATTCGTCATAGACTTAAACTTCCAAAACCTCTCTGTGCATTTCGGTCTGACCGATTCATCCACTTCGTTCACACCGAGTTCACTGAGTTGATCTAGGTTTTCAATCTCGGTGCAACCGATTTGAACTCTTCGATCACACTGAGTTGCAGTAACCGCTTGCGATTCTGCATCTCGGCGCACCGAGTTGTTCCACTCAGTCACACCGACAAGGTCAAGATATATATACCCACGGGTGAGATTTTGGAAATTTCTTCAAAACCCTCCATCCCGAGCGTGTCCTACTCTACCGCCCTGGGTCTCTGGATCGTCTCCTCGTCGCCAGTCACTTCTCGCCGCTGGTTTCCGTCACCGTCAACGGGATTCAACCCCTCCGTTGCCGCCGTAGCGAACTCACCGCCGAACTAGGGTTCGATCTTTTGTGCTAATTCCTTACTCCGATTCTTAGCACAATGCAATGCCATGTTCTTTACCACGTATGAAATCAATCTATCTAGAGAAAACATTCCTTAGATTAGGTTTGATTCGAAAATTTAGGGTTAGGTTTCCGCCGAACTCATCTCGGACAAACCGAGTTGTCGAAATCGGTCTCACTGATTTTGCTTAGGCCATTGCACTTGCAATTTTTGGTCTGACCGAAAGTTGCAAATCGGTGCGACCGAGTTCGACTCTCTGTGAAACCCTAGCAATCTCGGAGTCACCGAACTGTGACTCGGTCTGACTGAGTTCACTAGTTTAGACTCCAAAAGTTGCTTTGGTGTCACCGAGTTTAACAAATCGATATCTCCGAAATGATTTCTGTGGAGAACTAGAACTAAGTTTTTGACTCATTTGTTTTGCAAAATATCTGCACTTTGTGATGCTCATCGAAACTACCTCATCTATATCTATTCACAGGGTTTGCTATCAGTTTACCTTGCCAGTGTGTCTGACAAGAGTGATAGCTGATACGTCTCCAACGTATCTATAATTCTTGATTGTTCCATGCTGTTTTATTATCAATCTTGGATGTTTTATAATCATTTTATAGTCATTTTATATCATTTTTTGGTACTAACTTATTGACATAGTGCGAAGTGCCAGTTGCTGGTTTTTCCATGTTTTTTACATTGCAGAAAATCAATATCAAACGGAGTCCAAATGCCACGAAACTTCATGATGATTGTTTATGGGCCATAAGAAAGGCAATGGGCCCTGGTTGCACCTGGGGGTGCCCCGAGGGGGGCACAACCCACCAGGGCGCGCCTTGGTGGGTTGTGCCCACCTCGGGTGCCCCCCGGACCGCCTCTTTGCTCTATAAATACCCAAATATTCCAGAAACCCAAGGGGATGCATCTAAATATTCATCCAACCGCCGCAGAGTCTAGAACCACCAGATCCAATCTAGACACCATCTCGGATGGGGTTCACCACCTCCATTGGTGCCTCTCCGATGATGCGTGAGTAGTTCTTTGTAGACCTTCGGGTCCGTAGTTAATAGCTAGATGTCTTTATCTCTCTCATTGATTCTCAATACAATGGTCTCTTGGAGATCCATATGATGTAACTCTTTTGTGGTGTGTTTGTTGGGATCTGATGAACTTTGAGTTTATGATCAGTCATATCTTTTTATATCCATGAAAGTTATTTGAGTTTCTTTGATCTCTTATATGCATGATCTCTTATAGCTCGTATTTCTTCTCCGATATTTGGGTTTTGTTTTGCCAAATTGATCTATTTATCTTGCAATGGGAAGAGGTGCCCGGTAGTGGGTTCGATCTTACGGTGCTTGATCCTAGTGACAAAAGGGGAACCAACACGTATGTATCGTTGCTACTAAGGATAAAAAGATGAGATCTATATCTGCCGCCATATAGATAAACAGATGTTGTCTACATCATGTCATCGCTCTTATTGCATTGCTCCATTTTTCCATGAACTTAATACACTAGATGCATGCTGGATAGCGGTCGATGTGTGGAGTAATAGTAGTAGATGCAGGCAGGAGTCGGTCTACTAATCTTGGACATGATGCCGATGTAATGATCATTGCCTGGATATCGTCATGATTATTTGACGTTCTATCAATTGCCCAACAGTAATTTCTTTACCCACCATTTGCTATTTTTCTCGAGAGAAGCCACTAGTGAAACCTACGGCCCTCGGGTCTTCTTCCTCATATATATGCCTTGTGATCTACTTTTCCTTTTCATTTTTATTCAGATCTATTAACCCAAAAATCCAAAAATACTTTGCTACACTTTATTTTATTTGTGATCTATTTATACAATCTACTACAATTTACCTCATGTTCTTGCCAATTTCTGGTACCGTTACCTGAAAGGGATTGACAACCCCTTTAACACATCGGGTTGCGAGGTGTTGTTATTTGTGTGCAGGTGCTGTTTACGTTGTGTTTCTTGGTTCTCCTACTAGTTCGATACCTTGGTTTCATAACTGAGGGAAATACTCTACCGTCGCTGTGCTACATCATGCCTCCCTCTTCGGGAAAATACCGACATAGTTCTAGCTACCATCAAGGAGAATTTCTAGCGCCATTGCCGGGGAGGATCTTCAACGTAAACTAGGTTCCTAATCACAAATATCATCTCCTCGCAATTTACATTATTCGCCATTTGCCTCTCGTTTTCCTCTCCCCCACTTCACAAAAAATTTCAATTTTAGCCGCCTCTTTTTTCCTTTGCCTTTTTCTTGTCAGATCTCATGTTTGCTTGTGTTTCCATGTGCCTTCTATTTGCTTGCATCTTCGCTTGCTAAAAATCTATTGTTATGAATCCTCATCCACTTGCTAATCTTTTCAAAAGATCCAATTATGATGAACCAATTGCTAGTGAATTGAGTGCACTAGAATATCTTTATGAAGTTTTGCTTGAGATTCGTGAATCTGAAAATTGTGATGAAGAAACTTATGAAGTGATTCATGATAGCTCCTTGAACGAAAAGCATGATTGCAATGATTTTACTATAAATTCTATTAATGTCAATTGTTCTAATGATATACAAAACCCCAAGATTGAGGATGCTAATTTTGATATGTTCACTACTTATTGCAATGATCATGATTGGGGTGATTCTTCTTTTGATCTTGAAAACTTATTTAAGACTCATGATTAATATGTTATTTGCAATAATATTGAAAGTGGGTTTGGAAGAGGGTCAACTTTAGCTAAATATAATCCCACACATTTTGAGAGTGTTCAATCTTATGAATTTTTTGATAAAAGTGGGCTTGGAGAGGTCATGACTTTATTTGATGATCCCACTATTTTGGAAGAGTGTCAACTTTGCATGCATGTAGATCATAAAAAGAAAATTTTATTTGATAGCTATATTTTTTAATTTGATTATGATCCTACATTTAATTATTATGAGAGAAGAAAATATGGTTGTAGAAATTTTCATGTTACTAAATTACCTCTCTTCATATTGAGATTGCTATTGTTTCTTTCTCCTTCCTTGCATATGCTAGGCTTTTCTTGTCTTGATAATTTGTTCCCCTATAAAATGCCTATGAATAAGAAGTATGTTAGACTTAAATGTGTTTTTCACATGCTACATGATGCTCTCCTTGTGTTTCAATTCTAATGTTTCGTGTGAGCATCGTTGAAATTTTTTGCCTAGCTAGGGGCATGAAACGATAGCGCTTGTTGGGAGGCAACCCAATGAATAAATTTTATTTTTGGTTTTTGCTTTCTGTTGTTGAGTGTTAGCACAATTGAGCTGTTGTTATGATTGTGTTTTTTGTGTTTTAATTACTGTTTATGCCAAGTAAAGCCTTTAGTATCTTCTTGGGCAATAGTTGTTTGATCTTGCTGAAAAAATGGAATGTTTTGCGCTCACGAAATTAATTTTCATTTTTACCAGAGAGCGATAAAATACCAATTCCAATTTCAGTAGATCAATATACAAATTTCTCAGGTCGTCCTAATTTTTCAGAGGATTTTGAGTTACGGAAGTAATCAAAATAGTCAGATTACTACAGACTATTCTGTTTTGACAGATTCTGTTTTCTTTGTATTGTGTGCTTATTTTGATGGTTCTATGGTTTTCTTTGATGAGTTTTTTCCATAGAAAACTTGGAATAAATTAGATATAATACAAAAACAAAATATGAATTGGTTTGATATAACACTTATAGTAGTGGTTTATTATTCTTATACTAACGGATCTCACGAAGGTTTTTGTTGAGTTTTCTGTGATTGAAGTTTTCAAGTTTTGGGTTATCTTACGATGGATGAAGGAATGATGTAAGAGCCTAAGCTTGGGGATGCCCCGGCATCCCAAGCTATTATCCAAGAATGAGCAACCAACTAAGCTTGGGGATGCCTCCGAGTGGCATCCCCGCTTTCTTCCAACAACTATCGGTATTTTACTCGAGACTATATTTTTATTCGTCACATGATATGTGTTTTTCTTGGAGCGTCTTGTATGATATGTGTCTTTGCTTTTTTATTTTGTGTTTTAAGTCATCAATCCTTGCTGGAGACACCTATTTGAGAGAGCTAAAATTGTATCATGATTTGTTAGAATTGCTCTCTATGCTTCACTTAAATCTTTTATGAGCTGGGACTTGCTCTAGTGCTTCAATTATATATTTTTTAGCATGGTGTGCTTTTTTATTTTTGAATAAATACTCTCTTGCTTCACTTAGATTTGTTTGAGAGTTAGTAAAATTTTGAAGAAATTCTCTCTTGCTTCACTTAAATTATTTTGAGAGAAAGAAAATTTTTTATGCTCATGATCTTCACTTATATTTGTTTGAGCTTATGAAAAGCAAAACATAAAAATTAGTGCCAAAGTGATAGATATCCAAGACAGATAAAGAAAAAATGTCATGAAGATCATTGGACCAAATAAACTTGATTCTTAGTAATAGTTTTGAGATATGATGATGTGATATGTGAGTCATGTCGATGAGTAATTGTGCTTTAGTAAGAATATTGGTGTTAAGGTTTGTGATTCCCTATGCATGGACGAAAGTCAATAATCATGCAATGAAAATTATATCCTACTTGTGGTGCATTATTTGGTGTTAATTATGCTTAATGCTTGGTTATGAGATTATTCGTTTCTTGGTTTGTCGCTTCCCAATCTTTTGCTAGCCTTCATTTTGCACCAAGTATGATCTATACTTGTGCATCCAAAATCCTTTAAACCAGTTTTGCCACACGAGTCCACTATATCTACCTATATGCAGTATTCTTTTGCCGTTCTAAGAAAATTTGCATGTGCCATCTCTAATTTTCAAAATAAACTTCTCTTTTGTGTGTTTGTTTCGCTCACAGAGCGGTGAGGGGTGGCTAATATTTTCCATGTTGGATGTGTTATTCTCAAGATGAGTGTTTATTCACTTGTCACTGCACGAGAGTAAGGCAAAGGTCTTAGGGATGCCTAGTCCCAAAATGCAAAAAAAATATTTACTTTATGTTGTCAAATAATAAATTCCTTGGAAAGTGTTGGTATGGAGGGCACCCGTGGATACTTTTAGCCATGGAAAGTGAAAGAAATGGTGGAAAAAGGAATAAACTTTATTTTTTATTTGGGAATCGCCTATGGCATATCTAGCATGGAAAGTGTTGGGAATCTAAGTCGTTTTCGTTGGTGGGATGGATACACCTCCCAAAATGTTTTTATCTTAAATTTTTCGCTTTGAGCTCTGGCACCTCTACAAGTCCCTACCTCCCTCCGCGAAGGGCCTATCTTTTACTTTATGCAATTTTTATTTTGAGTCTCCATCTTCTCTCATAAAAAGCACCAACTAGCTAGGAGGAAATATGATCGTGCTCGAGTATTGGGTGTAGTTAATATTCGAGTGTGTTTCATGAATGAATCAATGTTTGAGCATGATGGGCTAGGGATAACTTATTTTAGCATTGATAGTTTGAAAGACATGGTTGCTTGTTGATATGCTTGAGTATCTAAATTATTATGTCAAAACTAGACTATTGCTTTGAATCACATAAAAGTCCAAATGTCCATGCTATAAAGAAAAGAATATGTTATGACTTGATGAACAGCACTCCACATCAAAAATTCTGTTTTTATCACTTACCTACTCAAGGACGAGTAGGAGTTAAGCTTGGGGATGCTGATACGTCTCCAATGTATCTATAATTTTTGATTGTTCCATGTTGTTTTATTATCAATCTTGGATGTTTTATAATCATTTTATAGTCATTTTATATCATTTTTTGGTACTAACCTATTGACATAGTGCCAAGTGCCAGTTGCTGTTTTTCCATATTTTTACATTGCAGAAAATCAATATCAAACAGAGTCCAAATGCCACGAAACTTCACGATGATTTTTTATGGGCCAGAAGAAAGGCAATGGGCCCTGGTTGCACCTGGGGGGTGCCCCGAGGGGGGCACAACCCACCAGGGTGCGCTAGGAGGCCCATGCGCGCCCTGGTGGGTTGTGCCCACCTCAGGTGCCCCCCGGACCGCCTCTTTGCTCTATAAATACCCAAATATTCCAGAAACCCAAGGGGATGCATCTAAATATTCATCCAACCGCTGCAGAGTCCAGAACCACCAGATCCAATCTATACACCATCTCGGATGGGGTTCACCACCTGCATTGGTGCCTCTCTGATGATGCGTGAGTAGTTCTTTGTAGACCTTCGGGTCCGTAGTTAATAGCTAGATGTCTTTATCTCTCTCACTGATTCTCAATACAATGGTCTCTTGGAGATCCATATGATGTAACTCTTTTGCGGTGTGTTTGTTGGGATCTGATGAACTTTGAGTTTATGATCAGTCATATCTTTTTATATCCATGAAAGTTATTTGAGTTTCTTTGATCTCTTATATGCATGATCTCTTATAGCCTCGAATTTCTTCTCTGATATTCGGGTTTTGTGTTTTCCAACTTGATCTATTTATCTTGCAATGGGAAGAGGTGCCCGGTAGTGGGTTCGATCTTACGGTGCTTGATCCCAGTGATAGAAGGGGAACCGACACATATGTATCATTGCTACTAAGGATAAAAAGACGAGATCTATATCTACCGCCATATAGATAAATGGATCTTGTCTACATCATGTCATCGTTCTTATGGCATAACTCCATTTTTCCATGAACTTAATACACTAGATGCATGTTGGATAGCGGTCGATGTGTGGAGTAATAGTAGTAGATGTAGCCAAGAGTCGGTCTACTAATCTTGGACGTGATGCCTATGTAATGATCATTGCTTGGATATCGTCATGATTATTTGAAGTTCTATCAATTTCCCAACAGTAGTTTGTTTACCCACTGTTTGCTATTTTTCTCGAGAGAAGCCACTAGTGAAACCTACGCCCCCGGGGTCTTCTTCCTCATATATTTGCCTTGCGATCTACTTTTCCTTTGCATTTTTATTCAGATCTATTAATCCAAAAATCTAAAAATACTTTGCTGCACTTTATTTTATTTGCGATCTATTTTATTCAATCTACTACAATTTACCTCACGTTCTTGCCAATTTCTGGCACCGTTACCCGAAAGGGATTGACAACCCCTTTAACACATCGGTTGCAAGGTGTTGTTATTTCTTTGAAGGTGTTGTTTACGTTGTGTTTCTTGGTTCTCCTACTGGTCCGATACCTTTGTTTCATAACTGAGGGAAATACTCTACCATCGCTATGCTACATCATCCCTCCCTCTCCGGGGAAATACCGACATAGTTCTAGCTACCATCAATAGCCATAACAAATTAGAAGATCAAGTGCACATGAGTGAGGGCACTAGTCCCTCAAGCAGCTATGATGAGGGCAACAGGAGCACTCCAAGAAATTTGCCCAAGGCAGCTACCAGAACAAGAAGAGAACCTTAGACTCTGAGGATGAGGACTATGTGGCAACTGAGGAAGAAGTGATCTCCAAGAAGAAAGTCCTGAAGAAGGAATATGGAACTGCTACTGCAACAAAGTCTGGATTGCACAAGAAGGCTCCTGCCAAGAGGATTCCTATGTCAAAAGCCAGAGCCTCCACTCAGGAAAGCATGGAGTTCACACTTGAACCAAAGGAGGCTGGTGAAGGCAAGAATAGGAAGGAGAGGGTCAAGAAGACCACTGCCAGAGTCATTGGGAGACCCTCTATGATGAGGGATCTGGCTGAAGAGGAAGAGGAAGAGGATGCTGCACCAGCACCCAAGTCCCAAAAGCTGATGGGGGATGCAATTAAGTTAGGGGTTGCTACTTCAAAGCCCAAGACTGCCCCCAAGACTGCTGCTTAAGCTCAAAAGTCTTCAAAGCCCAAGAGGAGCACTAGGAACATTCCAGCTGCAGAGAAGAACAAGGCCCCAGTGCCTGAGATGGAAGAAGAAGATGCTGAAGCCCAAGTTCTAAGGAAACTTAAACCAAAGATTCCAGATCATAATGACACCCATCTAGTGGCAGAGGATATGAGCATCAGGAAGGATGCAGGTCTGAGACTTTAGAGACAGAGTGATCCCTATGCTGTGAGAAGGAAGACTGTTGTGGACTACAAGTTCCACACCAAAGAACAACAAGATTTCTATGAAACCATTCTGCTGGACAAGAAGCCTATAGTCTACGATATGAAGTGGGCTGATTGGGAGTACATTGATGAGAATGAAGATCATTTTCTAGGTGTACATGAGAGCTTCAGAACATGTGGTGTTGACGAGTTTGTGGGTCAAGAGCTGACAAAATGGAATGATGAACTCATCATGCAATTCTACTCCACTGCTCATATTTATCTAGATGGTAGGATTGTATGGATGTCAGAAGGTATAAGGTACCAGTCAACTATTGATGAGTGGGCTAAGTTGATAAATGCCCCTAAAGAGCATGAAGATGACTTGGATGTCTATGCCAAGAAGAAGAAATACCACAACTCTATGGCCAACATGTACAAAGAGATCCCAGGCAAAGCTTTGGAAACACATAAGCTTGGATCTGTACATTACTTGTTGTCTAGTCTAGCTACAATCAACACTATATTGAGACATACATTGTTGCCCAAATCTGGAGATCACAAGATGATCAGAGGCCATTTAATCAACTTGCTGCAGATATTTGATGTGCCTCAGAAATTCAAGGTCATGAGCCTGATTGTTGAAACAATCAAAAGGACAACAACTGATCAGAAGAGATCTTGTGGGTATGCTCCACAAATTCAGGTGCTCATCAACTCCAAGATGGGCACATGCACTTATTTATTGGGCAAGGTAATTTACCTTTGAGACCAGAATTTGAGGATAATATTGTTGTGATGAATGAGGATGATCCCACATCAGTGCAAGCACAAGAGAAGAGAGAGAATGCAAGGGCAGGGAAAGCTGCAAAGATGCCAAGTGTTGAGGAGGCATCTCAAGTATTCCTAAAGTCAAAACAAGATCAACTTGCATATCTAATTCAAGCAACTTTGAGGATTGAGAAGGTCTTAGCCACCCTGACTCAAAATCAGGAGAGCTTGGAGAGGATCATAGAGACCAAATTTTATGATCTTGATCTGAAAGTGACTGAGATTCAGACTGCTGTTGAGCAGCTCTAGGAGGAAGCTGCGGAGAGGAATGGGCAGGCTACCACAGATGCTTTTCAGAGAGTGCTTAGAGGTTAGAGGTCTGCTGCAGTGCCCGTGGCTGACACTAGAGCAACTACTTCAGCACCAGCAGCAATAGCTTCAGTGCCACCTCCAGTTGCCACTCCACCAGCTCCAACAACATCCACTGATACCTTCGTCCTTGGAGTCCACTCAACACCACTTCCCGAAGACCAAGCCTAGAGAGACACATAGGACTCTGCATTTTCAAACTTTTTGGTAACTTGTTGCCAAAGGGGGAGAAATGTATAGATCATAGGCTTCGAGAGAGACTGTTTTGCTTCTTTGTCTCTCTTGCTATTTGCTTGATACTTTTGTGTGTGCTCATTTAATACTCTTTGTCTATGTGTGAGATACTTGTATGATCATGTGTTTGATCATACCTACTTTAATGTTTGCTTGGATTTATATTATCTGTTATATCCCATATATGATCATTCACTTTGCTTGGTGATGAGTGCGTGTTTTTTTACCTTCTATCATTTTGAGCGCTCCACCAAGATGTATGTGACATGGAAGAGTAACCCATGATCCTAATCGATTGTGAATTTGCATTCAAAAGCAAATTTAAAATAATGCACAAATTTAGGGGGAGCCCTTGCTTATCACATACTTCTCAAAGCGACAATGTACTTTAAATCTTATTATCATTTGTCGAAGCTTTGATATATATGTTGTCATCAATTACCAAAAAGGGGGAGATTGAAAGTGCAACTATCCCTGGGTGGTTTTGGTAATTACTAACAATATATAGCTCATTGAACTAATGCTATTTCAAGATAATCATTTCAGAAATTTCAGTGATTGGCATGGCATGGATTAGGAATGTGGACCCCTCAAAATGCTAAGGACACATATTGGCTCAAGCTCAAGACTCTACATTTTCATTTTAGTTATCCAAGATCACATTGAGTCCATAGGAAAAGCCAATACTATTAAAAGGGGATGAGGTGTTGCTTAATGGCTTACTTGCTCAAAATGCTTAGTGATATGCTCCAAAGCCCTCAAACAACTTTCTCATATCCACATATGTCCCAAACCAAAAGTCAAACTCGACCCCACCGAAATTATCTATCCGACGCCACCGAGTTCACTTGACATAGCAACTGCCAGAAACCCTAGTCACTTCGGTCTCACCGATAGGGATCTCGGTCTCACCAAGATGGGATTGCAAACTCTCTGTTTCCCTTCGTAACATTTCGGTCCAACCGAGATGAGCGATCGGTCCCACCGAGTTTGCAATGCAAACTCTCTGTTTCCCTTTCGTAATGTTTCGGTCTCACCGAGATGAGCGAATCGGTCCCACCAATTTTGCCTGGCCAACTCTCTGGTTAGCTTATTACCAAAATCGGTCCCACTGAGTTTGTGTAATCGGTCTCACCGAGATTACGTTATGCCCTAACCCTAATGAAATCGGTTCCATCGAGTTGACATGTCGGTCCCACCGAAAAGCCTAACGTTCACATTTTGAACTAAATTGGTCTGACCGAGTTTTCTGATTCGGTCCCACCGAGTTTGGTGAATTGTGCGTAATGGTTAGATTTTGTGTGGAGGCGATATATACCCCTCCACCCACTCTTCATTCGTGGAGAGAGCCATCAGAACATGCCTACACTTCCAGTATACATTTTCTGAGAGAGAACCACCTACTCATGTGTTGAGACCAGGATATTCCATTCCAACCACAAGAATCTTGATCTCTAGCCTTCTCCAAGTTGCTTTCCACTCAAATCTTCTTTCCATCAAATCCAAATCCATGAGAGAGAGTTGAGTGTTGGGGAGACTATCATTTGAAGCACAAGAGCAAGGAGTTCATCATCAACACACCATCTATTACATTTTGGAGAGTGGTGTCTCCTAGATTGGCTAGGTGTCACTTGGGAGGCTTCGTCAAGATTGTGGAGTTGAACCAAGGAGTTTGTACAGGCAAGGAGATCGCCTATTTCGTGAAGATCTACCCTAGTGAGGCAAGTCCTTCGTGGGCGATGGCCATGGTGGGATAGACAAGGTTGCTTCTTCATGGACCCTTCATGGGTGGATCCCTCCATGGACTCGCGCAGCCATTACCCTTCGTGGGTTGAAGTCTCCATCAACGTGGATGCACGATAGCACCACCTATCGGAACCACGCCAAAATTCTCCGTGTCTACATTGTGTTTTCTCCCTCCAAACTCCTCCATTTACCTTCTTATGCAAATGTTTTACATTCCGCTGCTATACTCTTAGATTTTCATGTGTAGGTTGATTGCTTGACTTGTGCTAAGTTGCTAAAATCTGCCAAGACATAAAATTGGGAAAAGGCTAGATATTTAATTGGTCAAGTAGTCTAATCACCCCCCTCTAGACATACTTTTGATCCTACAACAAGGCGTCGTTCGTCTCCGCAGACACCGTAGGAACAATGTTATCCAGCACCTCATGTCGATCCATGGTAGGATCTCGAGTGAATAATCTCCTTAAAGTAGGAGTTGGCCATCCTCTCCATATCGGATGGCACGGTGCACCAAGACCCATCAGCCATCATCAGTCTCTGAATTTGGTTTTGTTGAGCCCGCCAAACAGCTGAGCGGTGTAGATATTTAGTGTTGCGTTCTCCCTCTTTCAATCATTTGATTCTAGACCATTGAAGCCAGAGCATCTCTTCTCTATAAAGAAGCTCATCCAGTTGATTCATCTTAGCCCGGGTTTGCGCCCGGTCCGCGCCTGACAGTTCAAGGTCAGCCAAGTGTGTACATAGTCTTTCGATGTCCTTTAGAACATTACCAAAATTCAGTTTGCTCCAATTCCACAGGTCAGTCAGCACCTCCTTCAGCGAGTTAGCCACTGATCCCAAATTGCCGGCCGACCAATGTTTAGCCCAGGCTTCAGAGATGACTGTGGGAAGCTTGAGGTCTCTCTCCCACATTATCTCATAGCGTGGAGTTGATATCCTATGCCTTGGTGCATGCACTCCTTCCAGATTGATCAAAAGTGGACTATGGTCAGAGTAGGAGGTGGCCAGATGCATTACCCGTGCCGCGAGAAAGATATCTCTTAGCGCCTCATCCATGCAAGCCCGATCGAGGCGGACCTGTACATTGTGAAAACCATCTTGACCATTATCGTATGTGTACGGGAGACCCGAGAACCCGAGATCCTCTAGCTCGCATGTTTGTAGGCAGTCCCTGAATGCTGACATTTGTGCCTCCCCTCGAGTTGATCTTGAAAGGTGCTCGTGCTGCCAGAGTGCTTCATTGAAGTCGCCGCATACAGCCCATGGTTCTCTCAAAACGGCCCACAGCCGACACGGGTGATCCCACATTCGTTGATGATTTTCCACTCTCGGCTCCCCATAAACAAAAGTACCCCTCCATGATATACCAGAGCCTCCTTCCAGATTCTGAACGTCAATGAACCTACTACAGGATTCAAGCACTGTAACTATGAGATTCTCATCCCGGAACAATGCTAGCCCTCCGCTTCTTCCATCACTACTGACTCCATGGAAGCCTTTTAGGCCTAGCCTCCACCTCATTTTCTCTACCTTGATTGCATCCTGTCTAGTCTCATAGAAGAAGACTAGCTTGGGGTTATTGGCTTTTGAGAGGGCCAAAACCTCACGAACTATCCGGCGGTTCCCCCCCAGCAGTTCGAGGACAGTATATTCATTGCGTACAGCGGTCCTCCTCTAGGGAGGCCGCCAATATCTCATTTTGGTCATTCTCCATTGCTACTTTCAGCCTTTTGCTACTTGAACTGCTATTCATGGGCGAGTCACCCTCCTTTAGATCACTGCCACTGCCATCTGTAATAGCCAGCAACGGCTTCGACGTGCCAGAGGCATCCCGAGGGCTAGCCGCAGCCTCATCCATGCTTAACCTCTTCTTCGGGATCCTATCCACCTCCATTCTCTCCCCAGGAGTTTTAACTGGGCTAGAAGCTGTATCCGCGATCTCTGGATCAACAGGGCGTAGCTTAGAAGCAGTCCCATCAACCTTAGGGGTCGCCACTTTGCTGGGTTCATTGCCTGACGCCCTAGTTGCTCGTTGATCTGGGCGTGGCTTGCTCGGGGCATCTGCATAGATCCATTCACCAAATTTGAGCAACTTATCATCGTGAACCCCCGAGCCACATTCCTTATGATCATGACCGATGAGGCCACAAAGCTTGCAAAACCTGATGAGTTTTTCATAACAAACCAAGTAGACCTGACGTGCCTTAGCACGAACGATACTAACATATTTTGTAAGAGCCTGACGGATATCATGCTTGACCCTCACTCTTACATAATCACCTTGTGTATTCCCATTCAGACGCATCTCCATTATCTCATCTAAACCTTTCAAAAGCTTCTCCACAATATTCTGTTACAGTATGGGTCCGGGAACTTCTGGATCTGCAGCCAAATTGGCAGGTGATGGAATTCTACCTCCTCTGCTTTCTTGAAGCCATCGTCCAGGCGCAAGAGCACAACCATGTTATGGAACGGCCGAGGACCCTGCAACATGATGCGTTCCCAATCCCCCAAGCAGGATGCTTGGACGACAAAACGATTAGGGCCGACAGGCCGAAATCTATCACTTTGCACCGGATTCCACGCGGCCCTCAGGTGGAGTTGGCATCGGAGAGAGACGCCATCCCAGAATCCTGGACCCGTCGCGCGATCGCCAAGGGGAGAGTTGACAATAGTAGACGTGGCTTGCAGCAATCGGGGGAAGGATCTAGGCAGTTTTGGACTCAGAGGCGATCGGAATCGCCTAAGAGGAGAGAAACCCTAGCCTGACGGCGTTGGGGGTATATCCAATCCGTGCTTTATTATTATTAGGGAAAGATTAATGGAGACCGAGGGGGTATTTATTGAAGATATTATTTCTCTCAACTGGAGTTTTGTCTTTACATCTTATCATAAGATTCAAATAAATCCTGATACTCCAAATAATTTGAAATAAATCCAAATAATTCAAAAAAATCAAATAATCCAAATAAATTCAAATAAGTTCAAATAATCTAGCTAATTCTGAAAGAAGAAGAAGAAGAATCTAGCTAATTCCAATAATTCCAAATTAATTCAAATAACCTAGCTAATTCAAATAAATCTAACTTAATTCAAATAAATCCAACTTAATTTAAATAACTCCAACTTTTCCTATCTTTTCAAATAAATCAAACAAGACATACACATGGCATACACATATACACAAGACATACACATCACATACACATCACATACTCCCATCCTTTCTTTTCCTTTTCCCTTTCCTTTTCCCTTTCTCTATCTACTCATTTCCTTGTTCTATAATGTCCTTCGTGTGAGCAACTAGCTTCGTGCTGCAATATATACCGACTATTTCCTCTCCAGCATTCTGTAGACATTCCTTATGCATGACATCTTGTAGTTGTTTCCTTCTTGATCTTTCATCATTTCGACCATGACTGCTTGCAACGTCATAAAGCTTTTGAACAACTTATGGGCATTGTAGTTCTCAAACTCCTCCTCTACACCCTATACCAATTCATGGATATTCATAGGTGCTCTGCAGTCGGTTAGGGATTGGAGGGAGTAGTGGAAACAAAGATCTAAAACATTGAGCTCAGGGCTATTTGGTGGTTGTTGTAATAATCGAATATCCAGATCTGTCTGTGCCACAACTTCTAGAAAACCAGCATCATTAGGGAGGACTTGCGGTGTTTCATTATCTTGTTGAATGAAGATCATTGTGTCCTCGTCACCGTTGGGCCATTTGTCTTGAATGGCAGGGAATACTTTATTGATTAGGTAATCTCTGCATGCAGGTCTGGTAATCTTGTTTTGTCACCTTGTTGAGCTTCATCCTCCTCTTTCGGCATCAAGTTCAAATCCATAGGGTCACCTTGTTGAGCTTTGTCACCTTGTTGAGCTTCTTCATCTTGTTGAGCTTCATCCTCCTCTTTAGGCATCAAGTTCAAATCCATAGTTGTGTGCTCCTATCTGTACTCATAACAAGAGTACACAAAAGATGAATTGTTAGCATATAATCATAGCAAGAATACAAAAGATGGAAGGAGATCTTTCTTGTTGTGGCCAAAAGAAAATGGATGGATCTACGTAATGTAGGAGGAGGATCATGTTTTCAGTGCCTTAGTACACAAAAGTAGTCAAAGTTTCTGTAAGAATATACTTAAATGCAAGGAAGAAGTAAGCAGCAAGTTTATTCAGTTAACTGAAATCAAATTTATTCAGTTAAGGACAAAATTATTTTGATCAAGTAATTACTGTGACAACATTGCAACATTTCTTCTCTTGTGAAGAATTAGTAAATGTTCAATTTTTGCCCCTTTTCAGTAAAGGGGTGTAGCAACTTTTCTTCTTCTTTTTTCTCTAGTGTGCCATGTCTTTTCTTCTCCTATGTAGAATTAGTAAATGTCCAGAATTATGTTGTGTATACCAGTGTTGTGTTAACTCTTAACATGCATCAGTTTTGATATATCTGTAGTTATGCAAATATCTTGTTGTGTGGCTTCACTGTAATCCAGAAGAAAGGAATAAGAAGAAGACACTAAAGATGCTCAAGACACTTTAGTGAACACGACCAATTTGATTTGCTTTCGGTAACTAAAAATGGGAATTAACAGCAATAGTAACTAGCCAATATTGTGTTCTCACTGCTCACAAGCAACAATAACAACAAGCATGTAATACTTTGTAGGCTTCAGTGGTGAAGACGTTGATTAAATTTTCAATAGTAACATCAAGCATGGAATTCAGGTAGCAACAGTAACAACAACATGGTTATTTGTTATGTTCTCACTGCTCACAAGCTAACAGTAACATCAACACGACTTAGTTTCTGAAGCTAACTGGATTTTCTGAAGCTAGCAGCAACAAGTCATCACACACACAACTAACTGAATCTTTTGAAGCAATTTTGTAACTATATCAATTTGATTCGATTTTGATTTTGACCCTCACAATGAATTTTGATTGTAATCCAATTAAACTCTCTGTATCACTTGTTAATTTTGATTGCAATCAAGCTTTCACAGGAACAAACCAACAATTTACTCTGATGTGATCACGCTTTCGCAAGAACAGAGGCGGAGTACCAGAGGCGTCGCACGGGGTCGGGGTGGGAAAAAAAGAACATGTGAAATGTCTGAACTAATCTAAACATGTGACCACTATAATCTGTTCATCATTCAGTAGCAGTGCAATACTTGAAACCAATATGAATGTTTCTCAGCAGCAATGTCTGAACTAATCTAACCACTATAATCTGTTCATCATTCATTCATCATCCATCCATAGTTGTTGTTGCTGCTACAATTTCAGCAAGCAAGCATTTCATCAAAGCCACACATACACAAACATAAATGCAGTCTTGTGGATCCACACAGGCCATTGCAGTCGAAGACCACCTAGGAATTTGAACTTCAATTACATCAAAAGTTGGGAGTACATGGAGCAACACTAAATTTAAATGTGTATACTGAATTTTTATAGGCAGTAGCACTGAACTTTACCTCTTGTGGCATAGGTGGGCAGCGGCGGCGAGGGCTGGGGCGGAAAAAGGCAGCGGAGGCGAGGGGTGGGGCTCAACTAGCGCTCGGTCGACTCACTGCCGGGCAGACCCGCATGGCCCTACCTGCTGAAGCCGCCAGAGAGAGGACCAGCGGCCGCGGGCGCGAGGAAGCGACCTGGGACGCAGCAGCATCACGCACTCCTGGTACAGGCGGTGAACACCCAGGAGCACGTGGAGTCGAGGAGGACAACCTCAACCGGATCACGGCGGGAGGCTCCGGCGAAGCGCGAAGGGGATCTTAGCAAGAGTGGAACGCGTGGAGGGGGTCGTGGCTGAAGAGGAACGCGCATAGGTGGTCGTGGCGGGAGGGCAATGCGCTGGCGCGGGTCCTCAGCGGCGATGGAGCAGTTCTTGGACGGCCCACGTCTCGGCCGGCAAAGGTGAAGAATCCTACGACGGCACCCATGGCGACGTTCGGAATCGCGCAGGTGCAGCTGGGTGGCGGCGGTGGAATCAGGAGCGTAGGTGGTGGGCGGCGGCGGAATCAGAGGCGCAGGTGGGCGGCGGCGAAATCAGCTGGGCGGCGCCTGCCCAGGCGATGCGCGGGGACGACAGAGGAAGAAGATGGAGATAGAGATCTATTTGAGATAGTTTTAAAATTCTGAGAGCTTTTTTGCAAAAACACTAGTACACTGCGTGTTGCACAACTTTTTCGAATGGAAAGAGTAGTAAACTTTATTTTAGTGTTTAGTAAACTTTTTGCAGTAGACACTGATATTTTTTGTAAAATACACACTTACTATTTGTTAAAATTACTTGCATTTTAAATAGTATTTTACTTTTGGACCTGTCGGAGTAATGGGCCACGGGTAGGCTAACCCGAGGCCCAGAACCTTCCAAGACATCGGGGCTGACTGCGCCCCTCAAGACACTAGGATGGAGAGCCGCCTTCCAGAGGCCGGCTAAAGGAACAGCCGATTGCCCGCATGCGGCCGAGTCCTGGAGGCGAGGTCAAGACGGGCCGACTCTCGCCTGGCGGCTCCCAGAGAAGTCGGCCACGGGGAGTCGGCCCACGACACTAACAAAGCCCATGCCCTTATAAGGGGGGATGGGACGGGAGTGACAACAGTAAAGCCCACTCCCTCCGCTTTTCATGGGATGGCTAGGCCACAGTGCGCTCCGTCCGGCGAGGCACTATTGCCGTGCCATCCCTGACATCAGCAACAGTGGGCCGAGTCCTGCACCCACGACGGCCTGTCGGTACGGTCCACGGATGATGGGCCCTACCGATCAGCGAGAGTCCAGAAGACGGCAAGAGCGCCACCAGTCGGACCCGAAGGGAGCCGGCCCCCGGAAGTCGGCCTGCCCCTCCGACGGGTCCCATGCGCCATTAACCAGATGAGACGGGGAGTGGCTACAGTAATCGCCCACCAGGTAGCAAGGCTGTAGCCACGACCCCATGACCAAACCTGCGTCATTAGAGGCACGGCTATAGTAATCGGCAGCCGGCAAGACCCGCAAGCGGCGGGTACGGCTTGTCGGCTCCGTACCAGACCACTCGGCGAGGCCCACTGGCCGGCGGGCCCCAACAGTCGGCATAGAGGCTGGCAGGCGAAGAGACCGACGGCTGGGCCCCGCGCCCAGTCAGGTTTACCATTGTACCCCTAGGGGGTAGGCCTATATAAACCCCCTAGGGCACCCATGCAAAGGGTTCCGATCCATTAGAACTAGACCAGACCTTAGAGAATGGGGAGAGCTGGCCTAGTCTCCTCCTGTCCACTGATACAGCTCGAGGAGCACCATTGTACTCACTTTTGCCTTAGTGATTATGCGGAGACCCCACAGAGCAGGACTAGGGGTGTTATCTCCTAGGAGAGCCCCGAACCTGGGTAAAGTCCGCCGGCGCTTGTGTCTACGCCTCATCCCGTTTCCAGGCACCGGCGACGTTCTACTCGCCCCCACCATGATAAGCCATCCATTGGCATATGTCGCACCCAACCCCCGACATTTGGCGCCCACCGTGGGGCCTGGTGCTGACCACAAGGCGGACGAAGCATTTGTCCAACTAAAAAAGATGCTGGCGACTCCACCTGTTCTGGCGGCTCCGACTCCTAAGGAGCCCATGCTCCTCTACATCGCCGCCACCAGCCGAGTGGTCAGCACGGTCATTGTAGTAGAACGCAAGGAGGAAGGCAAAGCACTACCAGTTCAGAGACCGGTATATTATTTGAGTGAAGTAATGTCGAGCTCCAAGCAAAACTACCCCCACTACCAGAAGATGTGCTATGGTGTGCATTTTGCCGCCAAGAAATTGAAGCCTTACTTCCAAAAACATCCAATCACTGTGGTCTGCACGGCTCCTCTAGCCGAGATCATCAGCAGCCGAGACGCTTCGGGACGAGTGGCCAAGTGGGCCATAGATTTGCCCCCTACACCATCTACTACCAACCTCGCACTGCCATCAAGTGATAAGCACTGGCCGACTTCCTCGTCGACTGGGCCGAAACCCAGTATCTACCACAAGCGCCCGAATCCACCCATTGGTGAATGCACTTCGACGGCTCGAAGATGCGCACCGGCTTGGGAGCCGGCATTGTCCTCACCTCTCCCAAGGGCGGCAAGCTCAAGTATGTGCTGCAAATCCATTTTCCCGCCTCCAACAACGTCGCCGAGTATGAGGCACTCATTCATGGGCTCCGGCTAGCCAAAGAGCTCGGCATTTGCCGGATCCTGTGTTATGGTGACTCCGACTTGGTGGTCCAGCAGTCATCAGGCGATTGGGATGCCAAGGACGCAAACATGGCAAGCTACCGCTTCCTCGTACAGCAACTCAGTGGGTATTTCGAGGGATGCGAGTTTCTCCATGTACCAAGAAACGATAACGACCAACTAGATGCCCTAGCGCGAATTGGCTCCACCCGTCAGGTGATACCGTCCGGTGTCGCCCTCCAGCGCCTCCTCAAGGCGTCAGTCAAACCATCACCGGAGTCAGACTCCATCTTCGTGTCGGCTCCTCCTGAAGTAGTCGGATCCGACTCAAGAGCCCCCGCAGACGGCGCGAGTATTCCGGCAGGCAGCGCGGGGATTGTGGCAGTCGCACCCGGCCCGGGGACTGCGGAGCCCAGCCCGGAAACTTCGGAGCCTGGCCCAGGGACTGCGCCATTCTGCCCGGGGACTTCATCGATACAGCAAGCAGCTGCCAACTCCAACCCGCCACCTCCCGGCCCAGCCACCCTCATCCAAGTCGCAGTCTTGGCGGTTGCAGAAATTGCAGCACCTTCATGGGCCCAGCCCATCCTCAAATTCATGGTGAACAAAGAGCTCCCAGCCGATGAGATCTCGGCTCAGCAAGTACAACGCCAGGCGGCAGCGTACGCCATCATCACTAGAGAGCTCATAAGGCACAGCGTCACTCGTATTCACCAGCGGTGTGTGGAGCCAGAGCAAGGCCAGGCAATCCTCAAAGACATCCATCAAGGTGAATGTGGCCATCACGCGGCTTCAAGAGCACTCGTCGCCAAAGCTTTCCGCTGTGGTTTTTTCTGGCCGAATGCTCTTGAAGACGCCAAGTCTCTAGTCCAAAAATGCAAGGGGTGACAGAAGTTCCGCTCTAAGCCTCATCAGCTGGCTTCGGCACTCAAACTATTCCTATTGCCTGGCCCTTTACTATTTGGGGCCTGGACATGGTCGGACCATTCAAGACGGCGCGAGGTGGTTTGACTCATTTACTTGTTGCAGTGGACAAGTTCACCAAGTGGATATAAGCAAAGCTAATCAAGAGTTTGAATGGTCCGACTGCTGTGACCTTCATCTCTGACATCACAATTCGGTACGGCATACTGCACAGCATCATCACCGACAATGGCACAAACTTTGCCAAGGGTGCCTTGGCCCGTTTCTGTGTGACGCAGGGCATCCGACTGGACTTAGCGTCTGTTGTCCATCCGCAGTCCAACAAGTAGAGCGAGAAAATGGCCTAATCCTATCCGGCATCAAGCCTCGGCTGGTCGAGCCTCTGGAGCGCTCGGCAGGCTGCTGGCTTGATGAGTTGCCAGCCGTCCTCTGGAGCCTGCACACGACTCCAAACAAGTCAACCGGCTTCACGCCCTTCTTCCTCGTCTACGATGCCAAAGCCGTCATCCCAACGGACATAGAGTTCGACTCCCCTCGAGTCACCATGTACATCGAGGAGGAAGCAGAGGAAGCACGTCAAGACGGCGTCGATCTGCTGGAAGAGGGCCGGCTGTTGGCACTCAGCCGGTCCAGCATATACCAGCAGAGCCTACGCCGATACTACAATCGGAAGGTCAAGCCGCGATCTTTCCAAGAAGGAGACATTGTGCTTCGGCTAATTCAACGAACAGCTGGCCAGCACAAGCTCTCAGCACCTTGGGAAGGCCCCTTCATCATCAGCAAGGTGTTGGGCAATGACTCCTACTACCTGATCGACGCTCAGAAGCCCCGAGCGCGCAAAAGGGACGACTCCGGCAAAGAGACGGAGCGGCCATGGAATGCAAATCTCCTCCGAAGATTTTACAGTTAATGCAGTATGTATCACGCTACCTTTTGTATTAAAGTACGAAGACTTCGGGCCCCTCAAGAAGATCTCGGGGACTGCCTTCTTTTATCTATATGATAAAGAGTTATGCCTATGAGTATGTTATTCTTTGCCCCTTGGCACCGGGTTCGACTAGTCGGCCCGGGGACTTGCCGTCTTGAGCTATGAAATGACTTCCTGCAGCCGGACAAGTATTGTGTGGCACTCAAGCCGTCTCCTATTAGAAGCCGCAGATCGCAGAGCGACTGACTGGCAAGCAGGAGTAAGGTAGAATGGGTGTCCATATGAAAAATGGCTAAGGACTCAAAGCATGCACATAGCTTAAGCCGGTTTCCAGCCTTTTGCAACTAACTCTTGAGCAGCCGGCTCGCCATTTTCTAAATTAACTTGCTAAAAACTCTAAATGGCTAAGTACTTGCCTCCCAAAGAAGCAAAGTATTTGATCTAGTGGCAGTCCGCAGAGCGGCTGTCCGACTAGCCAAACGGCAACCAAGGGAAGGCAGCAAAGAAGTTCAGGATAAATATTTACATAGAAAGGCCCTTGGCCGAATCATCAAATAGGAGTTCAGGATACACCCACACCCAGTGGGTGGAATTGTGCAAAATAACAAGTTCATTGAGACTACTAAGCAGGTAAAACAAAGATAAAGTGGCAGCCTAGGAAGCCGTGGACAGACTCGGAGGACCAGAGGGGTAGTCAGCTGGTTGGTCTCCGCCTGATCACCCCTGACGACAGCTGGCTCAGTTCAGCGCGGCTCATTGCTAGAGGCGCGGTCGGGCTAGGGCTGGCCATCTGCCTCGACCTCTGGCGCCTCCTCCTCGTCTCCTTCCTCCTCCTCACCTTCCTCTTTGCCACTGGAGTCGATCACCTCCACCGAGTCCTCGCCGTCGTCCGGGTTCAGCCCGAACCACTCCGGCGGCGCCTCCTCGCCGTTCTCAGCCCGCTTTGGGACGAAGACACTGGTGTCGGTGTACTCAGCAATTGATGCGGCGCGCCTGACGAGATCGTCCTCCACCGTTGCCAGCTCAGCCTGAGTTTCCAGCCAGAACATGGCTAACTAGGCCAAACTCAGCCCAGGATACCACGCCTTGGCGAATTCCAAGGCCCGGCGGGCTCCAGCCCGGGGTGCAGAGCCCTTCCAGGCCTCAAGACGGCCGGCTGCCACCTCCAACCAGTCGGTAGTCTGACTGGGGTTGCGAGGCGCCTGCATGTCCGGCCACAGGGCGGCAATCGCCTGGGCGCCGACACGTTGAAGCTGGCGCAGCATCCGGTGGGCTGGCCGAAGGCGGGCCTCGATGCTGAGGACCTGCTCACCAAGAGTTCGGGGGGTGTTGGCGGCGATCTGTGCGCCGTCCGCCCTCCGTGCTTCACGATCAGCCTCGATGGCTTGATTGGCGGCGTACGAATGGCCGGGGAAGAAGTCTGCTAAGGAAGAAGACCGAAGGAACAAGGTTAATTTTTTTAAGGCCGACTCGATTAGCAGTCGGCAGCCCAAAAAAGGAAATGAGGGGAAGCTCACCATCGACGAGATCTTCGATTGCTTGGAAGCTGGAGACCAGCATCGCCTCTTTGTCAGTCCAGGAGGAGCGCTCGGACGCAAATTCGGCGAGAAGGGCGGCCTCCTTGTCCTCCGCCTCCCTCTGGGCCCTCTAGAGCAGCTACTTCTGCTCCGCCAGCTGCGTAGCCAGCCGGTCGCGCTGCTCCGTCAGCCGGCCGCACTCCTCCTCCCGGACACGCAGCACGGTTTTGGCTTCGCCCAGCTGCTGCTGAAGGGCCGAGTTGGCCTCTGAAAAAGGAGGGGGAGGGATGTCGGTCGTCAGCAAAAAAGAAGGTCGCCGGGGAGATCTGGCCCGACTGCTCAGCAGTCGGCCCGGATCTCGAGGACTACAACCCGTGGGTGCGCCAGCGCGCCCCCGTAGGGAAAGAAGAAGACTTACCCCGGCTGTCCGACAAGTCGGCGGTCCGTTTGGCCAGCTCCTCAACGTTGGCGTTGAAGGAGGTCACGCGAAGATTGTGGTAATCCTGCATCGAATTTCAGAAGAAAGTGTTGGTACTTGGAACTCGCTGATTAGAGTTCTGAGCCGCCTGCTCAGCAGCCGGCCCGAAACTCGGGGACTACACCCAGTGGGTGCGCTGGCGCGCCCCCACAAAAAAACAAGGAAGCAAAGCAAAAGGAAGGACGCGTACCCGGATGGCCGTTCGTGACACCAGGTATGCCTTGGTGCACTCCTTAATGGCGTTGCCCTCGGCCCGGAGCTTGGCTTGGACGTCCAGGAGCGCTCGGTTCAATGGGCCCGTCGCGCCTCCCCGCACCCACTCGGTGGGCGCGGCGCTCGACACCTCGGTGTTCGGGATCGAGGAGCTCGCAGCGCCGGTATCCAGAGGACGCGGCGCTGAGGCCGCCTTCGCGAGACGGCGACGCGTCGGCGTACTGACCTCGAGGGCCATGCCCGTCGCCGTCGCGCCTCCGGTTGGCGGCACTGGCGGATCCGCCGGTTCTCCGCCTGGCGCGCCTCCGGAGGGTGGCAGTGGCGGAATAATGACCTCTGGCATAGCGGTGATGTCGGCGTCCCTCTCCATGACCGGGTTCTCGTCGCCGGCTTCCCCAGTCTGCGCCGAGAACTCCGGTGGCAGCCGTGCGGAGTTCAAGGGGACGACAAACACCGCCGACTGGCGACGTGCAGCTTCCTCTGCACACTTCTTCTCCGCATCGGCGGCCTCGGCCTCTGCCAGCTTCTTCAGGGCGGCGGCCTCCGCCTTGTCGGCTTCCGCCTTCTTCAGACGTGCGGCTTCCCGCTCCTCCCGCGCGTTCCGCTCCGTCGCCTCCCGGAG
The DNA here is from genome assembly GCF_056163025.1 of Triticum urartu. Taxonomy (NCBI): domain Eukaryota; kingdom Viridiplantae; phylum Streptophyta; class Magnoliopsida; order Poales; family Poaceae; genus Triticum; species Triticum urartu. The sequence continues at coordinate 93,141,376 of NC_141879.1, forward strand.
GTCGGCGGCGGGGTCAACCCGCCGGGTGGTGGAGGAGGTCTCCGCCGACTTCACAACGGAGCCGGCCGCCGACTTCTCAAGAGAGAGAGGCCCTAAAGCCGGAAAACAAAGTAAAGAAATTTCAGACAGACTCAATAAAGAAATACGAAGGTACGAAGGGAGGTGGTGCTTATGCTGAAATAAGCTACAGGGTCTTCACCACCTTGCGGAAGCGGTTGGCCTTTGCGCCCGCCTCGTCCTGCTTGGTCGCCGCGGCTGAGCCCTTGGGCTTCTTTGGCTGGCTGCCGAACAGGCTCGCCCCGGCCATGCGCTTCTTGCCGCCGCCTTGTGCGTCCGGCGAAGCTAACGAGCCCGCGCCCGACTGGCCGGCTCCTGGCTGGTGGCGTGGGACGACCTCCTTGTCATCATCGGGCCAGTCCTCGAGACTGGCCCCAAGTCTCGGGCCGCCCGCTGCACCGCCTCCTCCCTCGGCATCGTCCTCCAGGGCCGCCGCCCCCAGGTCAGGGTCGTCAACATCACTCTCCGCCTGGTCGGGGAGGAATTCGCGGTCCGGCCCCATGGTGTTGGCTGCTGGCTGGAGAAGGGGGTTCTGACCAAAGCCGGCTTGTCAGATCAGACAAAACGGACTCGATAACGAAGAAGTCAGAGAGAAAGAGAAAAAGAAAACGACTCACCAGAGGCGGAGGGGCGGCACGTGAATACGGCTCCTTGCCGAACTGCCACTCTTCTCTAAGGTCACAGCTCGCTAGATAATTCACCATATAGGCTACCTCCTCGTGAGGCATCTCCTTGGTGCACATCCGACTCGGGTCCCGGTGCCCGCTCATCTGGCAGATCATGTGGGGGCGACTTTGAAGAGGGAGCACTCGGCGTGCCACGAAGGCGGCCATCAAGTCTGGCCCGGTCAGGCCCTTCGACTGCGCCAGTACTCGAAGCCGCGCAATGGCACCGGCTCCCGCAGGCGTCAACGTCCGGGCCCGGTGCGACCAGTTGGGTTGCCTCCCAGCCGGCGGGCCGGCTACGAAGGCTGGCAGGTTGATCCAGTCGCCCTCCGCGAAGATGTTCTTCACGTAGAAGTACGATCGCTGCCACATCTTCACCGACTTGATCAGCTTGATGGAGGGAAACGGGTTGTCGGCCCCTGACCTCCGCACGGTGATGAACGCGCCGCACTGAGCCGGCACGCCCGCGGCTTGGGTGCCGAGCTTGGAGTAGAAGAACTCCCCCCAGAGCTCCAGGGTGGGGAGAACGCCGATGAAGTCCTCGCACAGGGTGACGAAGGCGGACAGCAGCACCACCGTGTTGGGGGTGAGGTGGTGCGGCTAGAGTCCGTAGAACTCAAGGAAGGAGCGGAAGAAGTTGCTCACCGGCAGGCAGTGCGAGCGGAAGACGACCCGCTCGTCCTCCTGCGGCACCGGCGAGATTTCCTCCCTCGGCGCGAGACGAACCCGAACGAGGTCCTCGCCGGGCAACCGACGCGTCTTGCAGGGGAAATCGACGTGGTCGTCGTGGACCTCCGAACCATCCCAGGTGCCGGAATGCGCCGTAGGGGGCGTGACGGCGGAGGAAGAGCTCATCGTGAGCAGACTGCCGCAACGCTCGACGTAGCTTGAGGTGCGGCGGGGAGAGAAAGAAGAAGAAGAAGAAGCAGTGAGGAGGTGGGACGCGCGTGCTCCGCTGTCTCCCCTCCTCCCCCTACTTATAGCCCAGCGGGCTGCGAAGCCGAGGGGGCAGTTGTGGGATTTACTGCACCCACTACTCCACGCCCCCCACGTTTATCGCGCAAAGTTACTGCGCGCGGTAATACCATGGGAACCTCAACCGCCCCCACGGCCGCAGCAGATCTGCTCGCGTGCCGAGGCGTGGTAGTGGTGGGCCCCGCCTGCAGACATGTCCCATCTCGCGGATGGGTAGGCGGGCTGGCCCGGCCACTGGTTGCCACATGGCGGGCACGGAGTGGGTGGCGGTCAGGAAGCTTAGCTCACACGCTACTGAGTTCCCGCCCGGGGATTCGAAAGCATTTTTGGACAAGTCAAAGTCAGGCGACTCCGACTCCTCCCAGTCGGCCCGGCAGAAGTCAAGCGAGGTCTCACCTCAAGCACTCAGAGAAAGAAACTGCTAAGACTCCTTGGCCGATCGTCCACGGTGCCTCACCAGCTTCGGGGACTACTGTCGGAGTAATGGGCCACGGGTAGGCTAACCCGAGGCCCAGAACCTTTCAAGACATCGGGGCTGACTGCGCCCCTCAAGACACCATGATGGAGAGGCGCCTTCCATAGGCCGGCTAAAGGAACAGCCGACTGCCCGCATGCGGCCGAGTCCTGGAGGCGAGGTCAAGACGGGCCAACTCCCGCCTGGCGGCTCCCAGAGAAGCCGGCCATGGGGAGTCGGCCCACTACACCAACAAAGCCCATGCCCTCATAAGGGGGGATGGGACGGGAGTGACAACAGTAAAGCCCACTACCTCCCCTTTTCATGGATGGCTAGGCCACAGTGCGCTGTACCAGTGGAGATCTTCGTCCGGCGAGGCACTATTGCCATGCCATCCCTGACATCAGCAAAAGTGGGCGGAGTCCTGCACCCACGACGGCCTGTCGGTACGGTCCACGGATGATGGGCCCTACCGGTCAGCGAGAGTCCAGAAGACGGCAAGAGCGCCACCAGTCGGACCCGAAGGGAGCCGGCCCCTGAAAGTCGGCCTGCCCCTCCCACGGGTCCCACGTGCCATTAACCAGACGAGATGGGGAGTGGCTACAGTAATCGCCCGCAAGGTAGTAGGGCTGTAGCCACGACCCCATGACCAAGCCTGCATCATTAGAGGCACGACTACAGTAATTGGCAGCCGGCAAGACCCGTAAGCGGCGGGTACGGCCTGTCGGCTCCGTACCAGACCAGTCGGTGAGGCCCATCGGCCGACGGGCCCCAGCAGTCGGCATAGAGGCCGGCAGGCGAAGAGACTGACAGCTGGGCCCCGCGCCCAGTCAGGTTTACCATTGTACCCCTGGGGGGTAGGCCTATATAAACCTCCCAGGGGACCCATGCAAAGGGTTCCGATCCATTAGAACTAGACCAGACCTTAGAGAAGGGAGAGCTGGCCTAGTCTCCTCCTATCCACTGATACAGCTCGAGGAGAACCATTGTACTCACTTTTGCCTTAGTGATCATCCGGAGACCCCGCAGAGCAGGACTAGGGGTGTTATCTCCTAGGAGAGCCCCGAACATGGGTAAAGTCCGCCGGCGTTTGTTTCTACGCCTCATCCCGTTTCCAGGCACCGGCGATGTTCTACTCGTCCCCACCATGATAAGCCATCCATTGGCATATGTCGCACCCAACCCCCGACAGGACCGCTTGAAACATCTGACAACTGGTTTTTTCAGAAAAATCCAGACGACAAAAACCATAGAGAAAAAAACAAATGGTTTTGGATGGTTAGAGGGACTGTGGTATCCTCAACACACGAGGGTTCAAGTCTTAATACTCGCATTTATTCCTGAATTTATTTTAGGCTTATTAACTAGGCTCAGGCGTCACATTGCCACTTAAACGAAATTTCGGCGCACACCCCCCAGCCCTTATAGGTTTGGTAGCGGGTCGACCAATATTATTGCCGCCCGGTTTTGTTTCTCTGTTTTCCACCTGGATTTTCTATTTTACTAATTTTCTTTTACTTTTTTTATTATTCCCGATTCGTTTTCTTATTTTGCTCTTTTTTAGGTGCGTGAAATTCTTCAAAATAGATGATTTTTTAAAATTTGTGAACTTTCAAAATTGATGAATTTTTTTATCTAATTTGATAAACTTTTTTTAAAATTGATTAAAGTTTTTCCAAATTGAAAACATTTTCTCAAATTCCTAAACATGTTATTAAATTGATGAACGTTTTTTATATCCTTGAATTTATTATCCAAAATCCTTGAATTTTTTTCTTAAAGTCGTGGCTTTTATATATTTTTTGCAAATCTTTCAGGATTTTTTTCCCTTTTCTTTGAAAGTCAAAAGTTGATTGGTGAGTCAACCGAGATGAACAAGGTGCTCCCTGGATGTGCGATTGGTCGCACGCTTGGCAGGCCGGCCAATTTATGCTTATGCGTGGGTGGTGGATCATCTACCCGGCGCATAAGGCGCCGATTAGGACGACACACCAACATGTATCCAATCGGAGAACTCGACTTACGTATAAATAGAGCGAGCTGGATATAACACTCTCCTATAGCGGTTATTTATAATCCACCGCCCAAAAAGTAGTTTTTTGGGGTTTTGCTAGATGAACCAATTATTAGTCATACGTGCCCTCTTTGAGCGTGCTAACCGACCGCGCATGCTATGTTCTACGTAGTATGTGCATGCCCACATATATTTCCCTTTTGCTTTTTTATTTTCTATTCCTTTTTCTTTTATCCCTTTTCTGTGTTGTTCTTCACTTTATTTTTCTTATATTTTTTTATTTTCTTTTTTCATTTCCTTTTTCTTTCTTCTTGTTTTCATCATGTATAACAAGAATAATCATAGTATTTTTATAAATTGTTCGTTATGTGTTAAGAAAAGTCTCATGTCGGGTTAAAAAAACATTGATTGCATACTAAAAATGTGTTCATTTTTGTATTGAGAAATGTTGATCATGTACTTTCTGAAAGTTCGCCGTTGTATGACAACATTTTTAATACACGTACAAATGTTTCTTAAATATAGAAGGAACATCTTCTTGATACTTGACGAACAGTTTTTTCAATCATTAAACATTTTTTAGATACGTGATCAATCTTGTTAACATACCTTTTTTGAGTTATACAATGACCATTTCTTAATATTCAGTATAGAAATTGTTCATCATTGTGTAGAAATTGTTCTATCTTTTCCCATCATTGTTCATCAAGTATAGAAATTGTTCGATGTGTATCTATAAATTGTTCATCACTTTCTGAAAATGTTCATCGTGTAATGAAAACTTCATTGTAAATATTAAAAATATGTCATTTTTAAAAACAGCAAGGAATTTTTTGTGCACACGCAAATATTTCAAATAATTTTTAAAATACATGATGATTTTTTTAAATATACGTTGAACATTTTCTTGATACTCAATGAACACTTTAAAAATACGAATATTTTTAGGTATGAGATGAATTTATTTAAAATACATGTTTATTTTTTTCCGAATTTCACTATTAACATTTTGTAATAGGCGATGTACATTTTTAAACATGCAACAAACTTCTTGAAATACATGATGAATAACTATTTTCAACTGCATCATGAACATAGTTTCGTAACAAAATAAAATATCTCTACTATATATTTTGGTGTATTTGTAAAAGTCATGAAAAACAAAGAGAAAGAAAACCGGAACTTGAGGGATGTTTGAGACCCACATGCTACTGTGCGGTGGGCCTGGCCCATTTGCTGAGCGTTGTAGGGCGAGCGCTTGATCCGACTCACGTGAAGCGATATATTTACGTTAGAGCCACATCTCACTTACTGCAAGACCGAAGGAGTGTCGCATTTAGCATCCCCTCGAATGGCCAGGTCAACGACGGTTCTGCCTATGTTTTTGGGAAGCTTGTATCTAGAGTAAAACTTGTTAGTACCGAATTCCACCTCTCAATGTCCACATCCAAACACAGTGTTAACGAACATGCCGAACGTGTGGCCGAGCCTGGTTGCTGGGAAGGCCCAATGTGTGTTGTAGGCGACGACACCTACTCTATTGCTTTAAGCGATATATAGGTGCACCCTCTATTTGTCGCCTCTTGCAAGTTGGATTGGTGACTTGCCAACAACACTCCCCTATACCGCACGCCTACCGCCTGTGTACTTTTTTCCGCCTTTTGCTCTCTATCATTTTTAGGTAAAAATACGAGAACCTTCATCATGTGTTCAAAAATATGTTTACAATTTCCGACAATACACGAAGGTTTTTTAAATACACAAGCAACTTTAATACACAGAATATTATTATTATTACTCGATAAACACTTTTCAAATTCATGATGAACGTTTTTTAATAGAAAAATTTGTAATATACATGATGAAAATATTTTAAATACAGGATGAACAGTTGTTTAATATGCAAATAACAATTTTAGTGTACACGACGAACTTATTTTAAATACTACTAGATACCCATTTGAAATACATAGTAATTTTTTTAAATACACAATGAATATTTTTAAATTATATCTGAACATTTTTAAAACACACTTCTTTTAAGAAATGATGAACATTTTAAATACACAGTAAAAAAATTTAAAATTCGTGATGAACATTTTAAAAATAAATGATGAAAGTGTTCTATAATATAAGATGGAAATTATTTTTGATACATGATGCATATTTTTTTAAACACGGTATAATTTTCTAATCAGGTGATGAACATTTTAAAATACATTATTTTTTAAATACACAATTGTTTTTGAAATACACCTGAACATCTTTTAAAATACACAATGAACAGTTTTTCTAAACACGTTGAATATTCTTAAAGTACACGATATGTTTTTTCAAATTCAATGAAAAAGGGAACCATGTATATTCAATACAGAGAAGAAGGTAACAAAAGAAATCTATTTAAAATAAGTGTTGAACAGAAAAAGTGCATAAGAAGAAGCAAATGAAAAGGGAATATATTGAAAGGAAATTAAGTTTAATTATTTAAAAACTGAACAAAAAGAACAGAAAAACAAAAGATATAAACAAAAAGGAAAATATAAAAAGGAAAAAGGAAGAAAACCGTAATAGAAACATATCAGGACGAAGTGAGAGGAGCCAGAGGACACCGAAGGGCACCCTTGTGGGCCCCCATGAAGTAGGAGCCCACAACCTAGGCTGCATGGTCGGGTCGCATGGAGGCCCTAGGATTCTTCTCCATTGCACTCGGTCCTCGTGCCTTTATATTGCTTTAAGACCGCCCTAATAATTTATAGAGGAAATTTCTCGCCGCCGTCATGAGTTATGAGGCGATCCAAACCAGTCATTTTCAGCATGTCTAGGTGTGAGTAGTCCTCCTTGCCGCCACCATGTCTACGTGTAAGTAGTCCTCCTTGGACTATGTGTCCATAATGGTAGCTAGATTAAATCTTCTCTCCGTTGCTTCTCAATACAAATATCATATGAGCTGCCCTACATGATTGTGATTCATCTGATGTAATTATCCGTGCGTTTGTTGCGGTGTGATCAATTGTCACTTTATGACGAGATCTGTATATGATTTATTTTCGATTATCATGTGTTAGTTGTTGCATGATTCGTAGACATATATGCTCTATGATCTATTAGTCTTTCACTGACCATGTTTGGTTGACAATCTCTGTCGGTGTCAAAACCGGCGGATCTCGGGTAGGTGGTCCCGAACTGTGCGTCTAAGGCGGATGGTAACAGGAAGCAGGGGACACGATGTTTACCCAGGTTCGGGCCTTCTTGATGGAGGTAATACCCTACGTCCTGCTTGATTGTTCTTGATGATATGAGTATTACAAGAATTGATCTACCACGAGATCGTAGAGGCTAAACCCTAGAAGCTAGCCTATGGTATGATTGTATGTTGTCCTACGGACTAAGCCCTCTGGTTTATATAGACACCAGAGGGGGCTAGGGTTACACAGAGTCGGTTACAAGGGAGGAGATCTCTATATCCGTATTGCCTAGCTTGCCTTCCATGCCAAGGAGAGTCCCATCCGGACACGGGACGAAGTCTTCAATCTTGTACCTTCATAGTCCAATAGTCCGGCTATCCGGAGACCCCCTAATACAGGACTCCCTCAGTAGCCCCTAAACCAGGCTTCAATGACGATGAGTCCGGTGCGCAGTATTGTCTTCGGCATTGCAAGGCGGGTTCCTCCTCCGAATACTCCATAGAAGATTTTGAACACCATAATAGTGTCCGGCTCTGCAAAACAAGTTCCACATACTACCGCAGAGAGAATAATATTTGCACAAATCTAATCTGCTGACGCGTTCTGACAGCACGACGTTATGTCATGGCTCAGTCATTATTCGAACCGTTTTTCTCAATCAGCACCGCACATAACATGGGGCGGTTTTCTCGACACGTCTTATCAAAGCAGAGATCGTGTCCCCCTTATTACGGGATTCTCATCAATACGGACGTGGGTAACCCAACCGCGCCATCAATTACGGTGCCTGGGGAATAAGCGGTTTTACCAGGCAAGTGGGGAGACGCATCGCCTCTTCCGCCCTTATTAAGGGACAAGGATTCACTCTTTTCACTCACGCCTTCTTCCTCCTTGCTTACCCATTTCCGCACACTCGAGCTCTAGCGCCCAAGCTCGCGTTCTTCTTCTCAAACCACTCCAAGCATGTCCGGAGTAGGAGGCAAGTGGATGGTCTCCTCCGTCACGGAGGAGAACATCAAAAAGTTACGGGAAGCCGGATATCTGGCCGCGGATATCGCGCACCGGCTGCCAAATGCTGGGCAGATCATCCCAACGCCCGAACCTCATGAGAGGGTAGTTTTTCTTACCCATTTTGTCCGCGGACTGGGATTTCCCCTCCACCCGTTTGTCCGCGGGCTCATGTTCTACCATGGGCTGGATTTTCATGATCTGGCCCCCAATTTCATCCTCAACATCTCTGCGTTTATCATCGTGTCCGAGGCCTTCCTCCACATCAGGCCCCACTTTGGCCTATGGCTAAAAACCTTCAATGTTAAAGCGAAGGTGGTGGGTGGCCAGCAAGCAGAGTGCGAAGGCGCCATGGAGGGCAAGATGCCTAATGTCACCTGGCTCGAGGGCACCTATGTGGATACCATAAAGGGGTGGCAATCGGGGTGGTTCTACATCACCGAGTCGCGCGACTCCAACTGGGTGGCGGCCCCCAAATTTCGATCCAGAATCACCACGCGGCTCAGCTCCTGGAAAGAGAAGGGCCTGTCCTGGGGTTCTTCGGTAGAGTTGACCGGACTCCAGACCTGCATCCGGAACATGACGAGCAAGAAAATCAAGCTCGTCAACGTGGTCCAGGTCATGCTCTTCCGCCGGATTCTCTCGTGTCAACGACGGGCATTCAATTTGTGGGAGTTCGACTCAGCCAAGCACCAGACGCTACGAGAGCTCTATGACATGACGCACGAGGACGTATGGAGGGTGCTGTTCAAGGGCACCGAGATTCCTCCTTCCCTCATCGAGGACCGCGGACTCAGCACAAAACGCCACGCCAATCCAGTAAGTTTTTATATCTCTCAGGGTATTTATTTGCCCTGGTTTAGTCATATGCAGGATCTAAGCTTCTATGCAATTAACAGGACTGGATAAAGACAGCGGAGCAGCTTGATTGCCCAGCCCCCCTGCCCGAAGATCCTGCAGGCGCTCTCCTAATGGATATGCTGACTCCGGCACCTTACGAGGTGCCAGTGAAGAAGACCAAGAAGAAGGCCGCGGGGACCCGAAAGGGTCTCCGGCGCAAGGTTGTATCGGACTCATCGTCCGATGACTCTGATGCGCCCTCGTCCCACGAAGACGAGGAGGAGGAAGAGGAAAGTTCTCCCCCCAGCCGGGGGAGACAAGAAAAGGAAGGCCGACCCAACCGGGGAGGCCGAAGGGTCCAAGAAGGGCAAGACCCTTCCTCCGGACTGTGCCACGACGGCCGCCTACAGCGGCGACGAGTGGCTACCCAGGGTCAAGCCCCTGGCGAAGTCATAAGTGTCCGGACACCATAGTAATTCGTGGTATGTTTTACTGCACTGCTTCTTCTCATGCCGAACATGATTATGCAGTCCGTCCTGAGCTCATCTCGACGTAACTTCATCGAGCAGTTCGTTCGACTCTATGGATATGAACAACGGTTCTCTTCCGACCGCCTCCACTCCTTGCCCTGCGGACAACGTCGAGGTGTTGTCTCAATAGACACCGGGCCAAGGGGAGGCAGTACTTGGGGCGCCTCGAGGCGACCTTCCGGACCCTGGGCGCAAAGGGAGCCAGACTCCCATGGGCTCCAGATTTGGCCCCGAGCCGAACACTGCACCGAAATCTTCGGTGGTTCCGGACTCCGGCGGGCGACCCCCCGTTAAGGGGGGCAAGCCGCCCGTGCCGGTGTCCTCAGTCTATCCAGAGGCACCGGACAACTTACTGGAAGCGCTTCATGGTGCTTCCATCGACGAAGAGCACCTTACTATCATGAGTGCGGTGATCGAGAAAGTTCAGTCTGCCAAAAATGGACTAACTGAAGCTTGCGCCAGCCTCCTAACAGGCTTTGAGGTAAGCAATGAAGATATAGGGAAATATGCCCGCATGGATACTAGCCCCTGATGCTCTGTTCGGCATTTGGAAAGAAAGGCCGGATAGAGGACTGAATGATAACTCAGGAGTCTAATTAGAAAAATGTCTATGTGTATGTGCAGGCTTCACTGCTGGCCGCTGCTGCACGTACTACGGAGGTCTCTGCGCCGAGGCAGGACCTGGAGCGGTCTGAGGATGAGCTCGGCCGTACCAAGAGGCAGCTCAGGGAGAGCAAAGGTAAGCAATACCCGTGTCTATATAGTTAAAAAGAAATTCAGGTGTAAAGTAATAGGATCATCATGGATTTGCCAGGGGCCACGACCGAAGTGGCAACCTTGAGGAAGGCGTTGTCCGAGGCCGAAGACAAAGTGGCCAAGGAGTGCATTGAACGGGAGAAGCAAGAAGCCCGAGTAGGCAAGGTGCAGCAAGATCTCGAGGCTCTCACCAAAAAGCACGAGTCCTTGGAGCTTGACTCTAAGATGCGAGAGTCCGAGCTTGCTCAGGCACTTGAAAGAGTCCGGAGTGCCAAGGCCCTCTAGGAGATTGACGCGGTGAAGAAGATAGCAGCGGGTAAGGCATTCATTATGCAAAGCAAGCATGTGAAGGAGACTTTCCTTTTTCTTACCCGAGTTCAGAGCTCTCCAGGAGCGTTTGCAGATCTTCCCCGCAGTGTACTGGATGCCACGGGGTTTTACCGAGCTGAGGAGGGGAGATCGACGGAGAAGTTGTTCTGGTCTCAGTATACTGGGACCGAACACCCCGTGCCCTTGAGCGACCAGCTGAAGCAGTTGGTTGAGATTCACAAGGCGGCCGAAAAAGCCATGAGGGGCCTTATAGTCCGGATGCGGCCTGACGAGCCCCTGTCCGGCAGCTACTTTAGTCTGGTAAGGCAGCTAATCGACGCCTGCCCATGGCTTGAAGTCATAAAGCGATCCTTCTGCATCGAGGGTGCGCGCAGGGCTTTTGCCCGGGCGAAGGTGCACTGGGCGAAGCTGGATGCCATGAAGCTGGTAAAGGAGGGGCCGCCGGAGGGCAAGGAGCATCGCTGCCCTGAGATGTACTATGAGAGTGTCCCGAAGGGTTCCCGCCTTGTGGCGGATGAGTGTGCCAAGGATGTAATTTTTGAATGAACAATCCTGTAATATCAAACGAGTTCATTTGCGCCATGAAACACTTTTTTTAATTTAAAATATTACCTTTTGTGCGGCCATTTATAAAATCTGAGAGTTGGCCAGTCGTCGACTTCTGCCCCCATGTAACTAGTAATGGGGTGTTCAGGATAAACCCGAGCACTCTTTACCCCAATTTTGGGTCCTTCGAGGGAGGTGTTCAGCGCAACGAACTAGACAATCGGACTATAATGCTTTATCACTCTCACTTAGCCATAGAAGTCTACAATTCTAAATTTTGGCGAAGCCCCTGGTATTCGGAAGGCCGAATTTGGGGTACTATACACGCCGAAGCCGGACAAGGCCGACTCCTCGCCCGAAGCGGAAAAAGTCTTTAAGGACTTGAGACCTCTCGAACAGCGACCAGTCTCTCGCCTTATCATGACAGTCAGTTTTCGGCTTTCTCTACTGAGGTGTTCGTCCAGAAGAACCAGGACACAATCACAGTAGTTCTCCCACTGCTACCTTAGCCGATATATCGGAACGTAACGTACCAAAGCATGGGAGCCGGTCAAACCCAACTATTGACCCAAGACATGATTCGGAGCTGGTGCATATAATGCTATAAGTTTGGGGTGCCGCACTGTCAAAAGTGTTCGGACTTTTCGCGCCGTATTATGGGGTAAACGAAAGCCCTTGGGGTATTGACCGTACCCGAATTGATTGGTGCGGATTGTCGTAAATGGACAGAAAGGAAGAAAAGAAGAATGAATAATGCAATAATAGACTAATGCCATGCATTGTTATTTAAATAATATGTCGAAGCGTACTGGTACATGTAGTGCAATAAGCAGAAAGTAGGACTATTCGAAATGTCCTATCCAAGGGCAAGCTGCGTATAGAAAGCGGGTATTATTATTAGAGACCACCTAGGGGTTCCCGTGTACGTCTTAGCTTCTTGCCGCCTTGGTTGTTCCTTCCCGTAATGTGTCCGGCAATCATACTGCCGGAAAGGTCTTCCAGAGAGTTAGGCCCTGAAAGAGAAAAAGATGATAAAGATATACAACCCCTAGGGCGGTTAAGCCGCATTGCGGGACGTGCCCTGATCGTGCCCCCGCCTATGTCCATGGTATTTTCAGTGTGTAATTATGTACGCATGGCACGGATTTCGTCGCTTGACTGGGACTGGGACGGGGGCCGAATTGCTAGGCGAGCTCTGAACATGCCAGGCGATCCTGTTGCAATTTACTCCAGACAAGCTTGAAGGTGTTCGGGGGCTGTATCGCCGAATTGGTGGTTTGCCTTGAAAGGCTGCTTTGTGCTTCTGCTGCGAGGGCCGTAGTGTGCTCTTTCGTGCGGAGCGAGCGTTCTGTGTTTCCATTCACTGTTATGACCCCCCGAGGTCCTGGCATCTTGAGATTGAGGTATGCGTAATGCGATACTTCATTGAATTTTGCAAATGCAGTTCGTCCGAGCAGTGCATGATAGCCACTGCGAAACGGGATGATGTCGAAGATTAACTCCTCGCTTCGGAAGTTGTCCGGTGATCCGAAGACTACTTCCAGTGTGATTGAGCCCATGCAATGGGCCTCTACACCTGGGATGACGCCTTTAAAGGTGGTTTTGGTGGGTTTGATCCTCAAGGGATCGATACCCATTTTTCGCACTGTATCCAGATAGAGCAGGTTCAGGCTGCTGCCGCCGTCCATAAGGATTCGAGTGAGATGAAATCCGTCGATGATGGTGTCTAGGACCAGTGCGGTGGATCCGCCATGATAGATACTAGTGGGGTGATCCCTGCGATCAAAGGTGATCGGGCAAGCAGACCATGGGTTGAACTTTGGGGCGTCGGGCTCCATCGCATAGACGTCCCTTAGTGCACGCTTCTGCTCCCTCTTGGGAATGTGGGTTGCGTATATCATGTTCACTGTCTTCACTTGTGGGGGGAACCCCTTCTGTCCTCCCGTGTTCGGCGGCCGGGGCTCTTCCTCGTCATCACTATGTAGCCCCTTGTCCTTGTTTTCGGCATTTAACTTGCCAGCCTGCTTGAACACCCAACATTCTCTGTTGGTGTGATTGGTTGGCTTGTCAGGGGTGCCGTGGATTTGACACGAGCGATCCAGTATGCGATCCAAACTGGACAGAGCCAGAGTACTTTTTTTGAATGGCTTTTTCCATTGACCGGATCTAGAACCTCTGAATCCGGCATTCACTGCCGTATCTTCGGTGTTATCGCCGTTATTGCGGTGCTTTGGTCTGTTACGACGTTGTCTGCCGTTGGCATCTTTGGTATCCAAAGTGCCTGGATTCCTTGATGTGTTATTGCTGCGAGCAAGCCAGCTATCCTCGCCCGCGCAAAAGTGGGTCATGAGTGTCGTGAGGGCTGCCATAGACTTCGGCTTCTCCTGGCCAAGGTGGCGGTCAAGCCACTCGTCGCAGATGTTGTGCTTGAATGCCACGAGGGCCTCTGCGTCCGGACAGTCGACAATTTGGTTTTTCTTAGTCAGGAACCGAGTCCAGAATTGTCTGGCCGATTCCCCTGGTTGCTGAGTTATATGACTCAAGTCATCAGCATCCGGTGGTCGCACATAAGTGCCTTGGAAGTTGTCAAGGAATGCGTCTTCCAGATCCTCCCAACTGCCGACGGAGTCTGCTGGCAAGCTATTCAGCCAATGCCAAGCTGGTCCTTTGAGTTTTAGTGGGAGGTACTTGATGGCGTGTAGATCATCACCGCGAGCCACGTGAATGTGAAGGAGGAAATCCTCAATCCATACGGCGGGATCTGTTGTACCATCATATGATTTGATATTTACGGGTTTGAAACCCTCCGGGAATCGTGATCCATAACTTCATCAGTGAAGCATAGGAGGTGTGCAGCGCCTCTGTGTCGGGCTATATCCCGACACAGTTCATATGAATCTTGTATGCTGTATTCGGCCCGGCCGGATTTGCTTTTGGCATATCTGGCGCGACGATCATCGTCCCGTGTTGGCGCACGTGCCCGTGACCCGTATATTGACCTTGCAAGTTTTGCCTTACTGTCCAATACGTCTCGCAGGTCCCGTGTGTTTCCCCGAGCCTTGGTATTTTGGATTGAGTGGCGGCGGGGTGCAGGCTGAACTTCAGGCTGAAATGCCTCTTTGGCTCGGCCACGTAGTGGCCGGTCAGCCGCATCGTACACTGGTGCATGGGGTTTCAATGCTTCTTCCTCGAGGTAAGGTAGCAACCTGCGTTTTGGGTAACTCTTCGAGGAGCACTCGTGTTTGTATTCCTCGGCCGCAAGGACTTCGGTCCATCTGTCTGCTAGCAAGTCTTGATCAGCTTGAAGCTATTGTTGATTTTTCTTCAGGCTATTTGCTGTGGCCATAAGCCGATGCTTGAAGCGCTCCTGTTCGACGGGGTCCTTAGGCACGATAAATTATTCGTCGCCGAGGCTTGCCTTGTCTTTAGAGAGAGGCATGTAATTGTCCTCCTTTGGTTCTCCATCTGCTGCCTGCTCTGAAGGGCTGGCTTGTTCATCCTCCGGCTCTACATCATGCTGGAGGGGATTGTGATTGTCTCCGGCACTATCCGGAGTGTTATTATCTCTTGTGCCGGTATCACTACTTTTGCTGTGGCGGGACTGTGCCGGTATCTCGTGTTGCTTCTTGGAGGGGTCATCCTCCACTGTCTCGTCGCCATTGCCTTCTTTAGGGGTGTCCACCATATATATGTCGTATGATGATGTAGCGGTCCAGTGCCCTGTGGGCGGTGGTTCCTGCTCCTCTCCTGCATCGTCGTCCATACCGTCGATATCTTCGGAGTCGAAGTTGAGCATGTCGGTTAAATCGTCGACAGTGGCTACTAAGTGGGTGGTGGGTGTGCAGCGAATTTCTTCATCGTCCGCATCCCATTCTAGCCGGACATAGTTTGGCCAAGGTTCTCCTGACAGGGAGAGGGACCTTAATGAATTTAGCACATCGCCAAAGGGTGAGTGCTGAAAGATATCCGCGGAGGTGAACTCCATGATCGGTGCCCAGTCGGATTCGACGGGCACGGATGTAAGCGGCTCAGAGTCCGTGGCCGGAGGTGAATCCAGTGGTTCAGTGACACGGCTCTCGTAAGGGGTGAAGTCACTATCCGGCTCCATCACCACTGAGAGTGCGGTCTCCATGGCGGGGTCTATCCCTCCGCTCTCGGATGGCGCGATTTTGCTCCGGATTGATGGCTGGAGTAGTTGTAGATGCGATCTCCCGAACACTGTCCGACGGCAGAGTTACATCATGCTCGTCGTGACTGTGCGGCGCACCTGACACGGGCTCGAACCATCAAAGATAAAGTCTCCGCGGACGTCGACAGTGTAGTTTAAGTTTCCGAATCTGACCTGATGGCCAAGGGCGTAGCTCTCGATCTGCTCCAGATGGCCAAGCGAATTGGCCCGCAGAGCGAAGCCACCAAATACAAAGATCTGTCCGGGGAGGAAAACCTCACCTTGGACCGCATCGCTACCGATGATCGAAGGAGCCATCTAGCCTTATGGTGACGACACGGTGGAACTCTCAATGAAAGCACCAATGTCGGTGTCAAAACCGGCGGATCTCGGGTAGGGGGCCCCGAACAGTGCGTCTAAGGCGGATGGTAACAGGAAGCAGGGGACACGATGTTTACCCAGGTTCGGGCCCTCTTGATGGAGGTAATACCCTACGTCCTGCTTGATTGTTTTTGATGATATGAGTATTACAAGAGTTGATCTACCACGAGATCATAGAGGCTAAACCGTAGAAGCTAGCCTATGTTATGATTGTATGTTGTCCTACGAACTAAACCCTCCGGTTTATATAGACACCAGAGGGGGCTAGGGTTACACAAAGTCGGTTACAAGGGAGGAGATCTCCATATCCGTATTGCCTAGCTTGCCTTCCACGCCAAGGAGAGTCCCATCCGGACACGGGAAGAAGTCTTCAATCTTGTATCTTCATAGTCCAATAGTCCGGCCAAAGGATATAGTTCGGCTGTCCGGAGACCCCCTAATCCAGGACTCCCTCAATCTCCAACAGGGAGTTGTGTATGTTAGTTGGGTTTAATCTTGCAAGTAAACTATACCAATGATAGAAAGGCAAAATGACTTGTATTTTGTTATTGGTACTAAGGGTAAAAAGACAGTTGACTAATTGTTTTGGTGCTGAAGTGGAGGTAAATAGAATATACTATCAACATTATATCAATTTGCTTAATGCAATGCTCTTAATACTTAGAGATCCATGTTCGATAATGATCCTGATTGGAGTATTAGTTATGGATGCAGTTGGATAACAGTGTATAGAACAAGGATGTAATGCATATATGCAATCATGACATGTATAATCAATCATAAATAGTGAAATTTAATATATACACAATTGTAACTTGTTCACCACACCTGTGCTATGTTTGTAGAAAGATGCCACTAGTGAAGTTATGGACCCTGATCCTTTATTCTTCATAAACACAATCTCGACTAATGGTCCTAATATATTATATTAAGTTTGCCCCCTCTTTTTATTCACTTTATTACTTCTATTCTAGACCCTATCCCTACGATACATTCTTATGAAATATTATATAAAATAGAAGGTATAAGAAATGGACTCTTTTATCGTTCTTTAGAATCTAAACCATTTCATTTACTTACATACAATCATAAGTCCAAGCACATGATACATTAATCATTATAACTAGCAAACCCACTTGGACTAACAATCTCACTATTTAACTGGGAGACCAAGAGGAAGGTCTCTAATTGTGTGTAGAGGATGATCACTGACTTTACTTGGGGAATCCATCGAATTGATACTTTGATTCTCAATTGAGGGAAATAATTGTGGCCTGCTGCAAACCTTTCCTCTTTAGGGAACAATAGCTTATATAGAGGGAAGCAGAAGCATTGAGCATTTCTGTAGGAACGAAGTATGTCTACCAGAGGGGGGGGGGTGAACGGGAGTTTTAAATTTTCTTTGGAAAACTTAAATCTCTCAGAACCCAGCAGCGGAATAAATGATAAACAAGCTATGAAGAACTACAACAGAGTACCGAAGGGAAACTAAAGCATGCATCAAACTAAATTATATGAATGGAGTGCACTGAAACTAAACATGTAACAGAGGTAACCGAAGATGCTTGATGGCGATAAGATATTTGTTCGGCCAGTTCGTCCTTCTGCACAAGGACAACGTCTGGTTGGAGGGGTCGTGACTTAACATGGAAGATAAACTCTCTTCACCCTATTCTCCTAGACAATTGATTCGTCAACCGATGCCGATCAGTCGTGTTAGATACTTGAAGGCGATCTCTGAACCTTTATAGACTTCTTCTCCGAGAACCACAATCACTCTTGGTCTCTGAAGAAATTCACACCTAACCGTCTAGAGAGTTTGCAGCTCTCAAGAGTAATAGGCGAAGCGTACTAAACTTAGATTCCAGTGATGCTGAATCACTATCTAATTCTTCGTGTCTAGGGTTTTTCTCTCGGTGGATTTTAAACTCAAATCGCTCGAAGAGTGGGTTGCTCAACAATCTTCTCAGAATCAAACGGAGCAGCCACCGGACAAAGCCGGCTCGGGGTGGCTATTTATAACCGCAGCCTTCCCAGATGGGAAATGACCATTTTGGACACGAGGTCCAGCCAATGGCCAACCGACATGTTCACAACGATCGGATTTTGGAGCAACGGTAACATTACTTTAGGAACAAGTAATGCTAACTCCTCGGTCTGAGGCAAATCTCTCGTACCGAAGAAGATCACAGTCTCTTGCCGGCAAGTATTTTCTCAGAGCACAAAGAGATTTCTCTCACAACTTTCATAGGATTTGGGTTTAGCATCAGAGAATCAAAGCTTCAAATGCTATACCCCTCTTAATAGTACGATGGTCATATGACTCAATGAAAGAAGAAGAACAACGAAATAAATGCTACGTCTTCACTTCGTCCTCATTCTTCCTTGAGTGCAGTCATTTGCTTCGAACATGCACCGAACCAATTGCTTAAACTTCAACAATTTTTAGGGGTCACTCTTGTTAGCTTTATATTCAGTGATAACCTTTGCTGCCAGGCAGGGAGATTATCTTCATCGTTTGCATCAAACTACTCAATACATCAGGGACCTGTTACTCTGTGTGCACTAGCAAACACATTAGTACCACACTATTTATGTCAACAAACTCCAAAACATAAGGGGCCTATCATTGCACCAACAATCTCCCCCTTTTTGGACAATTGTTGACAAAACATATAATCATCAAAGTGAAGATATATAATTGAAATGTATCTTGAACAAGAGTGAACTTGCGTTAATTGACTCGATGATGAAATATACCCCCCTAGATGTATGCATGATACACAATGAAGGTCCATGCAATTTATTTAGTGTGTGGAGGATTTTCAATCATACGAGGTAATGATTCGCACTGATGAAAGATAATCCACTCGATAATACAGTGCAATCATTCATGACTTATGTCAATAATTCCACCTACAAAATGATAAGCTTCAAGACAGAATAGTGCAGCAGGCAGGGTTATTAATATTACAGCTCATAACAGAAGTTTTACATCAGAGCACATGAAATGGCATAATTGTCTCAAAAGATAGAGCGAGAAAGCAAAAAAAAAAACCAAATTCAACAGAGTAAATCTATCAAACTCTCGATGTTATTCTCCCCTTTTTGTCAACTAGTGTCAAAAAGGTGATCAAAAACACGAGTGCGAGGAATATGTGAATATGTTTCACTCTGAGTCATCGCCTAAGGAACTGCTCGAAGAAGTTTCTGATTCGGAGGTGTTGGGAACATCTTCGTCTTCAGCAGCAGCAGCGGATCCTACAACACTGGCTTGGTGCTGAGAAGAGGAAGGCACATTGGGATTAGCCTCGTGAGTCTTGCGAGACAGAGGATTTTCTTCAGCAGATTTTTTAGTTGGCGATGTGAAGGAGGTTGAGTGTTCGGCAGACGATCACGTTTAGGTAGCTTGGGTCCATTAAAGGTAGTATGATAATGAAGACTTGATATTGGAGCTTTGCTGAAGAGAAATCTTCCATTACTTTCAGCGTATCACGCACAGGAGGAATGAAGCTTTTATGGCCGAACTTGGCAAGATATTCGGTTTTCATTGCATAGTCAACCACTTTCTGAATCCAGGGCACAAATACCTTAATAGTTTTTGGACACTGAGCTGAATCCATTAGTATGCACAAAAACATGCCTTCGACATCAAAGATATACCCTTGTGAGATGGCATGGATGGTGTTCCGAAGAACATCAGAGACAACATTATCATTATTTATCCCCGTGAGCGGACAGAGGGTGCATGTGAGAATGTGATATAACATCTTATTGTCGAATGTCAAGTGCTTAGGCTGGGGAGGAACATTGTAATCACAAATTTTATCTTCATCCATTGTGCATCAGAAATCTTCATCAGTGATTGCATCAATGTATGGACCTGAATATCAGTTTTGCCATATTAAAACCGAGGGAAATGAAAGTGACATACAAAGTCCATAGTAGAGCATTTGATTCATTTTCCTTCTGTCATCCATTCCATAATCCATTTTGTGCTATCTGACTCATCTCCGGAGATATACAATGTTGCATAAAACTGACGAATAATCTCCCTGTTCCATGGATCCTGATAGCCTAAGACATGTGTGAGACCAAAGTCTTTGATGTCTTGCAGAATTTGATTGAAACAGCCGATGTTCTTCATAGTAGCGAAGTCTGGGAATTCATGAGGGAAATCTTCAAGATGTCATAAAGAATTCATGAAGAGTAAATTGCCTATTCCTGAGTCCAGAACCGAGGAGATTCAGACGTACTGGGCTTCCTGTAAGGACTTTCTTGAAAGAAAACTGGATGAGTATTTTTGCTGAACAGAGGCCCTTTGATGCCAATGCCGATGGAAAACAATGGCAGTCGCTCATGAGGATAAGGGTACTTGAGTTCATCTTGAACAGAAAGCACTTCATCACCATAGATGACGGAATCTGAATGATGAGCTGAAGTGATTTTGCTGCAGAAGGATCAACATCCGAGGTTCGTCATGCAATGTCGAGTGAGAGCCTTAAAGGAGAGGGATTTGACACTTGTTCAGGGGCTGAGTTAGGCGCGGAATCTTTATCAGTCATTGGGGGCTATTATGGAATTGCTTCAGATGTAGTTGGAGGAGCAGAGGGTGGAACCAAACCATTTGGTTCAACGCGGTCAGGAGAAGCTTGTCGTTCAGACCTAGGAATTTCACCTTCTTCGGACACTTGGTGCTAAGAAGGATTTGCTACATGAGCTGTAGAAGCCACATTCACTACTTCAGTTGGCCTTGGCGAATTTGGTACATCTGCAACTAGTTCATGAGTAGCCAAAGGACTTGCTTGTACAGGAGAATTTTCTCTCTGTGTATTAGCATCTGGAGAAGGAGGAGCATTTTTCTTCGCAATCTTCTGCATTGACGGATCAATGTGCCCTTTGACCAGATCATTATAACCAGTCACTTTGGCTTGGTGATCAAGACAAATCTTGCAAACAATTTGATCTAGATCCAAATGAAATCCCAGCCTCCTGTGCCAAAGAATTGTCAGAGCTTTGTTCACATCCTCATAAGATTCTTCAAGCTGCGTGATGGCAAACTTGGATTTCGTATCTTTCATATGGCTGTCGAGCCCCTTGAGTTGTGCAATGAGGTCATTGATCTCAACCGAATCATTTCTCATATCTTGGATCAGATCAGACGCTTGAGAAATAACTTCAGAGGGAATTGGCAAAGATGCTACTTCTCCATCAAACAAATCTTCGACGAATCTGTCCAGCTGCTCCATGATGAACGGATGATCGAAAGAATGTGGTGCATCAAAGTCATTTTCAGTCTGTGTAGTATCCTGAGTAGAGGTAGCAGTCTGTGCCATATTTACTTCGGTTGGAGGCATATAAGCCAATGATTGAGTCAGTTTCGAAGCAAATTTGGCAACCTTTCTTTCATAACATCAACACCTGGAGCCTTTTGCTTAGCAGCATGGGCTTTGATTTGCTTCGCCATTGGTTTCAGAATCTTTTCTCCAGGCTTAGATGTGCCAACAGGGGCTTCGACCACCAAACCTTGCAAGTTAATTGCATCAGGATGAGGTTCTGTGTTCACTTTGTCAACCATTGTGACAGTGGTTGCAGGGGTCTTCTGCTTCAATGGGTTCTTCTTCGGAGGTGCAACTGGGACTGCACACGCTCAAAGGTCAAGCAGAATAGTGGATTTGGTGACATTCACATGTTTGGAGAGAGTTACATCAATTTCTTCTCGGGTGAGTAGATGATCATCTTGATCAGAAGAGTCACTTTCTGTCAGGACCCTGATTCCAAGTCACATCGATCTAGCCGGTAACACCTCATATCACTTTGCGGTCTCACGCACGGTATTCCCACGGTGTCGTCTTACCATGGCTCGGGACCGTTTGCGCCTTTTTGCTCACGTATATGATAGGGTCGCTAGCATCCATATGACAGAGAACCTGGGCCGACATGACTAGTCGTGAACCCAAAGTAGCACTAACTTACGGGCAGATTCATACATGAATCAACATCGAGCATGTCGGTCAGCAGCGTGCGAATCCGGGCTGTAGCACTGGGCTAACAGGACTCCGGTGAACTAGGCTGTAGCAGGCTAGGCAGGACTCCGGATGTCACCGCACGACATTTCCCCGAAGGGACAGACACAGGAACGAAGTGAATCACATGCCGCCCAGTCAAGTGTTCCAGAGCAGTAGTGCTGGGCTAGCAGGACTCCAGTGAACCGCGCTGTGGAGGACTACCATGGCTCATGGAAGGAGAAGACTACATTTCCCCATAAGAGAGGCTACCAAGGATGAACAACTAGGTTGTCGGATCCCACACATACCAAGCATTTCAATCATACACACAATATGCTCGATATGTGTAAATACAACATGGCATCACAACATAACTCTACGACTCAAAGTATTTATTCATTAGGCTCCGAGGAGCGAGATATTACAAACATGGGTCCCATGACCCAACATTCAGTGCATACAAGTCAAAACACACGCGGAAGCTTAACATGTCTGAGTACAGACATCTACAAATGAAAAAGGCTGAGAAGCCTGACTATCTACAAGACCCTCCCAAGGGTACAAGATCGTAGCAGAGGTAACGAGCTAAACATCAAAGTCCATGTGGAACTATTAGCGAGACTGAAGTCTCTCTGCAAAACATAAAATAAGCAAACGTGAGTACAAATGTACCCACCTTTGACTCAGTGGCTATCCTGAACTATGACTGCAAGTAACTCTTTGAGGTGGCGCACATGAGTCCACATATCCACCATATCAATACACCACTATGGATCCTCTCTCGTCTTCCCACGAGAACGCCATCCAAAGCACTCACGCTTGTCTTGCGCATTTTAGAGTTTCCACTTTCACTTGTCTATGAATTGTATAGGCAACCAAGTAGTCCTTTACCGCAGATGCGGCTATTCGAATAGATGATGTTAACCCTGCAGGGGTGTACTTCTTCATACAAGCTCTCACCACTTACCGTCGTTTACATGACATGTACTCGGCAACCTTCAAGCGGAAGCCCAACGAGGGTGTCGGCAACGGCCTACCTAAACACTCAAGTCTCTAGTCCAGGTTTATGGCCTATCCAGGTTCCATCCGCATTGAGTCCGGCCGAGGTTTCCACATACGGCCCCGAACGATGTGTATAGGGTTCCGAGACACCAAACGGGCGCCCGGCATGCCCGACCACGGTGTATCTACCGCATCATAGCCCACCCCTGGGGCAGCACTACGCACGGCCCCCAACACATAACCTACAAACACCAGAAACTAGTTGCAACTCCTGGACAGAGTACTAGGGTGATTAAGAAGCCGAGAGGGTCCATTGGTTTCGGACCTAATGTATGGTAGTAACTGATTCTTGAATCACACATACAAATCTCAGTTCTTAAGGACGGCCTCAATGAAACAACCCACCATATACTCCTACATGGCCTCTCATCGATACCTTTACCAAATCGTGTTCAACACACTTAGCTCACACACAGAAGGACATGTTCACAACTTTCCAATTCATCCCCGATGAATCAGACCTGACACAACTCTAAGCAATAGCAGGCATGATAAGCAAACATGAATGAGTAGGCACATCAGGGCTCAAACAACTCCTACTCATGCTAGTGGGTTTCATCTATTTACTGTGGCAACGACAGGTCATGCAGAGGAAAAGGGGTTTAACTACCGCAGCATGTAACAGTTATATCGTTGTTGTCCTAATGCAGTAAACAGAGAAGGAGCGAGAGAGTGGGATTGTATCGGAATGAACAAGGGGGTTTTACTTGCCTGGCACTTCTGAAGATAGTATATCTCTTCATCAGTGTCATCGAACTCATTGCCAGAACAACATCTACTGAAGGGGGACAAATACCGGCAATAGAGAGGAAACACAATCAATGCAATGTAACAATATGATGCATGAATGTGACATGGCAATATGCTGTTGATTGAGCTAATGCAACTAGCAACCATATTAAATGAAGTTGTTATGAACCCTAGGTTCAAATTCAAACTCCATAAGTTAATATTCAAATGCCATTCACTTAGTTTGTCCTAAACAGTGATGTTAACTTGCTCAAATATGCATGAAAATGCCATAAACAGATTCCTTGAATTTTTTTGACAATTTCATATGTAACTTATTTCATTTGGAGTTATAGTTGAATTTCTATGATTTTTAGAAGTTTATACTATAATCTGGAATTTCCTGGTTTATTTAATCCAGAAAATGTATTATTGTGTCATCACTACGTCACTGCGACGTCAGTAGGTCAACTGGGTCGGTCCAGGTCAAACCTGACCAGTGGGGTCCACTGGTCAGTGACCTAGTCAACTAACAAAGTTAATTAGCACTAACTAACAGTTAATCTAGGCTAATTAGTCCCTGGACCCACACGTCAGTGCCTGTGGGTTTAAAGTTAAGTTAATTTAACACTTAGCTAATTAACAGGGTCCGGGGCCCACATGTCAGCGGCTAACCTAACTAACCTAAATAGGATTATCACTAACTAATTTAGTTAGCCAGGTGGGGCCCGCATGTCAGTGAGAGAGAGGGTTCAAACCCCTGGTCAGACGGGGTCAAACCCCACCGGTCAAAGGGGTCAACCTGCCGGCGTTTAGCCGCCGGCGTGGCCGGACGCCACGGAGAGCGTCGGAAATGCTGCTCCGGCCACGGTTCGAGGCGCAAGTGGACGCTACGGGTAGCTGATGGTGTGGCGCGTCCAACGGTGGCCTTGGACGGAACTGGGGTGGCCGGAAACAACAAGGCGACGAGTCGGGCGGCGGCCGAAGCTCGAGTGTTCGCGGAAACGGCGCTGCGGTGTGCAAACGAGTGCAGCGAGGCGCTGGGGAGACTCTACGCGCGACGGTGAGCATGTTGGGCGCACGCCCGGGACCAAATGGTCACCGGAGCGTCACCGGCGACGAGCACAGGTGGCGGCGTGTTTTGGCCGCAGTGGGGAACGGAGCTAGGGAATGAGGGCGAACGCTAAAGAAGAGGGGAAAAAGAGAGGAGCTCACGGCGGGGTCGATGAGCAGGTCAGTAGCTCGGGGGAGGCGTCGGTGCGAGCGGGGCGGCGAGAACGATCTCCCGCGGGCGCGGTGAAGATGAGCTCAAAGACGACGTTGCAGAGCTCCCGCGGTTGAACTGGTTAGCATAGACTAAGCAGGAGTGGACGACGGTTCTTCTAGATGCATCGACAGGACGAGGGGTGGACGGTGGTTGTGGCTACGGCAAGTGGCGGTGACGGTGGCGTTCGGCCGTGCGCGTGAGAGAGAGACAAAGGGGAGGAGGAGCACGGGGAGAGTGAGAGAGAGCCGGAGGGGTTGCGTGGCGCCCTTAGCCAACTCCAGGAGGTCGTCAGCAAGCAGGAGGTGGCGAGCTACGGGCGCGCGCACGTCGGGCACACGCTCTGCCTCCGACTGGCGCGAGGTGGAAGACGCCTCTGCCCCTGGTGGGCTGGGCCGGCCTACTGGGCCGCCTGGTGGGCTGCAGGTAAGGTTTTTGTCTTTAATGTGCTTTTCTAATTATGTTCTGTTTTCTATTTTGCTGGTTTATTTGGAATTTGGTTTTGAAACCAATTCAATTTTTTTGCTTCTGAAAATATTTTTAGGAGCTAAAAGAGTTAAACCAATGCTCCACAAAATATTTCAGAATTATTGGACCTATATTGATTTAATAGTAGATATAAATCCAATTCAAATAGCTATTGACTTAATTCAAATGCCCAAAATAAATGTTTCTGAGACACCAAAAATATTGGTTTGGGTTTTACTTCTTGCCAATATTTCCATAGGATAACAGGAACATTTTCTTGGACTCATTTGATGAGATTTAAATGTTGGTTAGTTTTAGAGGTCTTCTGAGGCTTTTGAAAATTCCTCAATTCAAATTTCATTTGAATTTAAACATGATGCTCACATGAAGGGCTAGCCTAGTGCATACTAGAACTAGGGATGTGACAGCTCACCCCTACTAAACAAGAATCTCGTCCCGAGATTCAAGTCGTGAGGTAAGAAGACAGAGGGGTCACAAAGCTAACACGATCTTCATGATCCGATTTTCCCTTCTCGAAGATGTTGATTCATTTCTCCAATTGATCTTGACGTCTTTTCTTTTGAAATCTTCTTCCAACACGACAAAGAGAAGGAAGGGAAAACCTAAAGATTTGATCTTCTCGAAGATCGAGCAACTCACGATC
Source organism: Triticum urartu (assembly GCF_056163025.1). Lineage (NCBI taxonomy): Eukaryota > Viridiplantae > Streptophyta > Magnoliopsida > Poales > Poaceae > Triticum > Triticum urartu. The sequence continues at coordinate 93,167,480 of NC_141879.1, forward strand.
AACTCACGAGATGAGACATAGAAACATCTCTTGTGCTGAGACACGAAACATACATTCAGTGGGATGGGGTGTAACAGATGACGAAGGTCCACTAGGTAGGCAACAAATCCACGCTCGATCATGACGTAGCGAGGGTTAGCTGCCATAATTCCACAATGGGGCACCTTGGGGGAGGTGACTTGTTGGATTGTTCCCTTAAGTGGCAAAAAGAATTACTTTTGATTCAAAGATCATTGAAACTCTTTATACCAGCCTAAGGCAAATCACAATCGTTCATTTGAAGGAGTTTGAAGGAATGCCATACTTGGACTAGAATGGATGATGTGGACTACCCTGTTGAAGACAACGTAATGGATGAATTTGCTTGCGCGTGCTCTCAAGAACTTGAGCATTTCCATATTCATCAAGGTTCTACCAACATCCGAGTCGAGGATCCTAGCAACACATCTTACTACCTTGACGAATAGTGATGGACAATGCAGATGCATAGAAAGACAACCCTTTCTCAGATTTCACCTTAGCGAGGCCAAGGGAATGAAATCTGGATGATCGACCGAGAGACATTTAGCACTCCGCTTCTAATGTTCTCCTTGATGTACTGGTTACCACGGTCATGCTTTTAAGCATCAACATAGTCATCAAGTAGTGGTCGGACTTCGGAATACAAAGGATCCATAAGGAACAACTTCTGGAGTAAATCCTACGAAATCCTTATGGGGAGGTGGCCAACTTCCTCAATCAAGATACTACAATAATAGGTCTTCCGGCTGGGTGTGTTGGCCACGACATCCACTTTACCGGTTACAGAGAGACCAATATTATAGTTCTTGGAGTGTGTTCCAACCATCATATCTGCCTGAGATTCAGATCTGGTTGTGTCAGGATATTCCATACTCATCAAGTCTAGAAATAAAAATGAAAGTTTGCAAAACAATTCGATGATATGACGTTGCGAGATTCTCGGGGAAATGAACTACGGTAGTAAGCTCCAAAACATGAGCTGGTTCTGCTAACACATGTGAACATGTTGTTCCAGACAAGCATGACCACGTAGTAGTCTTATAATAAAAACACTACCGAGTTCAGGTGTGGAACCATCATTAAGGATAACAAAGTCCTTGCATAAGGCATGCTCTTAAGAAGGAACTTCTTCTCCTTGAACAAATCAATCAGTGGCTTGGTGTTCTAGGGAATACATATGGAGTGGAGGTAATTAATCTACCAAACCATAGAATACATTCACACATGCATAACTAACTTGGGATGGTACCAGAGGAAACAAAACAATATTTCTCGAACTCAAGGCGGCAACTTGCTCCAAATGCACATGAGTTTGAGGAAGTCACTTGTTCCATCCAAGCATAAGCTTCATGAACGGAATACGAAGGCATTGCTTACAAAGTTTCCAATACTAGGTTGATGTTAAACATGAATCATGGGGGAGACAAAATGCTGCTGATGGGCTCAAGAGCAACTCATCGGAATTTCCATATCACTAGACTTCCACCATCATGTGAACACGGTGATAGCATTGGTCAGACCAAAAGATGTAACGGTGTATGCTCAAGGGATCAACCACGAGTAAGACAACATTACGAACATCATTGGTTCTGATTTGACTTGACAATAGCCCATACTCAAGTCGAAGTTTTGACAAGGCAATAGATCCAACAACTGATCACGAGGACCAATCAATGGAGATATCATCTTTCTTCAACACACACACACACACAAGGATATCCCTTAGTGATTAACTAAGTCAGACAAGGTTTCATCTTCCAACTCTCCAAGTTGTGTTGTATCTTAACCAGCTAGCTCAGGGGTATCCAACACAGATTCTTGGAGAATGGGTGGTTTGGAGGAAAACCAACATGATCACGAACTCAACATAGCGATCAGGTTACAACCTGGTAGTACTTCCGAGAAGATATTGGGAACATCACGAACCACCGATATGCTACTAAGCTTGAGAACAATCTTGCTTTTCAGAGCAAGAAAATATGATCAAATAAGCAAGGGATTGAATAATCCTAACTCATTTGATCGAAGAGTGCACCAGAAATAAGGACTAGGTAGCACGATCAATCTTAGGATGATGATTTAATAATCAACACTCTAAGAATGAGAATATTGTCCATTTACTACAAAGCAACAAGTTGCTCGGAGTATTGAATTCACACATCACAATTCACTTGTCGGCATTTCGGTTACAACAACACAGAACCGAGGAATGAATAATGATGGCAAGAAGTATCACTGCGTCAAGAATTCATTTGAGGTTGTGTGCAATTCTCACAATACTCTTGTTATGAAAGAGGGTGATACTCCGAGGTAGAATAGAACAAAAGCTGGATTGGCATTTTGATCTGCGGGATACAACTACTTTGACCCAATCCTAGAAATGGACGAGGTACTGGAGTTTGTTTCTCCTAGTCATTCTGAAATAGAATGGCTTAACGAACCACAAGAATAATAAGCATCGATAACACGGATGCACAATCACTCCTGACTATCAATTGGTAGGCGATGGTCGGAATACAAATGAAGAGGGACAACTCAAGTGGACATATATCTTTCTGAGTTGTGGATGCATAGATTAATATGTCGAACCAAGTTCAACAGGTTTCTTACAGATAACCCATGCAGAAAGGTAGAGCTGGCAGAATCACAATTATGAATTGAGAACTCCTCAAGAGTACTCTGATTGTGATATTTTGGTTCAAAGAACTTCTGCCATATTGGCTCATGGTATTGGAAGAACGATATACCATAGACCTCGAGGACTATCACAAGGTTACTAATATCTTAAGGGAACTAGCAAATACTAACAACATGAAGTAGGGTGAATCTCGGGTTCAAAACCCAGGAATAGAATACCTACTAACTAAATAACATCACGAGATGCTTTGGAGAATGGTGGCCAGAATCATCACACTGGGAACACCAAACATGGCTAGATCACTAACTCTAAGATACCCTAGTGTCATAATAACAACTCCAACATATATGTCAAGGCAATAGAGTACCTCAACTCACCGATCAGTGTGCTTAATCTAGCCCAAAAGGACATCAGGAACGGGAGGAAGGGATTTTTAGATGCATCAGACTGTTTAGAAACCTGGGATGACTCGGACAGCTTAACGGCTGTAATTGCTCAAAAAGATTTGAGACAACCCGCAAAAATGGTGGCCTAGCCACTCAACATCACAAACTCAAGGTTCCGAGGCCAGCTATGAACATATGGAAGTAGTAGGAACTAAACTGAGGCTTGAACTCAACAATCCTAGGCAACTAAATTTTAGTAACACGTCATCCTGAGAGATAGAAGAGAAGCCTAGTTCTTAACCCCGCAGAAAAGATAAGATGACTCAGTTAGAAGGTCATGAGGATAAGGAGTAAAAAGAGCCTTACGTTCCCATCCACAATCAATTCCCTTATATAACTACAACATTTCTAGACACGACTTCGACCAGCTTGGCTTGGTAATCCTACATGCAGTCAGGCTCTGATACCAAAGCTGTCAGGACCCCGATTCCAAGTCATATCGGTCTAGCCGGTAACACCTCATATCACTTTGCGGCCTCACGCACGGTATTCCCACGGTGTCGTCTTACCATGGCCCGAGACCGTTTGCGCCTTTTGGCTCACGTATATGATAGTGTCGCTAGCATCCATATGATAGAGAACCCGGGCCGACATGATTAGTCGTGAACCCAAAGTGGCACTAACTTACGGGGACAGGCATACATGAATCAACATCGAGCATGTCGGTCAGCAGCGTGCGAATCCGGGCTGTAGCACTAGGCTAACAGGACTCCAGTGAACCGGGCTATAGCACTAGGCTAATAGGACTCCAGTGAACCGGGCTGTAGCAGGCTAGGCAGGACTCCGGATGTCACCGCGCGACATTTCCACGAAGGGACAGACACAAGAATGAAGTGAATCACATGTCGGCCAGTCAAGTGTTATGTAGCAGTAGTGCTGGGCTAGCAGGACTCTGGTGAACCGGGCTGTAGCGGACTACGATGGCTCATGGAAGCACAAGACTACATTTCCCCATAAGAGAGGCTACCAAGGATGAACAACTAGGTTGTCGGATCCCACACATACCAAGCATTTCAATCATACACACAATATGCTTGATATGTGTAAATACAACATGGAATCACAACATAACTCTACGACTCAAGGTATTTATTCATTAGGCTCCGAGGAGCGAGATATTACAAACATGGGTCCCATGACCAACATTTAGAGCATACAAGTCAAAACACACGTGGAAGCTTAACATGTCTGAGTACAGACATCTACAAATGAAAAGGGCTGAGAAGCCTGACTATCTACAAGACCCTCCCAAGGGTACAAGATCGTAGCTGAGGTAACAAGCTAAACGTCGAAGTCCACATGGAACTACTAGCGAGACCGAAGTCTCTCTGCAAAACATAAAATAAGCAAACGTGAGTACAAATGTACCCAGCAAGACTTACATCAGAACTAGCTACATATGCATCAGTATCAACAAAGGGGGGGGGGTGGTGGAGTTTAACAGCAGCAAGCCAGCTTTGACTCAGTGGCTATCCTGAACTACGACTGCAAGTAACTCTTTGAGGTGGCGCACACGAGTCCACATATTCGCCACATCAATACACCACTATGGATCCGCTCCCGTCTTCGCACGAGAACGCCATCCAAGGCACTCACGCTTATCTTGCGCATTTTAGAGTATCCACTTTAACTTTTCTATGAACTATATAGGCAACCAAGTAGTCCTTTACCACGGACGCGGCTATTTGAATACATGATGTTAACCCTGCAGGGGTGTACTTCTTCATACACGCTCTCACCACTTACCATCGTTTACATGACATGTACTCGGCAACCTTCAAGCGGAAGCCCAACGGGTGTCGGCCATGGCCTACCTAAACACTCAAGTCTTTAGTCCATGTTTATCGCCTATCCAGGTTCCATCCGTAGGGAGTCCGGCCGAGGTTTCCACATACGGCCCCGAACGATGTGTACAGGGTTCCGAGACACCAAACGGGCACCCGGCATGCCCGGCCACGGTGTATCTACCGCACCATAGCCCACCCCTGGGGTCAGCGCTACGCACGGCCGCCAACACATAACCAACAAACACCAGAAACTAGTTGCAACTCCTGGACAGAGTACTAGGGTGATTAAGAAGTCGAGAGGGTCCATTGGTTTCGGGCCCAATGTATGGTAATAACTAATTCTTGAATCACACATAGAGATCTCAGTTCTTAAGGAGGACCTCAATGAAACAACCCAGCATGTACTCCTACATGGCCTCCCATTGATACCTTTACCAAATCGTGTTCAACACGCGGAAGCTTAACATGTCTGAGTACAGACATCTACAAATGAAAAAGGCTGAGAAGCCTGACTATCTACAAGACCCTCCCAAGGGTACAAGATCGTAGCTGAGGTAACGAGCTAAACGTCGAAGTCCATGTGGAACTACTAGCGAGACTGAAGTCTCTCTGCAAAACATAAAATAAGAAAACGTGAGTACAAATGTACCCAGCTTTGACTCAGTGGCTATCCTGAACTACGACTGCAAGTAACTCTTTGAGGTGGCGCACACGAGTCCACATATCCACCATATCAATACACCACTATGGATCCTCTCCCGTCTTCCCACGAGAACGCCATCCAAAGCACTCACGCTTATCTTGCGCATTTTAGAGTTTCCACTTTCACTTGTCTATGAATTGTATAGGCAACCAAGTAGTCCTTTACCGCAGACGCGGCTATTCGAATAGATGATGTTAACCCTGCAGGGGTGTACTTCTTCATACACGCTCTCACCACTTATCGTCGTTTACACGACATGTACTCGGCAACCTTCAAGCAGAAGCCCAACGAGGGTGTCGGCCACAGCCTACCTAAACACTCAAGTCTCTAGTCCAGGTTTATCGCCTATCCAGGTTCCATCCGCATTGAGTCCGGCCGAGGTTTCCACATACGGCCCCGAACGATGGGTACAGGGTTCCGAGACACCAAACGGGCGCCCGACATGCCCGACCATGGTGTATCTACCGCATCATAGCCCACCCCTGGGGTCAGCGCTATGCACGGCCCCCAACACATAACCTACAAACACCAGAAACTAGTTGCAACTCCTGGACAGAGTACTAGGGTGATTAAGAAGCCGAGAGGGTCCATTGGTTTCAGGCCTAATGTATGGTAGTAACTGATTCTTGAATCACACATACAAATCTCAGTTCTTAAGGACGGCCTCAATGAAACAACCCACCATATACTCCTACATGGCCTCTCATCGATACCTTTACCAAATTGTGTTCAACACACTTAGCTCACACACAGAAGGACATGTTCACAACCCTCCAATTCATCCCCGATGAATCAGACCTGACACAACTCTAAGCAATAGCAGGCATGATAAGAAAACATGAATGAGTAGGCACATCAGGGCTCAAACAACTCCTACTCATGCTAGTGGGTTTCATCTATTTACTGTGGCAACGACAGGTCATGCAGAGGAAAAGGGGTTCAACTACTGCAGCATGTAACAGTTGAATCATTGTTATCCTAATGCAGTAAAAGCGAGCAGGAGCGAGAGAGTGGGATTGTATCGGAATGAACAAGGGGTTTTTGCTTGCGTGACACTTCCGAAGATAGTATATCTCTTGATCAGTGTCATCGAACTTATCGCCGGAACAACATCTACTGAAGGGGGACAAATACCGGGAATAGAGAGGCAACACAATCAATGCAATGCAACAATATGATGCATGAATGTGACATGGCAATATGCTGTTGATTGAGCTAATGCAACTAGCAACCATATTAAATGAAGTTGTTTTGAACCCTAGGTTCAAACACAAACTCCATAAGTTAATATTCAAATGCCATTCACTTAGTTTGTCCTAAATAGTGATGTTAACTTGCTCAAATATGCATGAAAATGCCATAAACAAATTTCTTGAATTTTTCATATATAACTTATTTCATTTGGAGTTATGGTTCAATTTCTATGATTTTTAGAAGTTTATATTATTTTCTGGAATTTCCTGGTTTATTTAATCCAGAAAATGTATTATTGCGTCATCACTACATCACTGCGATGTCAGCAGGTCAACTGGGTCGGTCCAGGTCAAACCATACCAGTGGGGTCCACTGGTCAGTGACCCAGTCAACTAACAGAGTTAATTAGCACTAACTAACAGTTAATCTAGGCTAATTAGTCCCTGGACCCACACGTCAGTGACTGCGGGTTTAAAGTTAAGTTAATTTAACACTTAGCTAATTAACAGGGCTCGGGGCCCACATGTCAGTGGCTAACCTAACTAACCTAAATAGGATTATCACTAACTAATTTAGTTAGCCAAGCGGGGCCCGCATGTCAGTGAGAGAGAGGGTTCAAACCCCTGGTCAGACGGGGTCAAACCCCGCCGATCAAAGGGGTCAACCTGCCGGCGTTTAGCCGCCTGCGTGGCCGGACGCGGCGGAGAGCGTCGGAAACGCAGCTCCAGCCACGGTTCGAAGCTCAAGTGGACGTCACGGGTAGCTAACGGTGTGGCGTGTCCAACGGTGGCCTTGGACGGAGTTGGGGTGGCCGGAAACGACGACTGCGACGAATCGGGCGGCGGCCGGAGCTCAGGTGTTCGCGAAAACGGCGTTGCGGTGTGCAAACGAGTGCAGCAAGGCGCTGGGGAGACTCTACGCGCGGCGGTGAGCATGTTGGGCGCACGCCCGGGACCAAATGGTCACCGGAGCGTCACCGGCGAAGAGCGCAGGCGGCGGCGCGTTTCGGCCGCGGTGCGGAACGGAGCTAGGGAACGAGGGTGAATGCTAAAGAAGAGGGGAAAAAGAGAGGATCTCACGGCGGGGTCGATGAGCAGGTCAGTAGCTCGGGGGAGGCGTCGGAGCGAGCGGGGCGGCGAGAACGATCTCCGGCAGGTGCGGTGAAGATGAGCTCGAAGACGACGCTGCAGAGCTCCCGCAGTTCAACGGGTTGGCGTAGACGATGCAGGAGTGATCGACGGTTCTTCTGGACGCATCGACAGGACGAGGGGTGGACGGTGGCTGTGGCTACGGTGAGCGGCGGCGACGGTGGCGTTCGGCCATGCGCGTGAGAGAGAGACAGAGGGGAGGAGGAGCACGGGTAGAGTGAGAGAGAGCCGGAGGGGTTGTGTGGCGTCCTTAGCCAACTCCAGGCGGTCGGCGGCAAGCAGGAGGTGGCGAGTTACGGGCGCGCGCGTGTCGAGCACACGCTCCGCGTCCGACTGGCGCGAGGTGGAAGACGCCTCTGCCCCTGGTGGGCTGGGCCGGCCTACTGGGCCACCAGGTGGGCTGCATGTAAGGTTTTTGATTTTCCTGTGCTTTTCTAATTATGTTCTGTTTTCTATTTTGCAGGTTTGTTTTGAATTTGGTTTTGAAACCAATTCAATTATTTTGCTTCTGAAAATATTTTTAGGAGCTAAAAGATTTAAACCAATGCTCCACAAAATATTTCAGAATTACTGGACCTATATTGATTAAATAGTAGATATAAATCCAATTCAAATAGCTATTGACTTAATTTAAATGCCCAAAATAAATATTTCTAAGACACCAAAAATATTGGTTTGGGTTTTACTTCTTGCCAATATTTCTAGAGGATATCAGGAACATTTTCTTGGACTCATTTGATGATATTTAAATGTTGGTTATTTTTAGAGGTCTTCTGAGGCTTTTGAAAATTCCTCAATTCAAATTTCATTTGAATTTAAACATGATGCTCACATGAAGGGCTATCCTAGTGCATACTAGAACTAGGGATGTGAAACTTTCAGGTTCAGCAGGCTTAGCAGGACTTTTTCTCGGTGCGCTCTTTTTCCTCAAAGCACTTGATTTTGGATCATGTTTGATCTTCATTCGGCATTCTGCTTTTCCTTCAGCCTTTTTCTTCTCGACGTGTGATTTGATGGGACGGTGATTTTCTTCTTCCTTGGCCTGATCTTTTGCGGCCTTCTTGGCTCGTTTTTTAGCATTTTTGAGGCGTTTGGCCTTTCTTCAGGATAAGAGTCAGGAGTCATGGTGGACAATTCATGAGCGTCAAGAGGTGGTGGAGGCCTTTGCTGGGGTTCACCCGCCCATATGAGCCCAATCTCGCGATAGTCACCCTATGGGGGATGGAAAGCAAAGTTCTCGGCGTACCGAGGATGAACCATCTTGTAGTTAAACCACTTCCTTACCCAGTGACGCCGAATCTTTTGTACACATCCTTTCCTCTATGTTGAATCTTCTCCTGGAACTGTGTTATACTCATCATGAGAGACAAGTTCAGCTATATTTTTGAGAGGTTGCCTGCCACCTCTCTTCTTATTCAGAGCATGGGCCTCTCGTTCATCTGCATTTGGTTCGGATCTTTTCCTCTTGCTGGTTGACGGGCCTACTGTTGGGCCCTTTGCATTTGGTGCTTTTGATTCGTCCGCTGTGCCCATGAACGCTTCTTCGTCATCAGCCATCACTACAAAAAAAGACACATCCGTGATATTTTGGGCCGAACGAATTTTTTTCTGTCATACTTATGACACTTCTATGATGATAATTGTGACCAAACCCGGTATCATCATAGATGTGGTGGGCTCCTACTTCTATGACAAAAAATCATGATAGAAAATGGGCTTTTTGTCCTGGGCGGGCCAGAGACGCAACTGCATGACATTCTTTGGGCCGTCCATGACGGAAAAAACCGTGGTAGAAGCGAGGGCTAGGAAAATATCGGGGTGTTCCGAGTTATGGTGGGTGGTCCAGGCCGAGCGATGCGCGTTTCTCTTGTACACGCACACGCGTGTGTGCGAGGCGTTGGGCTCGAACTGAACCCGAGCGAGGCGTTCGCCTACTGAACCCGAGCGATTGCGCTGCAGGCTACGCGTTACTGAACCCGAGCGATTGATCGATGGCTGTTAATTGAACCCGATCTAGCGATTCCTTCGCTACTCCCGCTAACTGAAGCCAATCGATGCTGCCTCTAGGTGAACAGTGAGCGTTGCTGGGGGGTTTGGATGAACAGTTCCCGGTGGGGGTGGATGAAGAGGACCCCGTGGTGTTGCCTCTGGATGAATAGGACTCTGATCGATCGAGTCGGTTGGGGCTTGATACGTCTCCAACGTATCTATAATTTTTGATTGCTCCATGCTATTATATTATCTATTTTGGATATTAATGGGCTTTATTTTACATTTTTATATCATTTTTGGGACTAACCTACTAACCGGAGGCCCAACCCAAATTGCTGTTTTTTTGCCTATTTTAGGGTTTTGAAGAAAAGGAATATCAAACGGAGTCCAAATGGAATGAAACCTTCGGGAACGTGATTTTCTCAACGAACGTGATCCGGGAGACTTGGAGTGTGCGTCAAGAAACAACGGAGGAAGGCACGAGGCAGGGGGGCGCGCCCTCCACTCTCGTGGGCCCTCAGTTGCTCCACCAACGTACTTCTTCCTCCTATATATATCCACCTACCCCCCAGACATCCAGGAGCACCAGAAAACCCAATTCCACCATCGCAACCTTCTGTACCTGAGAGATACCATCTCGGGGCCTTTTCCAGGGCTCCACCGGAGGGGGCATCGATCACGGAGGGCCTCTACATCAACTCCATGGCCTCTCCGGTGATGTGTGAGTAGTTTATTTCAGACCTTCGTGAAAGTTCTAGTGATCGACTAGAGGGGGGGGGGGGTGAATAGGCGATTTTTATGAAAGTCTTCAAAACATGGAAGTTTCGAAGACAAATGATAGAAATAAACCTATTACCATACAGCGGAAGGTAGACTACACTAGGCAAACCATAGTCAAGTATTCAATGAAGTAAAAGCACAATGACTAATAGCAGCTAGGCAGTAAAGATCAGGTAGGAAGATATTGTGAAGCCAATCAGAACAAGCAGTCACTCAGTGAAGACAAAAGATAAAGCAATCATACAATGACTTCACAAGGACCAACAATAAGCAAAGGGAAGGGAAGGATGAAACCAATGACTTGTTGAAGACAATGATTTGTTGGACCAGTTCTAGTTGCTGTGACAACTGTACGCCTGGTTAGGGAGGCTGAGATTCAACTCAGAAGACCTCGTCTTCACCTTATTCCCCTTGAGCTAAGTACACTCAGTCCTCGCCCAATCACTCTGGTAAGTCTTCAAGGTAGACTTCCAAACCTTCACAGACTTCGTTCACCGGCGATCCACAATGACTCTTGGATGCTCAGAACGCGACGCCTAATCGGCTGGAGGATTCATAGTCCTCAAGTGTAATAAGTCTTCAGATCACACAGACAGGAAGACTTAAGTGATGCCTAACACTCTTTGGCTCTGAGTGTTTAGGGATTTATCTTCGCAAGGAATTCTCTCTCAAAGGCTTCGAGGTGGGTTGCTCTCAAATGACAAAAGCCGTACTCTAACTCTGAGCAGCCAACCGTTTATGGTTGTAGGGGGTGGGCTATTTATAGCCACTAGGCAAGCCGACCTGATTTGTCCGAAATGACCCTGGGTCACTAAGGAACTGACACGTGTTCCAACGGTCAGATTTCAAACATACACGGCAACTTTACTTGGGTTACAAGCAAAGCTGACTTATCCAACTCTGGACAAGATTTGCTCTCATAGTCTTCACTCGAAGACATAGGATTTTGGTTAGGCATCACTTCAGTCATTCTGAGTGGTTCTCTTGGACCCCATTTAACAGTACGGTGGTTCCTATGACTCAACAAAGAAGAAAAAGAACGACGAAAGAACTAAGTCTTCGCGCTCCATAGTCTTCACGCGATGTCTTCTCATGTCATAGTCTTCAATGTGAATGTCTTCACATACCACCTTTGACTTCAATGTCTTCATACATTTTTAGGGGTCATCTCTGGTAGGAAAACCGAATCAATGAGGGACTTCTACCTGTGTTATCCTGCAATTCTCACAAACACATTAGTCCCTCAACTAGGTTTGTCGTCAATACTCAAAAACCAACTAGGGGTGGCACTAGATGCACTTACAATCTTCCCCTTTTTGGTGATTGATGACAAACTAGTTGAAGTTTTCAACGCGGAATAAAATATGTGAAATTGTAAAGAATAGGTTATTGTCTTCATAAGTGGAAAGGGCTCCCCCTGAAGATGTGCATCTATCTATCTATCTATCTATATCTATCTATCTATCTATATCTATCTATCTATCTATCTATCTATCTATATACCTATACTAATTAGTCACTTCCTAGAAATTCCCACGTTAATCAGTAATTAGCAGCCGTTAATCTGGTGGGACCAAATTATTACGGTGTAGATCGATCCATCTAATTCTCACTTAAAAGGTTTGGTTAGCTGTGAAAAAAAGACTCCAAGGCCCACAATCGTTTGTGTTGGCTGTAAAAAATGAACCCCCCGACACAACCGATTTACTAATGAAAACAAATCTTCAGTTAAAAAAGAAAGCAATCTTTATCTCTTTCAAAAAAACTGAATGCAGCTCTAGACGTACTCTTGATTCATGTACCCCTTCCCAACATAGGTGATTCACCCTCCCCCAAGAGTGAAGACTAGGGAATCTGATTTTTTTTATCTTCTTCTTTCTTCTTTAAACTAACAGGAATCTGATCGATCTCCCTACGTTTCTCTTATATAGAAAAAAAACAGCATGTTCCATCTATCCCGAAGCAGTTTTTGCAGGAAATACTCAGTGCTTCCTCCAAACGTGGCCAACCTATGCTCTCGACCCGCATGTTCTCACCTCCGATTCAGCATCCATGTTCATCTCGCCCTTGATGTTTCCTGCAGAATTCATCACCCATCCAGCAGCCATATTTGTCTCGCCATCGGCTTTTCCTGCTGAATTGTTTCTTCTATCAACAGCACCCCATCTATCAATCTCCCTCCACTACGATTCAATGATAGGTCGCATATCTCCCTTCTTCCCTCGAGATGATGGAGAATCAGCCGATGGCTAGCCTATGTAGGTAAGAAAAATACTATCTTAGATTTGGGACCTGATTCCCTCAATTTGTTTGGACTTTGGATATATTAATCCGACAATAATTTTCTTATGCACCACAGTTCAAACGATTTGTTTGTCTGAAATTTTTAGCTATTAGGTAAACAGTCCAGCTAGGACCAGAGGCAGCAGCAGTTCGCACACCATCCCACCAACATATGGCAAATGGAATAAGCCAGCTGAGGCACTTCGAGAAGCAATGGCATTGCTGCTGGTGCTTGCAAGGAATAGAATGCAATGGCCATGCCGGCCATTATGGCGCGTTCAATGGTGGAAGTGAATCGTACCGGCAAACTAAGAAGTAGTTGATGAGTCCATCCATTGCAGTGCATACTTTCCTCTAGCAGACCCACATCTCCCTTAATTTCCTCTTCCTTTTCCTCACAGGAATTGCCGGATCATGGTAAAGCCGTAGGATATACTCATGTTGTACAGAAGCCACATGCAGCACGATTCCAATCGACCACCTCTCTCATTAAAAAAAGGCAGAATATCCTTCTCTGAAAGATAGTTTAATATTTATATAGTAGCCTGTTTTGCCATGAGATAAATGATCGTTCTCCCAAAGAAACAGGAGCATTAGGTCACGATCTGATAGAGAAAAAGGAAGTCACAGTTGGCTTCCTCGGCCTATAGGCCATCGCCGCAGCTATCCCACGCCGCGCCATCGCGGCCGCCATCCCATGATGCCGCCGCAATCCCACACCGCTGCCCACCGTCAGCCCACGCCGCCGATATGATGGACTCCTTCCTGATGCTCAGGATGGTACGATAGAGCTATGACGAGGAGATGGACTAGCTCGATCGTGGCTACAGACGTGTTCTTCTCTTTCTGAAACCTGCTCACTCTCCTTTGAGGCATATGTGAACAAAAACATGATGATGTATGGCTGCACGTACATAGTGGGAGAAGTAGTAATCCGTGCAGGCGTCTTTGTTGCCATGGTACTCTGGACAGGAGCAGCAGATGCCAACACATACAACATGATGCATGGCTACACGTACATGGTGGGAGACATAGTACTCTGTGAAGGCGACGTTAGTTGCCATGGTCGCCTGTATAAGAGTGTCAGTGATGTAGTGCATCGCCATCCCTGGCCAGCAGAAGGCAAATAGCATGGTCCATGCCCCATGAGACAACGTCAGTTTGAGGCGTGGAGCTAGCAAGCGAAGGTATTATATCACGCTAAGCAGATTTCCCCATGCATTCTGGGTCAATCATGAATCAGGAAAGGCATGAAATCTACATGAAATCAGGTCAGCACGATGGTACTGTCTACCTAGCCACTAAGTACAAATTACCTTTTTCACTCTCAGTAATTACTTCACAACTACGAATTACCTTGGTTGGCAGGAATCATCAACATCGCACCACAAACCCAGAAAAGCGGCAAGTCGACACAAGTTATTGCTCTGACAAGTTTTATCCCCTGAGAAGTTGCTTGGTACGCTTTTATTTTTGTGTATTTATACTGCTATATCTTGAAATTACAAAGGAAGGTCACATTTATCCTTACTCAGACAAATTTGGTACATTCAAGAATTTTTGTTTCCTCCTCTCAGTAAATGTTACATGCGTCTGAGTGGATGTTGAAACGAAAAAAATTGTTTCTCAAATTACTATTACATTTTCAATTCATTATTGATGTTTTCGAAAAAAAACTTTGCAATCCACTTGATCACTGAGTTTATACTAATATTTTAGTTGCCCGGTGGATTGAGAGAATAGGTGATGCATGTGGACAAAAGTTTGTGTATATTTTTATTTTGTACTAAATCTTTTGATAAATGAATTCAGTTGCGGAGAATATTGTATCCGTTTTGTGATCCTTATTTTTTTCATAGTTACAACTTTTGAAGGTGCAATAGTGTACATGAGTAAATTTATTTGGATGAAAACACTGACATGCTATCTTCCAACAATTCCACTTGGTTAATACAGGGTGAGTATGCAGGAAGAAATCATGCAATTTTCAACGTACAATGGGTTCATGTTTTAGTAGTTTGGCATAATGGCATGATTATATAGACCATAATAATCTCTATAACATTCAAATACATATGATCAAAATTTAAGAAAGTACAAAGCATTTTTGTTTATTGGTTTGATTTGGAATATTTGGTGTTCCCCCAATTGTATCGATATTTTAAATATATACTTGGGGGGGTGTTCAAAAATGGAAGAAGTCTTCGATATAGCACATGTATGGTTACCAGAAAAAATTGTCATCCTTTAAATATTAAACTTTCAAGAGCTTAACAAAAAGTATCTGGATTTGTAATTAATTCCATTTCTCCACGTATAACCGATGTTTTCACAATTCCCTAATATATTTCCTAAATAACTAGCCCGTGAAGTTGCACGGGTTGACGACTAGTATAAGTAATTTGCTTTTGGTTTGCAAATGCACATGGCAGGTTGTACTTGTGGAGATCCTCTTCAACTTATGATGACAATTCATCATGCATGAAAAGTATGTGAAGATAATGACATGCATAATGAAAAATGGACATCTGCAAAATGATCTAAGTGCCGAAGTTATCTTCGCACATGCGGAATTTATCATCGCATCACAGTAAAGCAAATAAGTAGAAGACGACCATCGAGTTTGAGTGTTACAACTCAAAGAACCAAATGTATCAAAACACAAGAGTTGTAAACACTAGGCAAAATATAAAACCACCGCCCATATGGACCCGCTTGAAGACTATCAAACTCATATGCTTCTCCCCCTTTTGTCAGTAAGGACCAAAAAGGTTTGAAGACATAGAGCATCTACTCGTTCCCATGGGGAGTAGGTGAAGCAGCAGGGTCATCGGTGCTGATAGGCGGTGCAGACGAACTTGGGGCAGTGTCGATGCGTGCAGAAGTAGGGGGCGATGAAGTAGCATCGTCTTCATCATCGATCACTCTGACATTCACAGTTGCCGCGGAGGAAGAGAACTCAGAGTCTTCAAGAGACGGAGTTCGTCGCAGCACAGTCCTTCTTGAAGGTGTGGAGTCAAACTTGAAGCGTTTAGAGAAGCCATCCTCTTGAAGATCATCCTCAGAGCACATAAGCGTCAGCCCTTTCCATGTACGCCGACAGGTTTCATGGGCAACAAAGGCATTCTTGGTGGCAAGATTGCGAATCCTGTTTATGTCCACCAAGAGGCTTTGCATTTGGCGCTTCAGCCAGTCATGATGCTTATCCTGTTTCTGATGAAGGGCAACCAGAAGCTCTCCATTGAGAAAATGAGATTGCTTCTTGGGCCGTTAGGCAATGGTGCTTTCAGTGGCTTCAATGAGGGCACGATGAGGTGCACGTGTAGTACCAGCCAGAGGATAAACACGAGTGACTGCTTGAACTCCTTCAATGTTTTGAGAGAAGCTTTGATTCTCAGCATTTTGAAGACTAAGGGGCTCCTTGGCAGGCTCTGGATAGATGGCTTCAACTGACATATCGACGTCAGGCAGAATGATCCGACGATTGTGAGCAGAGGGCTGATAGGTGACAGCTGAGTGTAGTTTGATCAGCCGCATAATCCATGGAGCGTAAAACTTCAAGCCAAAAATGTCAGATCCTGATGCAGCAAGCTGGCGAATGAAGAAATCTTGTGCATTGAAGATTTTGCCATGAAGAATATGAAAGACCAAAGTCTTCATTGCACCTTCTAGCTTGGCATGTGGAGAATGTCCTTTGATGGGCCAGAGAGTTCGCCTTATGATGTGATAGATAGTACGTGGAAGATACTCAAGGTCTTAAACAAAGAACTCCTTAGGATATTCAGCATCTGGAGGCAAAGGCTTCATCATGCTGAGCATCTGATTCATATTGGTCTCAGGCTTGTGGAAGATGCTTTCCATAGCAGCACTGTGAAGCTGACAACCAGGTTCATCCAGATCTCCTGGAGTGGGCAGGCCAGTAAGCTCAATGATATCAAAGGCTTTGGCTTCATGATGAACATTGCCTGTCATCCACTCAAGGACCCAAGTCTTCGGATCCCTGTTGTAGCCACGGATATGAAGAGTGGCATAGAATTGAAGCATTAGTTCTTCATTCCAGTGCTCCTTATCAGTGACGAACTGCAGCAAGCCAGACTCTCTGAAGCAATCCAGAGCTTCTTCCAAACAGGGCAGACCAGTTATGGCTTCAGTGTCAAGACGCATATGTGGGAAAATGCGACCTTGATTGTACAGAATGCATGAGTAATAACTTCGCTGCTGATAGCTCCAGAACCGATCAGAAGATATTCTTGCCTTTGAGTAGGGGTTCTTGGCGCTATTGAAGAAGGTGTTGTGTGCCTTGAAGCCATTGATATTGAACAATCCGGGTGTAGATGCAGTGCCTGGAAACCTGGGCAAGCTTGGTATTGGCTTCTGAACCTGAGGCATGTGCTCAACGTGATAGTCAAACTGAGGACCAGTAGCAGGCGGAGGAGTCAGGAAAGGCCATTTGACAGTGACAAGTTGGCCATAGTTGAATGCTTGCTCGATAGTGTGTGGCCGAGGTGGCGGAACAGGAGCAGTGGCATTAACAGAGGCGTTAGCCTGCACAACAGAGGCTTCAGGAGCAGTTGCATCATTGGCTTCATTGACTTCTGGCACATTGGTTGGTGCAGGCTCCACATTTGCTTCAGCCATGACTACATCATTGGCTTCATTTGTGTTGGTGGTGGCAGCCTCAAGATTCTCAACCTCTACTTGATGAGCTGGAGGGTCGGGAACATACACGTTCTCCTCGAGAACAGCTTCTTCAGTAATGGGGGGAGTAGGGACACGTTCTTCTTCTTGTTTGTCGTCGGCTAATGCAGCCGGAATGTCTTCAGTAGCTTTAGCCTCAGACTCGGAGACATTCATAGTAGGAGTGGCATCTGGAAACACTTGACGTGCAACAGATTGGTGGGGCACTTCTCTTTCTGGAACGCTCGAAAGAGGGACTTGAGGCCTTGGCCTTTGCGAAGCCTGCGTAGCGCTGGCGACGCTTGTGGAGATGGAGTTGGCTGGGCCTCAAAGTCATCCTCTTCTTGCATGGATGTGGTTACTTGGGGAGAGCTGGGAGTGTCTTGTCTCTGTGGGTGATCAGCCCACGATGCATCCTGAGCAGTTGGCGTCAGAGGACGACCAATGCTGATGAGTTCGCTATGCGTAAGCACAGGCGATGATACCAGTTGGTGCTCGATCCGAGGAAGGACTTCATCATCTTCAACATTGTCATGGTGACCAATGTCTTCAGCAGCGGTGGGGTCAACTGCTGGAATGTCTTCAGCTTCAGGAGCCTCTGTGGAAGCAGGCTCATGAACAATCAGTTGGCGCTCGTGGTGTTCAGATGCAGGGCGAACCATTGAGATGGGTTCAACAACTAAGGGCTCTGTGGGAGCAGCCCGATCCTTCTTGGTTTTGCGCTTCTTCTTAGAGGGAGCGACATCAGCAGCTTCAGGATTTTTTCTTTTTCTGGCTTCAGCCTCGGCAATCCTTGTCTTCTTCAGTTCTGAAGCAGTTGACCTGATCTTTGGCTTCGAGCCAGTCATGCTGCTTGGGAAGACTATGCGAGGTTCTTCCTACCTCGAAGGTGCAGATTGGTCAGTTGAGGGCTTCTTCTTCTTTGCAGCCATTCTTGGGTCGATGCCAGGACGACCAAGAGCCTTGCGCTTCTCAACCTCATTGTAGGCTTGCACACACTTGTCAGCCAGGCTGTTCATGCGTTCACGAGAACCTTGAGCTTCTTCACACTTTTTGAGAAAGGCTTCCTTGAGCTCGTGCAGCATAATCTTGAAGTTTTTCACATCTTGCACGCTGAGCTTGGCCATGTGCTTCTTGAACTGAGCTTTCTCATAGTCGATCTTTTGCTTCAGTTCAACGATGCGCTAAGCTAGAGATAGCTCAGAAGAAATGGCGCCAGTGAAGGCGACACTGAGACCAATTGGAAGTTGCAGATCTTCAAAGCTGAGGTTGGGCGTGTCAAACCACTCATCAATGAAGTTATGGAGGATTGCCACATCAAAGAGAGGCAGATCATTGAAGATCTCTGCTTCTTCCTTGCTCTTGATCAGTTGCTCAAGAGCGTCATCTGCAAGATCTTCATCACTGGACAGATCAATGGCGCCATTGCGCAGAATAGCAGCAGCAGTCAGTGCCTGATCAGTATTCTTTCTCATCTCAGTCTTCTTGGAGATACGTGATAGATCTTCAGACTGCACACTGTCTTCAGGAGGTGCAGTAGCCAGTGGCTTCACATGTAAGACCTTTGGTGCAGGAGCAGGCTTTGAAGCTTTAGGCTTCTTCAGTTTCTTTGGCTTCGGCGGTGCAGGTGCTTCATCAGATTCAGCGTCATCTACAGGCTCATCCACGGCTGTCCCTTGAACCATGATATGAGTGATGAGACCTTCCAGGTTGTAGAAGGGCCGAACAAGATTGGGTTCAGCTTCGCGGGTGCCATCGGCACGGGGAGCAGAAGGACCAGGGTTGAAGTCTAGTCCCAATGACTACTTGTTCTTCTTAGCCGAATTCTTGGCAAACTGGAAGTTGCGCTTGAACAGATTGTCGTCACGACACCATAGCAATGACGATGGGTTAGCATTTGCAAGCTATGGTCCACGGACCATGCAGGGATAGAAGCCTTGTTCAATGGCTTCATCTCTGGTCCTGGGTTGAAGATTTCTGTATAGGATGTCTCCCCATGGTCGCTTGGTGGCATTCTTCTCCGCATATTCCTGGGTCACAAACCTGTACTTGAACCATTGCTCAGCCCAGTACCTTCGAATCCATTGGATTCGTGTCTTGCACTGATTGTAATCCTCTTCTAGGTCTGTCTTGTACAGCTCTGAGAGGTCATCAGGCAGATCTCTTGATGTTCCCCCTCGACGCTGTCGGCCACCCTTCTTTGCTGATTTCTCTGTAGCCATGAGCTTCAAACTGAATGGTTTCAACACGTTCAAAGGTTTCAAAGGCTTCCGCTTGCTGGGCATACAGGAACTAGCTTCGGAAGAATTTATATGATGCTATAAGAATTCTGCAAATGAATGCCGACTATGAGAACCAAGGGATTCTCCCACGGACATGTACCTGTGACAGCATTAAGGTGCGAAGGAAGGGGAAGAGGTCATATGCATTCTCAGAAGGTTTTGAAGATAAATCAGTTTAGAAGACATTGACCTCATAGTGCGAAGACATTCACTCATAGATAGAGAGTTGGTTCCAGATTTGTATGAATCCACGAATAGGTACAAGTGAGGAATCTAACTACTTTGTGAAGCATAAGTGAACATACTAGGCATATTATGAGATGCAGTATGAAATAGATCCAACTTGTGTGAACAGAAACTGCTTGTGGTAGAAAGTGATGGATCTATAGAATCAAAGGGGCCGTAAAAAGGATGTTTTATTTACCACACGAAGAACTGCTAGACGGAGTGGGAGAGGAGGCCGAGCAGATTGATCGTCCGTGCCCTAACTTGGCGATGGAGGACACCTACGGCGACGGCGGAGAAGACGATGTCCGCGGCCGGCGTGAAGATGGCATCGGTGAGGTCGCGGCAACTAAGCGCTTCGTCGCCGACGTCGTCGAGGGTGAGCGGTGGCGCTAGGGTTTGTGCGAGAGTGGAAGAAAGGATAATGACTGTGGTGAGGCGTGTATTTATAGAGACAGGGACGGCACAGTGTTATTACACAGGTGCCCCTAGCGATTCACATCTGAAGGACACGTGTCCATCATGCAACATATCGGAGGTTGTTCCACGTTCCCACGCACGCCTGGATTGTCGGGTGGTCGTTCCCACTTCTCCGGGTTTCAGGTGAATGAATTAGCATTGAAAACGGACTTAATGTTTGTCTCTGGATCTTCTGCTGACATGGACGCAGAGAAGATATTCGACAGTTTCAATAGAATGCATATGATTTGGAGAGATAGAGTTTGAGATAGAAAGCATAGAGAGGTTAGGGTCCGATCACATTCACTTAGTTCAAAAGATTCAACAAGAAGACATAGCTATAAGTGAATGCTGTAGAGGACAGAACACTACTATATATATATATAGATGAGAAGGACAGTCAAATCAACATAGTGAAGATAATCATGAAGACAAGTTGAGATTGAAGCCAAACCAAATGTGAAGACATACCAAACGTAATGCCATGACTGAAGCACTTCAAACAGAAAAATTTGGTGGTGGCGTTACCCACCGTATAGGAAGTATTAGACTCAGACACGGGGCACAATTATCGTGGCACTCCGAAGTCCAATTCCACATTAATGTATTCACACTTAGAGTGTAAGTCCTCATTGATTGAAGATATACTTTACTTCGTGTGTTGCACATCTAAGTCATCAATATGCATAAGTGTTAGGATGTGTGCCTGATCACAGGACATTTGAGGATTCCAAGATATTTAGCTCACACCGTAACTTGCAAAACCTCTTCTCATCCAAGGGCTTGGTGAAGATATCTGCCAATTGCTCTTCAGTGTTGACGTGTATGATATCAATATCTTCCTTCACAACATGATCTCTGAGAAAGTGATGACGAATTTCAATGTGCTTTGTCTTCGAGTGCTGAACTGGGTTGTTGGCAATCTTGATGGCGCTTTCATTGTCGCAGTAGAGTGGCACTTGCTTCAGATGACTGCCATAATCTTTGAGTGTTTGCTTCCTCCATAGAAGCTGAGCGCCGCAAGATCCAGTAGCAATGTATTCAGATTCAGCAGTGGAGAGAGATACACAGTTCTGCTTCTTTGAAGACCAACATACAAGTGATCGTCCCAGAAAATGACATGTGCCTGATGTAGACTTTCGATCCACCTTGTCACCAGCATAATCAACATCCGAGAATTCAACCAGATCAAACTCTGAGCCCTTTGGATACCATAATCGTAATGTTGGGGTGTGAGCCAAATATTGAAGAATTCACTTCACAGCTAAGTGATGCGATTCCTTTGGTGCCGCTTGGAATCGAGCACACATGCAAACACTAAGCATAATATCTGGCCTAGATGCACATAGATAAAGTAAAGAACCAATCATGGAGCGGTATACCTTTTGATCGAACTCTTTACCATTGTTGTCGGGACCCAGATGATGTTTGGCGGGCATTGGCGTCGTGAAGCCTTTGCAGTCTTGCATCCCAAATTTCTTCAGGCAATCTTTCAGGTACTTCTCTTGAGATATGAAGATGCCGTTGCGTTGCTGACGTATTTGAAGACCAAGGAAGAACTTCAGCTCACCCATCATGGACATCTGATATTGCTCTTGCATCATATATCCAAACTCGTCTGTATATTTCTGATTGGTGCAGCCGAAGATAATGTCATCCACATATATTTGGCACACAAACAGTTCACCATCATATGTCTTTGTGAAGAGAGTGGGGTCGAGGGAACCAAGTTTGAATCCTTTGCTCTTTAGGAAGTATTTGAGTGTGTCGTACCAAGCCCGAGGGGCTTGTTTGAGGCCATACAGCGCCTTGTTGAGCTTGTACACCATGTCAGGATGTTTTTGATCTTCAAAGCCAGGCGGTTTTGCAACATACACTTCTTCGTCAATCTTGCCATTGAGAAAAGCACTCTTCACATTCATTTGATACAGTAGAATGTTATGATGATTTGCATAGGCCAGCAGTATGTGTATGGCTTCAAGTCTAGCCACAGGAGCAAATGTTTCATCGAAGTCAATCCCTTCAACTTGAGTGTACCCTTGAGCAACGAGACGAGCTTTGTTTCTGACAACTTGACCATGCTCATCTTGCTTGTTGCGATATATCCATTTGGTGCCTATTATATTGTGCTTGCGAGGATCAGGACGCTTAACCAGTTCTCATACATTATTCAGCTCAAACTGTTGAAGCTCTTCTTGCATAGCTTGGATCCATTCAGGTTCCATGAAGGCTTCTTCAACTTTCTTGGGTTCAGATATTGAGACAAATGCGAAGTGCCCACAGAAATTTGCTAGCTGTGTTGTCCTTGAATGAGTGAGTGGACCAGGTGCATTGATGCTATCAATTATTCTCTCAATCTGTACTTCATTTGCGACACGAGGATGTACAGGACGAAGATTTTGCTCTTGCTGATCATTTTCATCGTTAGAAGGATTGTCTTTAGGTTGAGCATTGTCTTCAGGTTGATCATTGTCTTCAGGTTGATCAGGTGCGGAGATGATAAGTTCCTCTTCAGGCTGAGTTTCAGAAGTTATGATTTCTCCAGTTCCCATAAGTTTAATTGATTCACTGGATGGAACTTCATCTAGCACATTTGGCAGGTGCTCTCTTTGTGAGCCGTTAGTCTCATCGAACCGCACATCCACTGTTTCAACCACTTTATAATGAAAGAGGTTGAAGACTCTGTAGGAGTGCGAATCCTTTCCATATCCAAGCATAAAACCTTCATGTGCTTTTGGTGCAAATTTTGAAGTGTGGTGTGGATCCTTGATCCAGCACCTGGCACCAAATACTCTGAAGTAACTGACATTTGGCTTCTTGCCAGTAAGGAGCTCATATGATGTCTTGTTGAGAAGCTTGTGAAGATAAACACGGTTGATGATATGGCATGCAGTATCAATGGCTTCAGGCCAGAACTTTCTTGGAGTCTTGTATTCATCAAGCATCATCCGGGCCATCTCAATAAGTGTTCTGTTCTTGCGTTCCACGACGCCATTCTGCTGTGGTGTGTACGAAGCTGAGAATTCATGTGTAATGCCCAAAGTATCAAGATAAGTGTCTAGACCAGTGTTCTTGAATTTAGTGCCATTATCACTTCTAATGTGCTTGATCTTGATGCCATAGTTGTTCATGGCTCGATTGGCGAAGCGTCTGAAGACATCCTGCACTTCAATCTTTTAGAGGATTATATGCACCCAAGTATATCTTGAATAATCATCAACAATGACAAAGCCATAGAGACAAGCAGTAGTAGTAAGAGTTGAGTAATTAGTGGGACCGAAAAGATCCATGTGGAGCAGTTCGAAGGGTTGAGTGGTTGTCATGATTGTCTTCGAGGGATGCTTGGCCCTCGTCATCTTTCTTGCTTCACAGGCACCGCATAAGTGATCCTTCTTGAACTTGACGCCCTCGATGCCTATGACATGTTTCTTCCTTGCAAGGGTGTGGAGGTTCCTCATGCCAGCATGCCCTAGCCTCCGATGCCAGAGCCAACATTCAGAAGCTTTTGCTAGAATACATACGGCAAATTGTGGTCCTGCTGAGAAATCTACCATGTACAAATCATCTTTCCGATACCCTTCAAACACTAGAGACTTGTCAGATTCCATTAGTACAAGGCAACGATATTTTCCAAACATCACAATCATGTTTAAATCGCAAAGCATTGAAACAGACATTAAGTTGAAACCAAGGGATTCAATAAGCATGACTTTATCCATGTGTTGATCCTTTGAGATTGCAACTCTACCTAGACCCAATACCTTGCTTTTACCAGTGTCAGGAAATGTGATGTGACTTGTCAGATGGACATAGTGTTGAGTCCATAAGAAGGCTTCGCTTGCCAGTCATGTGATTGGTACACCCACTATCAATAATCCATTCTGAAGCAGCTGGTGTCATACCCTACAGTGCAGTTAGGGGGATAGGCTTCACGAAGAGAATTGTGAAGCAAAAAAATTTGACGAACAAGTGGATTATGAAAGCTTAGATCAAGATTTGGACTGATAGGGCGAGTAGCAAGCGATTTAGGAAAAAGTACATAATAAGACCATTTGGGCATTTGATCTTGCGCCCTACAAGATGTTTAAGGTCCCCAGCAATAGCGTCGGACGATTTTGGTTTTCGGCTGGAGACCTTTCCCTGCAAAAGAGAGTTAAGATTTCTTAGCCACCCACATCTTCAAGGGTGGCTTCGAAGCAATGAGTCTAAGTGCAGCATCTGAGAACTTTGGCTTTGGAGCCCTAGCAAAAAGTCTTGCAGGTGGACAATAGTACTCATAAGAATAAGCAGA
This sequence comes from Triticum urartu, assembly GCF_056163025.1. NCBI lineage: Eukaryota > Viridiplantae > Streptophyta > Magnoliopsida > Poales > Poaceae > Triticum > Triticum urartu. The sequence continues at coordinate 93,192,406 of NC_141879.1, forward strand.
ATAGTTCTTGGTCTTATGAACATGGCGGTTTGATGAAACACGCTCATATTCACAGGCTTGAGTACGGTTTCCCTGCAAAACATTTGCGTTAGTGCGACTCAGGTGAGTCCTCTGTCTGTATGAAGCCTTTGGACCGTATGAAGCCTGTGGTCTGTGGTTTGTCTTCTTCACCTGTGGTGTCATGATGACATTCACAACAAGATTCTCCAAACACCTTTTCGGCACCCAGACCTTCTTCATAGGCGGTCCATTCCTGCAGTTAGTACCAATATACCTGGCAAACACTTCACCATTCTGATTCTTAAACATTTTATAGTTTGCATCAAAGGATTCATCAATAACAATGGGATTAGCACAAGTGAAGCCAGATAGAGTGGATGGATGCGCCAAAGGTTCCTTTGCAGCAACCCATGTGGTTTTGGGGTACTGCTTAGGTTCCAGTATGAGCCATGAGCATTCATTTTCCTTTCGAACCCAACACCCTCTTTCCTTGGGTTTCAGTTCAGGATCTGCCTTTTGAGGACATCACATAGTGTCTGATGCCCTTTGAGACTTTTGTACATCCCTGTTTCGAGCAATGTCTTCAACCTAGCATTCTCATCAGCAATAGCAGTGGTATCCTCAGCAGAGGGGTCAGTTACCACATCAACAGTTGAAGATATTGCAACAGTAGCAGCAGTAGAACACTCAGCAGTAGAAGTAGCATTGTCACGCTCGATGCATTTAAGACATGGTGGTTCAAATCCTTCCTGAGCGGAACTGATTTGTTCGGCGCGAAGTGACTCGTTTTCCTTTTGAAGATCTTCATGAGCCGCTCTCAATTTCTCAAGATCTTGCTTCCTTTGAAGATAATCATAGGAAAGCTTTTCATGAGTTGTTGAGAGCGTTTCATGACGACTTTCAAGTTCTTCGTACTTAACGTGAAGATTTTTTATGTCTTCAATTAAGGACTGAGATCGAGTCATTTCAGCATCTAACAGATCATCGCTTTTGTCTAATAGTTTTTGAATATGTTCCATAGCTTTCTGTTGTTCAGTTGCAATTTTAGCAAGTGTTTTGTAGCTGGGTTTTGAACCACAATCAGAGTCATCTTCACTAGATGTTTGATAGTGAGTATTGCGTGTGTTTACCTTGGCACCGCGTGCCATGAAGCAGTAGGTAGGAGCAGAGTAGTCCTTGTCATTTGCATCGGTGTCGGTGATGAAGTTATTGTCATCAGTGTTGAAGATGGACTTGGCAACGTATGCTGTAGCCAGACTTGAAACGCCAGAATCGGACTCCTCCTCAGACTCCACCTCCGCCTCCTCAGAAGCGGACTCCTCCTCTGAATCCATTTCCTTGCCAACAAACGCACGTGCCTTGCCAGATGAGCTCTTCTTGTGTGATGAAGACTTTGAGGAAGACTTGGAAGAAGACTTTGAGTATTTCTTCTTCTTCTTGTCGTCAGAGTCATATTCCTTGCTCTTCTTCTTCTTCTTCTTCTTCTTCTTCTTCTTCTTGTTCTCATTGTCCCACTGCGGACACTCAGAGATGTAGTGGCCATGTTTCTTGCACTTGTGGCATGTTCTCTTCTTGTAGTCATGAGCAGAAGCTTCATCATTCCTTGAGCTTGACCGTGAAGACTTTCTGAAGCCTTTCTTCTTGGTGAATTTTTGGAACTTCTTCACAAGCATAGCAAGCTCCTTTCCAGTGTCCTCAGAATCTTCAGAACTGCTGTCACATTCTTCTTCAGATGAGGAGACAGCTTTTGCCTTCAAGGCACGAGTTCGCCCATAGTTGGGACCGTAGATGTCTCTTTTCTCAGAAAGCTGAAACTCATGTGTGTTGAGCCTCTCAAGTATGTCAGACGGATCGAGTGTCTTGAAATCAGGACATTCTTGAATCATCAGGGCTAGGGTGTCAAACGAGCTGTCAAGTGATCTTAGGAGTGTCTTGACGACTTCATGTTTGGTGATCTCAGTGGCGCCGAGAGCTTGAAGCTCATTTGTGATGTCAGTGAGTCGATCAAACGTAAGCTGGACGTTCTCATTGCCATTTCTCTTGAAGCGGTTGAAGAGGTTGCGAAGGACACTGATTCTATGATCTCTCTGGGTTGAGACGCCTTCATTGACCTTGGAGAGCCAGTCCCAGACTAGCTTAGATGTTTCCAAAGCACTCACGCGGCCATACTGTCCTTTGGTCAGATGACCACAGATGATGTTCTTGGCAGTGGAGTCCAGTTGAATGAACTTCTTGACATCAGCAGCGGGACACCTTCACCAGCCTTGGTAATGCCATTCTTGACGACATACCATAGGTCGACATCAATGGCTTCAAGATGCATGCGCATCTTATTCTTCCAGTAGGGATATTCAATTCCATCGAAGACGGGGCAAGCAGCGGAGACTTTAATTATCCCTGCAGTCGACATAGCTAAAACTCCAGGTGGTTAAACCGAATCACACAGAACAAGGGAGTACCTTGCTCTGATACCAATTGAAAGTGCTAGTGATCGACTAGAGGGGGGTGAATAGGCGATTTTTATGAAAGTCTTCAAAACATGGAAGTTTCGAAGACAAACGATAGAAATAAACCTATTACCATACAACGGAAGGTAGACTACACTAGGCAAACCATAGTCAAGTATTCAATGAAGTGAAAGCACAATGACTAATAGTAGCTAGGCAGTAAAGATCAGGTAGGAAGATATCGTGAAGCCAATCAGAACAAGCAGTCACTCAGTGAAGACAAAAGATAAAGCAATCATACAATGACTTCACAAGGACCAACAATAAGCAAAGGGAAGGGAAGGATGAAAACAGTGACTCGTTGAAGACAATGATTTGTTGGACCAGTTCTAGTTGCTGTGACAACTGAACGTCTGGTTAGGGAGGCTGAGATTCAACTCAGAAGACCTCGTCTTCACCTTATTCCCCTTGAGCTAAGGACACCCAGTCCTCGCCCAATCACTCTAGTAAGTCTTCAAGGTAGACTTCCAAACCTTCACAAACTTCGTTCACCGGCGATCCACAATGACTCTTGGATGCTCAGAACGCGACGCCTAACCGACTGGAGGATTCACAGTCCTCAAGTGTAATAAGTCTTCAGATCACACAGACAGGAAGACTTAAGTTATGCCTAACACTCTTTGGCTCTGGGTGTTTAGGGCTTTATCCTCGCAAGGAATTCTCTCTCAAAGGCTTCGAGGTGGGTTGCTCTCAAACGACAAAAGCCGTACTCTAACTCTGAGCAGCCAACCGTTTATGGTTGTAGGGGGTGGGCTATTTATAGCCACTAGGCAACCCGACCTGATTTGTCCGAAATGACCCTGGGTCACTAAGGAACTGACACGTGTTCCAATGGTCAGATTTCAAACACACACGGCAACTTTACTTGGGCTACAAGCAAAGCTGACTTATCCAACTCTGGACAAGATTTGCTCTCATAGTCTTCACTCGAAGACATAGGATTTTGGTTAGGCATCACTTCAGTCATTCTGACTGGTTCTCTTGGACCCCACTTAACAGTACGGTGGTTCATATGACTCAACAAAGAAGAAAAAGAATGACGAAAGAACTAAGTCTTCGCGCTCCATAGTCTTCACGCGATGTCTTCTCATGTCATAGTCTTCAATGTGAATGTCTTCACATACCACCTTTGACTTCAATGTCTTCATACATTTTTAGGGGTCATCTCTGGTAGGAAAACCGAATCAATGAGGGACATCTACCTATGTTATCCTGCAATTCTCACAAACACATTAGTCCCTCAACTAGGTTTGTCGTCAATACTACAAAACCAACTAGGGGTGGCACTAGATGCACTTACACTTCGGGTCCATAGTTATTAGCTAGATGGCTTCTTCTCTCTCTTTGGATCTCAATACAAAGTTCTCCTCGTTCTTCTTGGAGATCTATTCAATGTAATCTTCTTTTGCGGTGTGTTTGTCGAGATCTGATGAATTATGGGTTTATGATCCAGATTATCTATGAACAATATTTGATTTTCCTCTGAATTCTTTTATGTATGATTGGTTTATCTTTGCAAGTCTCTTCGAATTATCAGTTTGGTTTGGCCTACTAGATTGATCTTTCTTGCAATGGGAGAAGTGCTTAGCTTTGGGTTCAATCTTGTGGTGCTCGATCCCAGTGACAGAAAGGGAACCGACACGTATTGTATTGTTGCCATCGAGGATAAAAAGATGGGGTTTATATCATATTGCATGAGTTTATCCCTCTACATCATGTCATCTTCCTTAAAGCATTACTCCGTTCTTATGAACATAATACTCTAGATGCATGCTGGATAGTGGTTGCTGTGTGGAGTAATAGTAGTAGATGTAGAATCGTTTTGGTCTACTTGTCTCGAACATGACGCCTATATACATGATGATACCTAGATATTCTCATAACTATGCTCAATTCTATCAATTGCTCGACACTAATTCGTTTACCCACCGTAATACTTATGCTCTTGAGAGAAGCCACTAGTGAAACCTATGGCCCCCGGGTCTATCTTCTATCATATTAATCTTACAATACTTAGTTATTCTATTGCCGTTTATTTTACTTTGCATCTTTATTTATCTTTATCATAAAAATACCAAAAATATTATCTTATCATATCTATCATATCTCACTCTCGTAAGTGACCGTGAAGGGATTGACAACCCCTTTATCGCGTTGGTTGTGAGGTTCTTATTTGTTTGTGTAGGTGCGTGGGACTTGAGCATGATCTCCTACTGGATTGATACCTTGGTTCTCAAAAACTGAGGGAAATACTTACGCTACTTTACTGCATCACCCTTTCCTCTTCAAGGGAAAACCAACGCAGTGCTCAAGAGGTAGCAAGAAGTATTTCTGGCGCCGGTGTCAGGGAAATTCGCGCCAAGTCAAGTTAAGATCTGTCCCGACAACAAGCCATTTCTGGCGCCGTTGTCGGGGAGATCTACGACAAGTCAAGACATACCAAGTACCCATCACAAACTCTTATCCCTCGCAATACATTATTTGCCATTTGCCTCTCGTTTTCCTCTCCCCCACTTCACCCTTGTCGTTTTATTCGCCCTCTTTTCCTCTTTCCCTCTCTTTCCGTTCTCCTTCTCTTTTTCTATTTTCCTTTTTGCCCGTTTCTTGTTTGCTTGTGTGTTGGATTGCTTGCTTGTCACGATGGCTCAAGATAATACTAAATTGTGTGACTTTACCAATACCAACAACAATGATTTGATTAGCACTCCGATTGCTCCTCTTACCGATGCTCAATCTTGTGAAATTAATGCTGCTTTGTTGAATCTTGTCATGAAAGATCCGTTTTCCGGCCTTCCTAGTGAAGATGCCGCTACCCATCTAAAAAACTTTGTTGATTTGTGTGATATGAAAAAGAAGAAAGATGTGGATAATGATATTGTTAAAATGAAGCTATTTCCATTTTCGCTTAGAGATCGTGCTAAAACTTGGTTTTTGTCTTTGCCTAAAAATAGTATTGATTCATGGAATAAGTGCAAAGATGCTTTTATCCCTAAGTATTTCCCTCCCGCTAAAATCATCTCTCTTAGAAACGATATTATGAAGTTTAAGGAACTTGATCGTGAACATGTTCCACAATCTTGGGAGAGGATGAAATTAATGATACGTAATTGCCCTACACATGGTTTGAATTTATGGATGATTATCCAGAATTTTTATGCCGGATTGAATTTTCCTTCTAGAAATATTTTAGATTCGGCTGCGGGAGGCACTTTTATGGAAATCACCTTAGGAGAAGCTACTAAACTCTTAGATAATATTATGGTTAATTATTCTCAATGGCACACCGAAAGATCTACTAGTAAAAAAGTGCATGCGATAGAAGAAATTAATGTTCTGAGTGGAAAGATGGATGAACTTATGAAATTGTTCGCTAATAAGAGTGCTCCTACTAATCCTAATGATATGCCTTTGTCTACTTTGATTGAGAATAATAATGAATCTATGGATGTTAATTTTGTTGGTAGGAAGAATTTTGGTAACAACGCGTATAGAAGTAATTTTAATTCTAGGACGTTTCCTAGTAATTCCTCTAATAATTATATTAATTCCTACAACAATTCTTATGGAAATTTTAATAAGATTCCCTCTGAATTTGAGACTAGTGTTAAGGAGTTTATGAATTCGCAAAAGAATTTCAATGCTTCGCTTGAAGAAAAATTACTTAAGGTTGATGAATTGGCTAGGAACGTTGAAAGAATTTCTCTTGATGTTGATTATTTTAAACTTTGATCTATTACACCTAAGCATGATATCAATGAGTCTCTCAAATCCATGAGAATTTCCATTGATGAGTGCAAAGAAAGAACCGCCAGGATGCGTGCTAAGAAAGATTGCTTTATTAAAGCGTGTTCTTCTAGTTTCTATGAAAATAAAGATGAAGATCTAAAAGTTATTGATGTATCTCCTATTAAATATTTGTTTTGCAATATGAATCTTGATAATTATGGGGCTGAAGATTAAGCACCTTTACCTAGAAGGCGTTCTAAAAATTCGGAGTCTTTAGATCTTGATGCAAAAATTGTTAAAAGTGGGATTAAAGAGATTAAAATGTTAGATATCAATGAACCCTCTATTTTGTATTTCATGGAATTTAATTATGATAACTGCTCTTTGATAGATTGTATTTCCTTGTTGCAATCCGTGCTAAATTCTCCTCATGCTTTTAGACAAAATAAAGCTTTTACTAAACATATCGTTGATGCTTTGATGCAATCTTATGAAGAAAAACTTGAGTTGGAAGTTTCTATCCCTAGAAAACTTTATGATGAGTGGGAACCTACTATTAAAATTTAAATTAAAGAACATGAGTGTTATGCTTTGTGTGATTTTGGTGCTAGTGTTTCCACGATTCCAAAAACTTTGTGTGATTTGCAAGGTTTCCATGATTTTGATGATTGTTCCTTAAACTTGCACCTTGCGGATTCCAATATTAAGAAACCTATGGGAAGAATTAATGATGTTCTTATTGTTGCAAATAGGAACTATGTGCCCGTAGATTTCATTGTTCTTGATATAGATTGCAATCCTTCATGTCCTATTATTCTTGGTAGACCTTTCCTTAGAACGATTGGTGCAATTATTGTTATGAAGGAAGTGAATATTAGATTCCAATTTCCATTAAGGAAAGGCATGGAACACTTTCCTAGAAAGAAAATTAAATTACTATATGAATCTATTATGAGATCCACTTATGGATTGCCTACCAAAGATGGCAATACCAAGATCTATCTTCGCTTTTATGCCTAGCTAGCGGCGTTAAACGATAGCGCTTGTTGGGAGGAAACCCAATTTTATTTTTATTCCATGATTTTTGCTCCTGTTTAGTAATAAATAATTTATCTAGCCTATGCTTTTTTTGTGTTGTTTGTGTTTAATTAGTGTTTGTGCCAAGTAGAACCGTTGGGAAGACTTGGGGAAAGTCTTTTTGATCTTGCTGTAAAAAACAGAAACTTTAGCGCTCACGAGAACTGCTGACCTTTTTATTTGGAAAGTGATATTTAGTTAATTATTTTTGAATATGATTAATAGATAAATTCCTCACGTCCAGAAATTTATTTTAGAATTTTTGGGGTTCCAGAAGTTGCGTTAGCTACAGATTACAACAAACTGTTCTGTTTTTGATAGATTCTGTTTTTCGTGTGTTGTTTGCTTATTTTGATGAATCTATGGATAGTAAAAGAGTTTATAAACCATAGAGAAGTTGGAATACAGTAGGTTTAACACCAATATAAATAAAGAATGAGTTCATTACAGTACCTTGAAGTGGTGTTTTTTTTCTTTCGCTAACAGAGCTCACGAGATTTTCTATTTGAGTTTTGTGTTGTGAAGTTTTCAAGTTTTGGGTAAAGATTTGATGGATTATGGAACAAGTAGTGGACAGAGCCTAAGCTTGGGGATGCCCATGGAACCCCAAGGTAAATTTCAAGGACACCAAAAAGCCTAAGCTTGGGGATGCCCTGGAAGGCATTCCTTCTTTCGTCTTCGTCTATCAGTAACTTTACTTGGAGCTATATTTTTATTCACCACATGATATGTGTTTTGCTTGGAGCGTCTTGTATGATTTGAGTCTTTGCTTTTTAGTTTACCACAGTCATCCTTGCTGTACACACCTTTTGAGAGAGACTCACATGATTTGAAATTTATTAGAATACTCTATGTGCTTCACTTATATCTTTTGAGCTATATAATTTTTACTCTAGTGCTTCACTTATATCTTTTGAGCTATATAGTTTTTTTGCTCGAGTGCTTCACTTATATCTTTTAGAGCACGGTGGTTGATTTATTTTATAGAAATAATTGTTCTCTCATGCTTCACTTATATTATTTTGAGAGTCCTTTAGAACAACATGTCAATAATAAAAACTTTCATACAAGTGCATTGAATACTATGAGAAGTTTGATACTTGATAATTGTTTTGAGATATGGAGATGGTGATATTAGAGTTATGCTTGTTGGGTAGTTGTGAATTTGAGAAATACTTGTGTTGAAGTTTGTGATTCCCGTAGCATGCACGTATGGTGAACCATTATGTGATGAAGTCGGAGCATGATTTATTTATTAATTGTCTTCCTTATGAGTGGCGGTCGGGGACGAGCGATGGTCTTTTCCTACCAATCTACCCCCCTAGGAGCATGCGCGTAATACTTTGTTTCGATAACTAATAGATTTTTGCAATAAGTATGTGAGTTCTTTATGACTAATGTTGAGTCCATGGATTATACGCACTCTCACCCTTCCACCATTGCTAGCCTCTCTAGTATCGCGCAACTTTCGTCGGTACCATAAACCCACCATATACTGATGACCCACAAGTATAGGGGATCTATCGTAGTCCTTTTGATAAGTGAGAGTGTCGAACCCAACGAGGAGTAGAAGGAAATGATAAGCGGTTTCCAGCAAGGTATTCTCTGCAAGTACTGAAATAAGTGGTAACAGATAGTTTTGTGATAGGATAATTTGTAACGAGCAACAAGTAACAAAAGTAAATAAAGTGCAGAAAGGTGGCCCAATCCTTTTTGTAGCAAAGGACAAGCCTGGACAAACTCTTATATAGAGAAAAGCGCTGCCGAGAACACATGGGAATACCGTCAAGCTAGTTTTCATCACGTTCATATGATTCGCGTTCGGCACTTGGATAATTTGGTATGTGGGTGGACCGGTGCTTGGGTACTGCCCTTACTTGGACAAGCATCCCACTTATGATTAACCTCTATTGCAAGCATCCGCAACTACAACAAAAGTATTAAGGTGAACCTAACCATAGCATGAAACATATGGATCCAAATCAGCCCCTTACGAAGCAACACATAAACTAGGGTTTAAGCTTCTGTCACTCTAGCAACTCGTCATCTACTTATTACTTCCCAATGCCTTCATCTAGGCCCAAATAACGGTGAAGTGTCATGTAGTTGACGTTCACATAACACCACTAGAGGCGAGACAACATACATCTCATGAAAATATCGAACGAATACCAAATTCACATGACTACTAATAGCAAGACTTCTCCCATGTCCTCAGGAACAAATGTAACTACTCACAAAGCATAAATATGTTCGTAATTAGAGGGGTATTAATATGCATATAGGATCTGAACATATGATCTTCCACCAATTAAACAAACTAGCATCAACTACAAGGAGTAATTAACACTACTAGCAACCTACTAGCACCAATCCCGGACTTGGAGACAAGAATAGGATACAAGAGATGAAATAGGGTTTTGAGAGGCGATGGTGCTGATGAAGATGTTGATGGAGATTGCCCTCTCCCGATGAGAGGAGCGTTGGTGATGACGATGGTAATGATTTCCCCCTCCGGGAGGGAAGTTTCCCCGGGAGAACAGCTCCGCTAGAGCCCTAGATTGGTTCCGCCAAGGTTCCGCCTCGTGGCGGCGGAGTTTCATCCAAGAAGATGGCTCTTTCTTTTTTCCCATCGAAAGACTTCATATAGCAGAAGATGGCCACCGGAGGGCCACCAGGGGGGTCATGAGGTAGGGGGGCGCGCCCCCACCCTCGTGGGCAGGGTGTGGCCCCCCTTGTGAATCTCTTCCGCTTAGTATTTTTTATATATTCTAAAAATGTCTTCCGTGAAGTTTCAGGACTTTTGGAGCTGTGCAGAATAGGTCTCTAATATTTGCTCCTTTTCCATCCTAGAATCCCAGCTGCCGGCATTCTCCCTCTTTATGTAAACCATGTAAAATAAGAGAGAATAGGCATACGTATTGTGACATAATGTGTAATAATAGCCCATAATGCAATAAATATCGATATAAAAGCATGATGCAAAATGGACGTATCAACTCCCCCAAGCTTAGACCTCGCTTGTCCTCAAGCGAAAGCCGAAATCAAAAAATATGTCCACATGTTTAGAGATAGAGGTGTCGATAAAAATAAAATACGGACATGAGGGCATCATGATCATTCTTAGAACAACAACTTATATAATTCCTGTCATATAATGTCTTATGCTAGAGTAATAATTTGATCACAATTCCAAGTATGAATCGTAAACTTCATTGAAAACTAACAAACTATAATCTCAGTTATTGAAGCAATTGCAATTTATCATAACATAGGAAACAGTCAATGTATAAGAGCTTTTCAGCAAGTCCACATACTCAACTATCATATAGTCTTTCACAATTGCTGACAATCACGCAATACTTATGGGTATGGAATTTCAATCGTACATAGAGAAAGATAGGGGCTTATAGTTTTGCCTCCCAACGTTTTACCTCAAGGGTAAAGTCAACAATAATAGTTCATGAAAACTCACATCGAATTAGCCATATATACCAGGATCTTTTTCCAACATACTGTGCTTCCCAAAGGATAAAATATAAAAAGGAGGAGTGAAGATCACCATGACTCTTATGCAAGGTAGGAGATAAAAGTAAAAGATAGGCCCTTCGCAGAGGGAAGCAGAGGTTGTCATGCGCTTTTATGGTTGGATGCACAAAATCTTAATGCGAATGAACGTCACTTTATATTGCCACTTGTGATATGGACCTTTATTATGCAGTCTATCGCTTTTATTTCTTCCATATCACACGATCGTATAAAGCTTATTTTCTCCCACACTAGTAAGTCATACATATTTAGAGAGCAATTTTTATTGCTTGCACCAATGACAACTTACTTGGAGGATGTTACTCAATCCATAGGTAGGTATGGTGGACTCTTATGGCAATACTGGTTTAAGGGCATTTTGAAGCACAAGTAGTATCTGTAATTGGTGCAATGAATTTGGCTAGCATGAGGGGGAAAGGCAAGCTCAACCATGTTGGATGATCCATGACAATATAATTTATCTCAGATGTAAGAAAACATAACCCATTACGTTGTCTTCCTTGTCCAACGTCAACTCCTTTAGCATGTCATATTTTAATGAGTTCTCACAATCATAAAAGATGTCCAAGATAGTATATTTATATGTGAAGACCTCTCTTTCTTTATTACTTCCTATTAATTGCAACGATGACCAAAACTATGTTTGTCAACTCTCAACAACTTTTATTCATCATACTTTTTCTATGTGAGCTCATTACTCTCCATAAGATCCACATGATCTCTTTGTTTCTTTTTATTATTTCTCTTTTCTTTTATTCACTTAGGACCCTAGAAAAATAATCAAGGCCTTGACTCAACACTAATCTTTATTATATAGCTCACGGACTCGATTACATAGAAGGACTATAAAGCAAGACTCACAACTAGATCATACTAAGAACTTTTATTCTACTAGATCAAGATATTACCAAAAGGATCGAACTAAGGAAAACGGTAAAGATAAAAGTGATGGTGATACAATACCGGGGCACTACCCCAAGCTTGGCAGTTGCCAAGAGGAGTGCCCATACCAGATACTCAGTTCTTCTTTGTTGGTGGAGAAGGTGATGGTTTTGTTGATGGCGTAGGCTTGTCGTCCTTCTTCCACGGCATGGGCTCACCATCATAGAAGGATGATCAAGTCTCCTGAAACCTCAAATCTGCACCCAAACTCATCCTCTTGAATCTATATTCATACTCACAGTTTTGATTTTGTAGGTCATAGATCTGGGCTTGGAGGTGCTCGTTTTTCTTATGAAGTATGAAGATGGCCTCCCCAATGTCCTTGACGTCCAACTTGTGGTTGTTGGTGAACTCTGTGATCATAATGTGATTGGAATCGAGTCCACGCTCCACCATCTCCTGGCACTTGAAAACTTCTTGCTCCAATGCCTCGAGCCTTGCCTTTGTGCTTCCGGTCTTCCTTGGTCCCTCAGCATCGCGGATGTGCAACAACCCCTCACGCATCTCAATGGTTTGAGGGTGTTGCAGCACTTCTGCGAGGTAGGGGTTGATTACCTTCTCGAAGAACTGGTCCTTGGGGGCGCTTGAAGACGACATGATGACCTAGATCTGTCAGAAAAACAGCTCGAAACAAAAACAGGATATTTCTGCGTGAAACGGGAGTCAAAACCCCCGGGAGATTATATAATGAATTTTTACCACCAAAACACGTGTCGTGTACGAAAACAGAGTCCGGAGAGCACACGAGGTGCCCACGAGGTAGGGGGCGCGCCCAGGGGTAGGGCGCTCCCTCCACCCTCGTGGAGCCCTCATGTCCTTCCCGGACTGCTTCTTATTTTTCTATTTTTCTAAATATTCTAGAACAGAGAAATATTGCCTTAAAAACTGTTTTGGAGTCGGTTTACTTACCGTACCACATACCTATTCCTTTTTGGAGTCTGAAACATTCCGGAAAGTGTCCCTTATGTATGCCTCTGGGGTTACAGTTTCAATTACATTGGTTTCAACATTTATAGGATTACCTGAGATATAATGTTTGATTCTTTGACCGTTCACCACCTTCAGATTTGTGCCTTCGAAGTTATTGATTTTTATGGTACCGGAACGATAGGCCTCCTCGATAACGTAAGGACATTCCCATTTAGAGAGAAGTTTTCCTGCAAAAAATCTTAAATGAGAGTTGTATAGCAATACATAATCACCTACTTTAAACTCACGCTTTTGTATTCTTTTGTCATGCCATCTTTTAACTTTTTCTTTAAACAACTTGGCATTTTCGTAGGCTTGGGTTCTCCATTCATCAAGTGAGCTAATATCAAATAACCTCTTCTCATCGGCAAGTTTGAAATCATAATTGAGTTCTTTAATAGCCCAATATGCCTTGTGTTCTTGTTCGAGAGGCAAGTGACATGCTTTTCCATAAACCATTTTATACGGAGACATACCCATAGGATTTTTATATGCAGTTCTATAGGCCCATAATGCATCATCAAGTTTCTTGGACCAATTCTTTCTAGATCAATTAACAGTCTTTTGCAAAATTAATTTGAGCTCTCTATTACTCAATTCTATTTGACCACTAGACTGTGGGTGATAAGGAGATGCAATTCTATGATTAACTTCATATTTAGCAAGCATTTTACGGAAAGCACCATGAATAAAATGTGAACCACCATCAGTCATTAAATATCTAGGGACTCCAAATCTTGGGAAAATAACTTCTTTAAGCATTTTAATAGAAGTGTTATGATCAGCACTACTAGTTGGAATAGCTTCTACCCACTTAGTAATGTAATCAACAACAACTAAAATATGTGTATATCCATTAGAGGAAGGAAAAGGTCCCATATAGTCAAAGCCCCAAAGATCAAATGGTTCAATAACGAGTGAATAATTCATAGGCATTTCTTGACGTCTACTAATATTACCAATTCTTTGATATTCATCACAAGATAAGACAAACTTATGGGCATCCTTGAAGAGAGTAGGCCAATAAAACCCAGATTGCAATACCTTATGTGCAGTTCTATCTCCAGCATGGTGTCCTCCATAAGCTTCGGAGTGACACTTGCGTAGTATCTGTTCCTGTTCATGCTCAGGTACACAACGTCTAATAACACCATCTACTCCTTCTTTATAAAGATGTGGGTCATCCCAAAAGTAATGCCTCAAATCATAGAAGAACTTTTTCTTTTGCTGGTATCTGAAACTAGGTGGTATAAACTTAGCAACAATGTAATTAGCATAATCAGCATACCATGGAGCAGTATGAGAAGCATTTATGACATTTAGTTTCTCATCACGAAAGCTATCATCAATAGGAAGTGGGTCATCAAGCACATTTTTTAACCTAGACAAGTTGTCTGCAACGGGGTTCTCAGCTCCCTTTCTATCAACAATATGCAAATCAAATTCTTGTAACAAGAGAACCCATCTAATAAGTCTAGGTTTAGCATATTTCTTTTCCATGAGATATTTAATAGCAGCATGATCGGTGTGAATAGTTACTTTAGAATCAACAATATAAGGTCTGAACTTATCACAAGCAAATACAACCGCTAAGAATTCTTTTTCAGTAGTAGCATAATTTCTTTGAGCATTGTCTAGGGTTTTACTAGCATATTGGATAACATTTAGTTTCTTATCAACTCTTTGTTCTAGAACAGCACCTACAACATAATCACTAGCATCACACATAATTTCAGAGGGTAAATTCCAATCAAGTGGCTGAACAATGGGTGCAGAGATCAATGCTTTCTTAAGTATTTCAAATGCTTCTACACAATCATCATCAAAAACAAATGGTATATCTTTTTGTAATAAATTAGTCAGAGGCCGAGAAATATTTGAGAAGTCCTTAATGAATCTCCTATAAAATCTGGCATGACTAAGGAAACTTCTTATACCTTCGATGTCCTTGGGGCATGGCATCTTCTCAATAGCGTTAACCTTCGCTTTATCAACTTCAATACCTCTTTCAGAAACTTTGTGCCCCAAGACAATACCTTCATTAACCATAAAGTGGCACTTTTCCCAATTCAAGAGAAGATTAGTTTCTTCACATCTCTGCAAAACTCGATCAAGGTTGCTCAAGAAATCATAAAAAGAAGATCCATAGATGGAAAAATCGTCCATGAAAACCTCACAAATCTTTTCACAAAAGTCAGAGAATATAGCCATCATGCATCTTTGAAAGGTAGCAGGTGCATTACATAAACCAAAAGACATACGTCTATAAGCAAAAGTACCAAAAGGGCAAGTAAAAGTAGTCTTTGATTGATCTTTGGCTGACACAGGTATTTGAGAGAAACTAAAATAACCATCTAGAAAGCAAAAATGTGTATGTTTGGATAATCTTTCTAGCATTTGGTCGATAAAAGGTAAGGGTTAATGATCCTTTTTAGTTTCCTTATTTAATTTGAGGAAATCAATTACCATCCTATAACCTGTAATAATTCTTTTTTTGAAGGTTACCTGTAATAATTCTTTGAGGAATAAATTCATCTTTATCATTAGGAACGATAGTAATACCTCCCTTCTTAGGGACACAATGGACAGGACTTACCCACTGATTATCAGCAATGGGATAGATTATACTCACCTCAAGGAGCTTTAGTATTTCCTTTCTTACGACTTCTTTTATTTTAGGATTCAGCCGTCGTTGATGGTCATGAACTGGTTTAGCATCTTCTTCCAAACTAACTTTATGTTTGCATAGAGTGGGACTAATGCCCTTAAGATCATCAAGAGTATACCCAATATCAGCACGGTGCTTCTTCAGAGTTTTCAATAATCTCTCTTCCTCATGCTCTGAAAGGTTAGCACTAATCATAGAAGGATATATCTTTTTCTCATCAAGATAAGCATATTTAAGAGTATCAGGTAATGGTTTAAGCTCAAACACAGGATCACCCTTGGGTGGAGGAGGATCCCCTAGGATTTCAACAGGTAAATTGTTTTTAAGAATAGGTTCCTGTTTAAAGAATACTTTGTCTATTTCCCTTCTTTCATTCATAACATATCATTTTCATGGTCTAGCAAATATTGTTCTAAAGGATCACTAGGTGGTACGACAATAGAAGCAAGACCAATAATTTCATCCTTACTAGGTAATTCTTCTTCACGGTGTTGTTTACTAAATTTAGAGAAATTAAATTCATGAGTCATATCATCTAAACCGATAGTAACAACATCTCTTTTAAAATCTATGGTAGCATTAACAATGTTCGGGAAATGTCTACCAAATATAATGGGAAAAAAGCTATCTTGTGGGGAACCAAGAACAAGAAAATCAGCAGGATATTTAGTTTTTCCACACAAGACTTCAACATCTCTAACAATTCCCATTGGTGAAATAGTATCTCCATTGGCAAGTTTAATTGTGACATCAATATCTTCTATCTCAGCAGGTGCAATATCATGCATAATTTCTTTGTATAAGGAATAAGGTATTGCACTAGCACTAGCACCCATATCACATAAGCCATGATAACAATGATCTCCTATTTTAACAGAAATAACAGGCATGCCTACCACCGGTCTGTTTTTATCTTTAGCACAAGGTTTAGCAGTTCTAGCAGTTTCATCAAGGAAATGAATGACATGCCCATCGAAATTATCAGACAAGAGATCTTTAACAATAGCAATATCAGGTTCAACTTTAATTTGCTCATGAGGTGTATACACTAGTAGAAAACAGGGCTTTGGTCCAGGCCGGGTCAGCCCATTAGCCCCGGTTCAGTCCAGAACCGGGACCAATGGGGGCATTGGTCCCGGTTCGTGAGCCCAGGGGGCCGGCCGAGCCACGTGGGCCATTGGTCCCGGTTCATCTGGACCTTTTGGTCCCGGTTGGTGGGATGAACCGGGACCAATGGGCCTCTCTCCTGGCCCACCACCATTGGTCCCGGTTGGTGGCTTGAACCGGGACCAAAGGCTCCCCTTTAGTCCCGGTTCTTGTCACCAACCGGGACCAATGAGGTGCCTATATATACCCCTCGCTCGCGAGTAGAGCACCCCAATGCTCTGTTTTTCTCTGGCTGAGGGGGAGAGGGCTTGGTGGTGCTCTAGCTCACCTCCTATGCACACAAGGTGTTCGATGGAATGCCCGAGCCACACTACTTAAGCTTTGTCCTCTCCAACCTCGACCTCCAAGCTCCATTTTCCACAATATTTGTCTAGGTTTAGCGGTCCGTCACGCCCCGTCCCCGTCTTCACCGCCGTCGATCACCCGCGCCGAGCTCATCGCCGGCACCACCGTGGTGAGCCTCTTGTTCTTATCTTCTTTCTGAAAGGAAAAATATTTTTACTTGTATGTTTACATAGATACTTGTATTATTTTCTTACTTTTATTATTGCATCTTATATAGTGCGATGGTTTTGGTATCCGCCCCCATCGGCCCTCGTCCTGTCTATGATTCGGATGTGGTATATATATTATCTTCATAACTATTGGCTCATTTATTGTTTATGAAAATTATGCCAACCAACGTGACATAGATTTTATTTATGTAGGATTTATGTGAATCGGAAATGCCAACCGACCCTATTGTTGAGAGGTTAGATTTAGTTGAAGAAGAAAACAATTTGTTGAAGGAAAAAATAAAAAAAATTGAGGAGGAGAAGATGATATTGGAGTTGCATGTTGCGGATGTCGTCGATGATCACAAGATCAAGATGGATGCAATGCGCTTGAAGATTAGAAAGATTAGAAAATATGCCATTCATACCGAGGCTTGGTATCATTATGCTGTTGGATCAATTGTTACCTTGGTTGCAATTATGATCGCATTTGTTTTCGCATTGAAATGTTTTACATAGTTTCAATGTATGGTTTAATTAATTAGATGCTCTGGAGAGCTATATGTTGTTAGATGAGAACTATGTATGCACTTTGGTTTTAATGTGATGATGAACTTCTATTAATTTGGACACTTAATTATATATAATGCACGCAGATGAACCGGCAATGGATGTACGGTGACAGACACACCTGCGAGTACATTAAGGGCGTGCATGAGTTTCTCGATGCGGCTGAGGAAAACAAGTAGAATGGTTTTATGTGTTGTCCATGCACTGAATGTGGGAATACGAGGTCTTACTCTAACTAGAAAATCCTTCACTCCCACCTCCTTTACAAGGGTTTCATGCCACACTATAATGTTTGGACGAGGCACGGAGAAATAGGGGTTATGATGGAAGACGGCGAAGAAGAAGAGTACGATGACAACTATGTGCCCCCTGAATACAGTGATGCTGCAACGGGGGGAGCTGGTGAAGATCAAGAGGAACCAGACGATGTGCCCAATGATGCTGCAACGGGTGAAGCTGCTGAAGATCAAGAGGAACCAGACGATGTGCCCGATGATGATGATCTCCGCCGGGTCATTGTCGATGCAAGGACGCAATGCGAAAGTCAAAAGGAGAAGCTGAAGTTCGATCGCATGTTAGAGGATCACAAAAAATGGTTATACCCCAATTGCGAAGATGGCAACACAAAGCTCGGTACCATACTGGAATTGCTGCAGTGGAAGGCAGAGAATGCTGTGGCTGACAAAGGATTGGAGAAGCTACTGAAAATATTGAAGAAGAAGCTTCCAAAGGATAACGAATAGCCCAACAGTACATACGCAGCAAAGAAGGTCGTATGCCCTCTAGGATTGGAGGTGGAGAAGATACATGCATGCCCAAATGACTGCATCCTCTAACGCGGTGCATACAAGGATCTGAACGCATGCCCGGTATGCGGTGCATTGCGGTATAAGATCAGACGAGATGACCCTGGTGATGTTGACGGTGAGCCCCCCAGGAAGAGGGTCCCTGTGAAGGTGATGTGGTGTGCTCCTATAATACCACGGTTGAAACGTCTGTTCAGAAATGAAGAGCATGCCAAGTTGATGCGATGGCACAGTGAGAGCCGAAAGAAAGATGGGAAGCTGAGAGCACCCGCTGACGGGTCGCAGTGGAGAAAAATTGAGAGAAAGTACTGGGATGAGTTTGCAAAGGACCCAAGGAATGTATGGTTTGCTTTAAGCGCGGATGGCATTAATCCTTTCGGGGAGCAGAGCAGCAATCACAGCAACTGGCCCGTGACTCTATGTATGTATAACCTTCCTCCTTGGACGTGCATGAAGCGAAAGTTCATTATGATCCTAGTAGGACTCTACATGTGGTCCAGTCATGAGGAATATTTCCTTTACGAGGAAGCAAGACCCGTACTTGTATCCGACTTGTAATAGAGAATAAGTTAGTTCTAATCCTAATAGGACTCTACATGTAAGCCGCCCCTTCAACTTATATAAGGAGGGGCAGGGCTCCCCAAAGAGGGAGAAGGAACAAGAAACAATATCTAGGGCTAGACACAAAGAGGAGAGCCGGCTTACGGCGACTCTCTCATGATCATAATGAGACCTAGCCACAAACAACACGTAGGGTTATTACCGGATGATGTTTCCCGGGGCCCGAAGCTGTCTAAATCCTTGTCTTGTGTGTTGTGTCTCTCGATTCCGCTCAACCCCTTCAAGCTACCACATAGATGCGTTGGCCTCGCGACTAAGTCCTTACACTAGGACATCTGCTGTGACAATTCCACGACAGTTAATGTTGGGGATGTACCCCCCGGTATGACTAGGCCGAAAGTATGACCCGGCCGGACTTGGCGCTTCACCGATGACCCGCCGGAGGACTGGCGACTCACGGGTCTGGCGGCTCACTGGTTAGACGACTCACAGATGACCCCGACGGCGGGTCACATAGAAGACTAGGCCCAAGGCCCAGTAGGCCGGCTCATATTATGGTGGGCCGTCTTAAGACAGAAGGCATGAGGAATATTTCATTTACGAGGAAGCAAGACCCGTACTTGTATCCGACGTGTAATAGAGAATAAGTTAGTTCTAATCCTAATATGACTCTACATGTAAGCCGCCCCTTCAACTTATATAAGGAGGGGCAGGGCTCCCCAAAGAGGGACAAGCAACAAGAAACAATATCTAGGGCTAGACACAAAGAGGAGAGCCGGCTTACGGCGACTCCCTCATGATCATAATGAGACCTAGCCACAAATAGCATGTAGGGTTATTACCGGAACATGTTTCCCGGGGCCCGAAGCTGTCTAAATCCTCGTCTTGTGTGTTGTGTCTCTCGATTCCGCTCAACCCCTTCAAGCTACCACATAGATGTGTTGGCCTCGCGACTAAGTTCTTACACTAGGACATCTGCCGTGACAATTCCACGATAATGTCAGTTCTCATCCAAGGCCCTAAGCAACCCGGCAACGACATTGATGTGTACCTAAGGCCATTAGTTGAAGAACTTTTACAGCTGTGGAATGGAAACGGTGTACGTATGTGGGATGAGCGCAGACAGGAGGAATTTAACCTTAAGGCGTTGCTGTTCGTGACCATCAACGCTTGGCCCGCTCTCAGTAAACTTTCAAGACAGACAAACAAAGGATACCACGCATGCACGCACTGTTTAGATGACACTGAAAGTATATACCTGGACAAATGCAGGAAGAATGTGTACCTGAGCCATCGTCGATTTCTTCCGACCAACCATCAATGTCGAACGAAAGGCAAGCATTTCAAAGGCAAGGCAGATCACCGGAAGAAGCCCGCCATGTGTACCGGTGATCACGTACTTGCTATGGTCAATGATTTACACTACGTAATCTTTGGAAAGGGTCCCGGTGGACTAGCTGTTCCGAATGACGCTAAGGGACACGCACCCATGTGGAAGAAGAAATCTATATTTTGGGACCTACCCTACTGGAAAGACCTAGAGGTCCGCTCTTCAATTGACGTGATGCACGTGACGAAGAACCTTTGCGTGAACCTGCTAGGCTTCTTGGGCGTGTATGGGAAGACAAAAGATACACCTGAGGCACGGGAGGACCTGCAACGTTTGCACGAAAAAGACGGCATGCCTCCGAAGCAGTATAAAGGTCCTGCCAGCCACGCTCTTACGAAAGAAGAGAAATAAATCTTCTTTGAATGCCTGCTCAGTATGAAGGTCACGACTGGCTTCTCATCGAATATAAAGGGAATAATAAATATGCCAGAGAAAAAGTTTCAGAACCTAAAGTCTCATGACTGCCATGTGATTATGACGCAACTGCTTTCGGTTACATTGAGGGGGCTTCTACCGGAAAACGTCCGATTAGCCATTGTGAAGCTATGTGCATTCCTCAATGCAATCTCTCAGAAAGTGATCGATCCAGAAATCGTACCAAGGCTAAGGAGTGATGTGGCGCAATGTCTTGTCAGTTTCGAGCTGGTGTTTCTAGTCAACGAGATTGTCATCCTGGGGCCCGTATTTCTACACAATATGTTCCCCTTTGAGAGGTTCATGGGAGTCCTAAAGAAATATGTCCGTAACCGCGCTAGGCCAGAAGGAAGCATCTCCATGGGCCATCAAACAGAGGATGTTATCGGGTTTTGTGTTGACTTCATTCCTGGCCTTAAGAAGATAGGCTCCCTAAATCGCGGTATGAGGGGAGACTGACTGGAAAAGGCACTCTTGGAAGAGACTCAATAATATGCAGGGACGGATATTCTTGGTCTCAAGCACACTACACAGTTCTACAGAACTCTACCTTGGTGACCCCGTATGTCGATGAACACAAGAACAGTCTGCGCTCCAAACACCCGGAGCAGTGCGACGACTGGATTACATGTGAACACATCAGGACTTTCAGCAGTTGGTTGGAAGCACGTCTCAGAGGTGACAAACACTGTTTGTGATGAGTTGTACTTGTTGTCCAGCGGACCATCTTTGACTGTATTGACTTACAAAGGATACGAGATAAATGGGAATACATTTTACACGATCGCCCAAGATCAAAAGAGCACCAACCAAAACAGCGGTGTCCGCTTTGATGCAGCAACCGAGAGCGGAAAGGACACATATTATGGTTACATAGTGGACATATGGGAACTTGACTACAAACCTGATTTTAAGGTCCCTTTGTTTAAGTGCAAATGGGTCAATCTGTCAGGCGGCGGGGTACAGGTAGACCCATAGTACGGAATGACAACAGTGGATCTGAAAAATCTTGGGTACACTGACGAACCATTCGTCCTAGCCAATGATGTGGCACAGGTTATCTATGTGAAGGACATGTCTACCAAACCGAGAAAAAGAAAAGATAAGGAAGCGAATACATCATACGATGAGCCAAAGTGCCACATAGTTCTTTCAGGAAAAAGGGACATCCTGGGAGTGGACGGCAAGACAGACATGTCTGAAGATTATGAAAAGTTTCATGAAATTCCTCCCTTCAATGTCAAGGCTGACCCAAGCATCCTGATAAACAATGAAGATTATCCATGGTTACGGCGCAATAAGCAAATGACACAAGCGAAGAAAAAGTGAAGACTTTCTCCCGCAACTATTATGATGATACCATGCCAACTTTGTAACACACAAACATGCTACCATTATCCGTTTTGTACATGCACATGCTATGTGGGTGAAATTATGATATCATGCCAACTTTCAACTTTTTCAGAGTTCATTTGAAATGCTTTCATGTCTTATGGTTCGGCCCTCGTAATACCATTATTCAAATTTTAACTATTCAAATTTGAAAACTAATGGCACTAACAGAAAGTTTATAATTTTTTCTAAAACTAATGGCACTAACAGAAGGTTTATAATTTTTCTGACCTAAAAGCAAAAAGAAATAAAAAATGCAAAAAACAAAAGAAAATAAATAATGCAAAAAACAAAAAAAACTAGAAAAAGTAAAGTTAATCACAAAATTGTGATTCAAACAAATATCAAAGAATTCAAATTTTAACTATTCAAATTTGAAAACTAATGGCACTAATAGAAAGTTTATAATTTTTCTAAAACTAATGGCACTAACAGAAAGTTTATAATTTTGCTCCTCGCCCCTGGCCCATGACCATTAGTCCCGGTTTGTGCAACAAACCGGGACTAAAGGGTTGGCCCTCGTTGCGGGCAGAGTTTAGTCCCACCTCGCCAATCGAAGGGGGCTCACACCGGTTTATAAGCCCTTCCCTCTCTGCCTTGTTGAGCTCCTCTCAAAGTGAAAATACATGCCATAATAGAGAAAAGTTTAACCTAAATTCATAGTGAATTTCTCTGAAATTCATAGAAATTTAGTATGAATTTAGGTTGAATTTTCTCTATAAGCGCATCTATTCTCATTTTTTTAGTAAGTTAATCACAAACTTGTGATTCACACAAATTTCAAAGAATTCAAATTTGAAAACTAATGGCACTAACAGAAAGTTTATAATTTTTCTAAAACTAATGGCACTAACAGAAAGTTTATAATTTTGCTAACCTAAAAGCAAACAGAATTAAAAATTAAAGCAAAAAACAAAAGAAAATAAATAATACAAAAAAAAACAAAAAAACTGGAAAAAATAGCAACAATAAGTATTTTGTTGTAAGTAGAAACAAAATAAAATAAATAAAGCAACAAAGAAAACAAAAAAAAGAGCTTTCAAATTTGAAAACTAATGGCACTAACAGAAAGTTTATAATTTTTCTAAAACTAAAAGCAAAAAGAATAAAAAAATAAAGCAAAAAACAAAAGAAAATAAATAATGCAGAAAACAAAACAAAAAAACTGGAAAAAATAGCAACAATAAGTATTTTGTTGTAAGTAGAAACAAAATAAAATAAATAAAGCAACAAAGAAAACAAAAAATCAAAAAAGTGTTTTCAAATTTAACAAAAGGTTTATAATTTTTCTAAAACTAAAAGCACAAAGAATTAAAAAATAAAGCAAAAAACAAAATAAAATAAAATAAATAAAGCAACAAAAAAATGCCACCTACTGGGCCCCCACGGCCTGAATACGACTAGAAACCCATCCAAGGGCCAGGATTCAGGCCCGCAGGAGGCCCAGTAGGCCCACAGGCATAGCAGTGACAATTAGGCCCGTAAGGCTGCAATGGAGAGAAGCTCGAGAGTGGTGCGGCAGTGGGGCTTATAAACCACTGCGCACCCCTCTCAACTAGCAAGGTGGGACTAAACTTTCGACGCCGCAGCAGCACAAGGCCTTTGGTCCCGGTTGGTGGCACCAACCGGGACTAAAGGGGGCATTGGTCACGGTTGGTGCCACGAACCGTGACCAATGCCCCCCTTTAGTCCCGGTTGGTGCCACCAACCGGGACCAAAGGCCGCCGCTTCCCGACTTTGGGCTGCTGAAACTTGGCATTTGGTCCCGGTTGGTGGCACCAACCGGGACTAAAGGGGGGCATTGGTCACGGTTTGTGGCACCAACCATGACCAATACTCTGTGTATATAAGCAGGACTTAGGAAAATTTGACAAACTCATCGCCAGTTGCCCCCCGGCCCGTCCGACGACACTGAGCTCATCGACGTCGCAAGGCTACCCAGATGGACGCCGTCCACCGCCCCCCGAGCCCGCGCGCCCCTGCCCTCACCCCCGAGCGCGCCTTCACCGCCCGCCGTCCCCGAGCCTTCCTCGTCGCCGATGCCACCTCGCTGTGAGCGCCGCCCGTTCCCCTGCTCCTCCCCTTGTACTGGCCGCCGTCGCCGCCGCCCCTTCCCTTCGCGCGCTGCCGCCCTGCGCCGCCCCTGCCCTGCGCGGCCGCCGCACGCCGCACCGCCGCGCGCCTCCCCCGCCCTTCGCGCGCTGCCGCCCTCCACCGCCCCTGCCCTGCACGGCCGCCGCGCACCGCCCCTGCCCTTCGCTGCCGCCGCACGCCGCCCCGCCACGCGCCTCCCCTGCCCTGCCGTGCCGCCGCCCCTGCGCCCTTCATTTTTATTTGTTTTTGTTCATATATATAATGTATATGTGTATGCATGTGGCTATGTGTATGGCTATGTGTATGTATATGTGTATTTTTTTTGTTCATATGTGTATTAATCTTTTTCCATATATGTAATTTTTCTGGTTCATAGAAAGAAGAGGAAGAAAGAAGAATATTTTGTTCATAGGATGTTTTTTGTTCATATATAGAAAGTTAGAAGAAAATTTAGAATATGCTAAAATTTAGAAGAAAAAGAAGGATATGAAAGAAGAAAATAAGAAGAGGAAGAAAGAAAGAACAGGAGAGGAAGAAGAGAAGAAATAAATAAGAGGAGGAAAAAAGAAGAAAAAGAAGAGGAGAAGAAGAAAGCAATAGAGGAGAAGAAGAGAAAAATAGAATATATATTCTATTTTCTCTTTTCTCCTCTATTCCTTTCTTCTTCTCCTCTTTTTTTTCTTCTTTTTTTTCTTCGACATGTGGGGGGGGGGTCGAGAACGTCGGACATTCATGAGAGACGCGAGGAGGAAGGGGAAGAAGAGGGAGAAGAAGAGGAGAGGAAGAACAGGAAGTCTTCTCCTCTATTCTTTCTTCTCTTCCTTTTTCTTCTTCTTCCTATATGTATTAGTTTTTTTATTTAGGTTGTTAATTAGTAGATATTAATTTTGTTCATATATGTATGGATGCATGTGATATGTATGTATGTATGTATCGGGTATGTCGTTGTCGATATACCCCCTACCCGATAACTTCGACATGAGGGGGTTGAGAGGGGGTCTAGGGTCGCCGAGGGGTCGAGGGTCGTCGAACATGAGAGGAAGAAGAGGATAAAAAAAGAAGAGGAAGAAGAAAAAAAAGAGGAGAAGAAAGAATAGAGGAGTTCTTCTCCTCTATTCTTTCTTCTCTTCTTTTTTTTCTTCTTCTTCCTCTTTTTTTATCGGGAACGAGGGTCGTCGAGGGTCGCCGAGCGGTAGAGGAAACCCTAAATAGCAAGTATCGTGGGTGTGAGATACATGTGGCCGTCGGTGTCGGACAGTACATCCACGTCCCACAAGTGACGCGGGCTTCGACGCCTACATCACTTGTGGGACGTGGATGTAGTGTCCAACACCGACGGCCACATGTATCTCACACCCACGATACTTGCTATTTAGGGTTTCCTCTACCGTTCGGCGACCCTGACCCTCGACGACCGTTGTTTCCGATAAAATAAAGAGGAAGAAGAAGAAAAAAAAGAGTCTTTTAAGAGTATTTTTTCTTCTTCTTCTCTTTTTTTTCTTCTTCTTCCTCTTTATTTTATTGGGAACGAGGGTCGTCGAGGGTCAGGGTCGCCGAGCGGTAGAGGAAACCCTAAATAGCAAGTATCGTCGGTGTGAGATACATGGGGCCGTCGTTGTCGGACACTACATCCACGTCCCACAAGTGGCGCGGGCTTCGACGCCCACGTCACTTGTGGGACGTGGATGTAGTGTCCGACACCGACAGCCACATGTATCTCACACCCACGATACTTGCTATTTAGGGTTTCCTCTACCACTCGGTGACCCTCGACGACCTCGTTCCCGATAAAAAAAAGAGGAAGAAGAAGAAAAAAAGAGGAGAAGAAAGAATAGAGGAGTTCTTACTCCTCTATTCTTTCTTCTCCTCTTTTTTTCTTCTTCCTCTTCTTTTTTTATCCTTGAAGCGTTGTCGAGGCCACCCCAAACCCTAGAGAAGCAGCGTCGAGGCCACTAATTAATATTAGTTCTATGTTTTCCACTAATATATCCATCTGTCATGTTTGAATAATAATTGCCATGTTGTCAATATTTGTAGAAACTATGGACACCGCCCGAGACAAAGTACAAGAAGAGTTGTTGGGGGACATAATCGCACGAGGAAGTGATGTCGTCGTCTCGTTGTTTCTCAACGACACCGATGGTCTAGAAGCAACTGGCTATGATTATGATGGCTCCGCTGACCTAATGCCGGTGCAAGAAGGAGACCGTGAGGACGGCTCCGGTGACCCAATGCCGGTGCAAGAAGGAGACCGTGATGATGTCTCCGGTGACCGAACCGAGTCCGGCCAGGTATATATATTAGTTAAGCTTCTGCTGACTAGCTAATTGATGCATTCATTGTTTTGGTGTGTACACATATTAATTAAGTCTTTGTTCTTTTTTCTAGCCCTCCGGATCGAGCACAACTTCGGTAAAGAGACGAGGCCCAAAGAAAAAGTTGAGCTCGGATGAAAAGTTTGAGATGATAGCAATCGCGCCCGACGGCCAACCGATTGAACCCCTCTGGACAAAGAGCGCATTTGTTGCTCAGTGCGGGGTTTTGGTTAGGGACAAGATCCCGATCAGCATCCAGCAATGGTTAAAGCCGGCTACAGAAGACCGTGAGGTGTCTTATGTCAATGATATGCAGAAAATGATCTTTGGACTGAGCTGAAGTCAAATTTCACCCTACCGCCAGAGGATGATCCAGAGAAGCCAGTTAAAGAGCAATTAATCAAGTCTTTTGCTCTTAAGAGGATGGCAGAACTATTCAGGAGGTGGAAGAAAGAGCTGAATAAGTTTGTCGAAAATAAAGAGACACCAGAATTCAAGTGCAGATATGAGAAGATCAGAGATCACTGGCCCGCATTTGTGGCCCACAAGACATCGGAAAAGAGTAAGAAGATGTCGGCGACAAACAAGCAAAATGCTGCGAACAAGAAGCATCACCATCCCACGGGGTCAGGTGGCTACCTCATAGCCCGGCCTAAGTGGGCCAAGACTGAGAATGATCTGGTTGATAAAGGGATCGAACCAGAGACAATTAACTGGCCAGACCGTTGCCGGACTTGGTTCTTCAGGGCTGGCGGAACCTTGGACCCCATAACAGGGAAGTGCATTTGGACGAACGATCAAATGGACATACCCGTCAGGAAGCTTCAGCAGTATATCGAAGCAGCGCAGCAAGGGACGTTCTTTCCAGATAGAGAGAACGACGAGCTCACAATGGCCCTCAGGAATCCTGAGCACCCTGGATGGACACGAGGCACGCCAGGCTCCATTCCGTGGAAGGTTGAGTTTCCGGACGCAGGCGGTTACAAACCCCAGGACATGAGGAAAAAATTGCAGCAGACCCAAATGCAGGCGCTGCAAGCAAGGGTACAAGCGATAGAGGAACGAGAAGCAAATCTTAGCAAATGTACTGCCGAAGCTTCCCCCGAAGCTACCCCGCCATCTCAGCGGAGAAGCAGCGTTGCTTCCACCGAGCTGCTTCAGCCGGAGCATGCCTTGACGGCTCCTGCCAGCTATCCTGGGGATGCTATCACGAAGTCTCAAAATTGCCACCTTATGACGCAATGGATGAATTTGAAGGTCAAGGCGGCTGTTGGCTCTGTTTATCCTACTGAACCCGACGCAACTTTTCACTGCCGGCTGATTCCAGAAGGATATGCTAGGGTGATGGTGGATGAAATAACGGAGGGATTTGAGGACCTCCAGCTTGACCACCCTACCGGTGAAGGGGAGACTAGGCTGGGGTCTGCTCTGAAGACTCCATGCCTATGGCGGAAGGAGCTCATCAACCTTCCGAACTGGATGCCTCCGCCTCCTCCTCCTCCTCCGGCAAGTCAGGGCACTCCGCCTCCTCCACCGCCTCCTCCTCCGACGAGTCAGGGCACCCCGCCTCCTCCACCGCCTCCTCCTCCGGCGAGTGACGATCAGGGCACTCGACCGGCTCCTTCTCCGGCGCGTGGCGGCACTCCGCCTCCTTCTCCGCCTGCGGCGACGCACCCGAGGAGCCAACCTCCTCCTTCTCTGCCTCGTCAGCAAGGGCGGAAGAGACCTGCCGCCGCCCTGGCTGATCCGGCGCGTCGTAGTCATTCTCCTCCACCTCATAAGCAAGTAAAGAAGACAACCGCTCCGTCAGCTTTGCCGACATCTAGCAGTACAGCCAGAGGCAGGAGGAAAGACAGATTCGGTCCTTCTCTGAAGACTCCAGAGAAGTTACCATACGAGAGGACCCCGGAGGAGAACGCCGAGATCGCACGAGAAGAAGTGAGGAACTACTTTGAAGGGGTGAAAGCAAAGAAACATCCACCTCTGGAGGAGAAGGTAGATCCGGTGAAAGCGAAGCGCACTCTGGCTGCCCTGACAAAACCACCCAAGTCTCCGCCGAAAGGAAACTATGAGCGCATTATTGGAAAGGAATTTGCCGAAGCGGAGTGGTCGGGAAGTACTGTCAGTGATCAAAGGCTGAAAGAACGACGAGCTGGGAAACAAATTGCCTAGCTCGGCAAACAAGCGAAGCAATCGTGCCCCCTGCTCAAGGTGCCTAGCGACAACGTCGCTAATGATCCGAGGATGGTGCCCGGTTATAGCAATCTTGGCGATTACCTGCCCGACGATGTACATTATGATTTCATGGAGGTGCAGATACAAAGATACAAGTACGGGAAGCCTCTCGTCAAAGATGAAAGATCTCTATCAACGATGATGCGAAGATTGCATGATTGGTACTTGAAAATCTGCAGAGACTCTGGTGGGAGGAGTACTTTGTAGGTGAAAGTTAAAAAGGAGCATGACCTCATTGGAACTGAACTGTTGCCTGTTCCATTTGAGGAGTTCTTTCAGTTTTTCAATCAATTGGCCCTCGATAAAACAACGGTCACCTGCTATTGTCTGTAAGTAGTACTACTTCTATCATTAAGTCTCTCTATATAGCTCAGCTCTTTCATTGCATTTATTTATAATCATCCTCACTATATTATGCAGATTGAAGATCGCCGAATTGAAGAAAAGACATGTCGGTGATATTGGGTTCATTAACACATATCTCATAGATGCAACTCAGGTTAAATTTCATGCCGCAGCTACCGAGGCCAACTTGCTATGATCATTGGTAATAAATGAAAACAAAGATATAATACTCTTTCCTTACAACTTCAAGTGAGTGTTACTATCTTGTGCGTATTCGGTTTCCCTTATATATTAGTCAAGGTTATAGTAATGTAATTGATGAGTTATGCACGCGTGTGCAGTTACCACTATATTCTCCTAGAGATTAAGCTTGAGCAGGGACTAGTAACCGTCTGAGACTCAAGACAAAAAGATCCCCAGGACTATGCAAACATGACTCAAATGCTCGAGAAGTAAGTTAAATCGATCATTATCCACCATATCAGCAACTTTGTTCATTTCCTGATATATCAAGTAATTGTTTTCTTTGTCTGGAAGGGTTTGGAAAAAATTCTCCAAAAAAGCTCCAGGTCTCCTGAAGAAGCTACAATTTAGACACCCGAAAGTAAGTACTATAGTAGCATGTTCCGCGCATCTCCTATTGATTCAAGCGCTAGTTTCATCAATACCATTTGGCATTCTTGCTTATCAGTTTGATTGACCTCTATTTCTTGTAAAGTGGTTGTGGTAGGAACAAGGGAATGATTTCTATGGATACTACATTTACGAGTCCATCCGCCACACGACCTGTGAGCGGGGCTACACTGACGAACAATATGAAGTACGTAAATAACAACATTCATAATTTTATTTTATTACCATCATTTGTGTTGAGTCTCATTCATTCATATATATATGTATTGACCCCCTTCTTCAAATTAGATGTTTCGGAAGCGGGATGAACTCCTAGCACCATGCGAGCAATTCAAGAGGAATTGGCGGCATTCTTTCTTGACCACGTGATCGCTGAAGACGGAGAATACTATGTGGACCATGAGTCCGTATGATTATATTTGTAAGAGATAATTATTGTATATATGTAGCCGGTAGTGTCGGATAGATATACGAGAACTTGTTGTTCGACCAATATCTCGGAGAAGGAGAGGTGGTCGATATCACTTCTCTCTGTATGCATATATGTTCATGACGATCTTCTGTTTCCTTCGTTTGCTTACTAGCTAGCTAGCATGTCTAGTCCTCTCTATACGTATGTATAGTACATAGCGTCGACCAAGCACGGACATAAGAGAGGACACTTCTCTTTATTAATTATAGCTAGCTAAGACAATATATGAAACACCTAAATTAACCCCCCAAAACCCTCCAACCCCCCCCCCCCCTTTCAAAAAAAAAAACAAAAACCCCAGCCACAGAAATGCTGACGCGTGGATGCCTATTGGTCCCGGTTGGTGCCACCAACCGGGACCAAAGGGGTCTCCTGCCTGGGCTCCGCGCACAGGCCACGTGGAGGACCATCAGTCCCGGTTCTGGATTGAACCGGGACTAAAGTGGGGAGGCATTAGTACCGACCCTTTAGTCCCGGTTCAGGAACCGGGACAAAAGGCCCTTACGAACCGGGACAACAGGCCCTTTTTCTAACAGTGATAAGTTTTAATATTGCTTTTACGAACCACAGTTGAAGCTTTAGCATGATCCTTTATCCTAATAGGAAAAGGTGGTTTCTCAACATAAGAAGTAGGAACAATTGGATCATTATAAGTGACAATCTTTTCTTCAACTTTAATAGGTGCAGCTACTTTTACTTCTATGGGAGGATGATATTTAAACCACTTCTCCTTGGGGAGATCAACATAAGTAGCAAAAGATTCACAGAAAGAAGCTACTATCTCAGAGTCAAGTCCATATTTAGTGCTAAATTTATAGAAAACATCGATATCCATAAAAGATTTAACACAATCAAAACTAGGTGTCATACCTGACTCCTTACCTTTGTCGAGGTCCCAATCTTCAGAGTTGCGTTTAATTCTTTCCAATAAATCCCATTTGAATTCAATAGTCTTCATCATAAAAGAGCCAGCAAAAGAAGTATCAAGCATGGTGCGATTGTTATCAGAAAGCCGAGCATAAAAATTTTGAATAATCATCTTTCTTCATAGCTCATGATTGGGGCATGAATATAACATTGATTTAAGCCTCCCCCAAGCTTAAGCGATGCTTTCCCCTTCGTGAGGCCAAAAATTATATATATAATTGCGATCACGATGAACAAGATGCATATGATAAAACATCTGATGAAATTCCAATTTCAATCGTTTGTAATTCCAAGACCCCATATCATCACATAGCCTATACCATGTCGATGCATCTCCCTTCAAAGATAAAGGGAAGACCTTCTTCTTAACAACATCTCCGTGTACACCTGCAAGCTTAAATAATCCACAAACTTCATCCACATATATTAGATGCTCATCAGGATGTTTTGTTCCATCTCCTAAAAAAGGATTAGCTAGCAGTTTTTCTATCATACTAGAAGGAATTTCAAAGCAGACATTTTCATTTTCAATAGGTTCAATAGGTTGAGGAGCAACTCTTTGCTGTACTCTTCGGGGTGAAGATACCCCGAACAAGCCCCTCAGAGGATTACTTTCAATAGTAACAAGTGACAGTAAATTTAAGCACACTATATAAATTTTTCCTTACCAAATTCCACCTACCAAAGGTGCTTCACTCCCCGGCAACGGCGCCAGAAAAGAGTCTTGATGACCCACAAGTATAGGGGATCTATCGTAGTCCTTTCGATAAGTAAGAGTGTTGAACCCAACGAGGAGTAGAAGGAAATGATAAGCGGTTTCCAGCAAGGTATTCTCTGCAAGTACTGAAATAAGTGGTAACAGATAGTTTTGTGATAGGATAATTTGTAACGAGCAACAAGTAACAAAAGTAAATAAAGTGAAGCAAGGTGGCCCAATCCTTTTTGTAGCAAAGGACAAGCCTCGACAAACTCTTATATAGAGAAAAGCACTCTCAATGACATATGGGAATATCGTCAAGCTAGTTTTCATCACGTTCATATGATTCACGTTCGGTACTTGGATAATTTGGTATGTGGGTGGACCGGTGCTTGGGTACTGCCCTTACTTGGACAAGCATCCCACTTATGATTAACCTCTATTGCAAGCATCCGCAACTACAACAAAAGTATTAAGGTAAACCTAACCATAGCATGAAACATATGGATCCAAATCAGCCCCTTACGAAGAAACGCATAAACTAGGGTTTAAGCTTCTGTCACTCTAGCAACCCATCATCTACTTATTACTTCCCAATGCCTTCCTCTAGGCCCAAATAATGGTGAAGTGTCATGTAGTCAACGTTCACATAACATCACTAGAGGCGAGACAACATACATCTCATCAAAATATCGAATGAGTACCAAATTCACATGACTACTAATAGCAAGACTTCTCCCATGTCCTCAGGAACAAACGTAACTACTCACAAAGAATAAACATGTTCATAACCAGAGGGGTATTAATATGCATATAGGATCTGAACATATGATCTTCCACCAATTAAACCAACTAGCATCAACTACAAGGAGTAATTAACACTACTAGCAACCTACTAGCACCAATCCCGGACTTGGAGACAAGAATTCGATACAAGAGATGAACTAGGGTTTTGAGAGGAGATGCTGCTGATGAAGATGTTGATGGAGATTGCCCTCTCCCGATGAGAGGAGCGTTGGTGATGACGATGGCGATGATTTCCCCCTCCGGGAAGGAAGTTTCCCCGATAGAACAGCTTCGCTAGAGCCCTAGATTGGTTCCGCCAAGGTTCCGCCTCGTGGCGGCGGAGTTTCGTCCGAGAAGATGGCTCTTTTTTCCCATCGAAAGACTTCATATAGCAAAAGATGGCCAGTGGAGGGCCACCAGGGGGCCCATGAGGTAGGGGGCACTCCCAGGGGGGTATGGCGCGCCCCCACCCTCGTGGGCAGGGTGTGGCCCCCCTGGTGAATCTCTTCCACTGAGTATTCTTTATATATATTCTAAAAACGTCTTCCGTGAAGTTTCAGGACTTTTGGAGCTATGCAGAATAGGTCTCTAATATTTGCTCCTTTTCTAACCTAGAATACCAGCTGCCGGCATTCTCCCTCTTTATGTAAACCTTGTAAAATAAGAGAGAATAGGCATAAGTATTGTGACATAATGTGTAATAATAGCCCATAATGCAATATATATCGATATAAAAGCATGATGCAAAATGGATGTATCATATACCTTCCTCAAAACAGCCACCATACCTACCTATTATGGCATTTCCATAGCCATTCCGAGATATATTGCAATGTAACTTTCCATCGTTCCGTTATTATGACACGCTTCATCATCGTCATATTGCTTTCATGATCATGTAGTTGACATCGTATTTGTGGCAATGCCACTGTTCATAATTTTCATACATGTCACTCATGCATCATTGCACATCCCGGTACACCGCCAGAGGCATTCACAAAGAGTCATATTTTGTTCTAAGTATTGAGTTGTAATTCTTGAGTTGTAAGTAAAATAAAGTGTGATAATCATCATTATTAGAGCATTGTCCCAAGTGAGGGAATGATGATGGAGACTATGATTCCCCCACAAGTCGGGATGAGACTCCGGACAAAAAATAAAAAAGAGAGAGAAGAAAAGAGGACAAAAAAAGAAGGCCCAAATAAAAAAATAATAAAAAAATAAAATGAGAGAAAAAGAGAGAAGGGACAATGTTACTATGCTTTTTCCACACTTGTGCTTCAAAGTAGCACCATGATCTTCATGATAGAGAGTCTCCTATGATATCACTTTCATATACTAGTGGGAATTTTTCATTATAGAACTTGGCTTGTATATTCCAATGATGGGCTTCCTCAAATTGCCCTAGGTCTTCGTGAGCAAGCGAGTTGGATGCACACCCACTTAGTTTTTCATTCTAGTGCATCCGTTGCATGGCAATCCATACTCACTCACATCGATATCTTTTGATGGGCATCTCCATAGCCCGCTGATATGCCTAGTTGATGTGAGACTATCTTATCCTTTTTTTGTCTTCTCCACAACCACCATTCTATTCCACCATATAGTGCTATATCGATGGCTCACGCTCATATATTGTGTGAAGATTGAAATAGTTTGAGAACATCAAAAGTATGAAACAATTGCTTGGCTTGTCATCGGGGTTGTGCATTATTTAAATATTTTGTGTGGTGAAGATAGAGCATAGCCAGACTATATGATTTTGTAGGGATAACTTTCTTTGGCCATGTTATTTTGAGAAGACATAATTGCTTAGCTAGTATGCTTGAAGTATTATTATTTTTATGTCAATATTAAACTTTCATCTTGAATCTTTCGTATCTGAACATTCATGCCACAATAAGAAAAATTACATTGAGAAATATGTTAGAAAGCATTCCACATAAAAAATTCTTGTTTTATCATTTACCTACTCGAGGACGAGCAGGAATTAAGCTTGGGGATGCTGATACGTCTCCAACGTATCTATAATTTTTGATTGCTCCATGCTATTATATTATCTATTTTGGATGTTAATGGGCTTTATTTTACACTTTTATATCATTTTTGGGACTAACCTACTAACTGGAGGCCCAGCCCAAATTGCTGTTTTTTTTGCCTATTTTAGGGTTTCGAAGAAAAGGAATATCAAACGGAGTCCAAACGGAATGAAACCTTCGGGAACATGATATTCTCAACGAACATGATCCAGGAGACTTGGAGTGTGCGTCAAGAAACAATGCAGGAAGGCACGAGGCAGGGGGCGCGCCTACCCCCCTGGGCGCGCCCTCCACCCTCGTGGGTCCTCCGTTGCTCCACCGACATACTTCTTCCTCCTATATATATCCACGTAGCCCCCAAACATCCAGGAGCACCATGAAAACCTAATTCCACCTCGGCAACCTTCTGTACCCGAGAGATCCCATCTTGGGGCCTTTTGCGAAGCTCCACCGGAGGGGGCATCGATCACAGAGGGCCTCTACATCAACTCCATGGCCTCTCCGGTGATGTGTGAGTAGTTTATTTCAGACCTTCGGGTCCATAGTTATTAGCTAGATGGCTTCTTCTCTCTCTTTGGATCTCAATACAAAGTTCTCGTCGATCTTCTTGGAGATCTATTCGATGTAATCTTCTTTTGCGGTGTGTTTGTCGAGATCCGATGAAATGTGGGTTTATGATCTAGATTATCTATGAACAATATTTGATTATCCTCTGAATTGTTTTATGTATGATTGGTTTATCTTTTCAAGTCTTTTCGAATTATCAGCTTGGTTTGGCCTACTAGATTGATCTTTCTTGCAACAGGAGAAGTGCTTAGCTTTTGGTTCAATCTTGCGGTGCTCGATCCCAGTGACAGAAAGGGAACCGACACGTATTGTATTGTTGCCATCGAGGATAAATAGACGGGGTTTATATCATATTGCATGAGTTTATCCCTCTACATCATGTCATCTTCCTTAAAGCATTACTCTGTTCTTATGAACATAATACTCTAGATGCATGCTGGATAGTGGTTGCCGTGTGGAGTAATAGTAGTAGATGCAGAATCGTTTTGGTCTACTTGTCTCGAACATGACGCCTATATACATGATCATACCGAGTTATTATCATAACTATGCTCAATTCTATCAATTGCTCGACAGTAATTCGTTTACCCACCGTAATACTTATGCTCTTGAGAGAAGCCACTAGTGAAACCTATGGCCCCCGGGTCTATCTTCTATCATATTAATCTTCCAATACTTAGTTATTTCTATTGCCGTTTATTTTACTTTGCATCTTTATTTATATTTATCATAAAAATACCAAAAATATTATCTTATCATATCTATCAGATCTCACTCTCGTAAGTGACCGTGAAGGGATTGACAACCCCTTTATCGCGTTGGTTGCGAGGTTCTTATTTGTTTGTGTAGGTGTGTGGGACTTGAGCGTGACCTCCTACTGGATTGATACCTTGGTTCTCAAAAACTGAGGGAAATACTTACGCTACTTTACTGCATCACCCTTTCCTCTTCAAGGGAAAACCAACGAAGTGCTCAAGAGGTAGCAGGGCTGGATGAACAAGGCCCCGTGGAGGGCTGGATGAACAGGACCACCCCGTGGAGGGCTGGATGAACAGTAGATGGTGGAGGGCTAGATGAACAGTAGCCCATGGAGGGGTGGTTGAACAGGAGCCCGTGGAGAGGGCTGGTTGAACAGTAGCCGGTGGAGTAGAGTGCGGTGGAGGCTAGATGAACAGGAGTCCGTGGATGAACAGTCGCAGGTGGAGGCTGGAGGAGGTCGACAGTGGATGAACAGTAGCCCGTGGAGGCTGGAGGGGGTCGACGGTGGAGATGAACAGTATCTCGTGGAGTCCCGTTTTGCGGTACGCCACTCCCCTCCCGATGAACAGGACTCCCGTTTCGACCGGAACGCTCCAACACAAGTCCGTTTCCTCCGTTTTGCGGTACGCCACACCCCTCCCGATCAACAGGACCCCATTCTGACCGTAGGAGGTCCGTTTCCTCCATTTTGCGGTACGCCAGACCCCTCCCGATGAACAGGATCCCGTTTAGAACATGGCCGGTCGAACACAAGGCCGTTTCCTCCGTTTTGCGGTACGCGAGGCCTCCTTTCCATCGGCTATTCCGTCCAAGCCCTCCCGATGAACACGACGACGCATTCCGTTTCGACCCAGCCGGTTGGCTCCCCATGAACACGACGATGATGCAGTTTCTCTCTTCCGACCCAGCCATGTACATGAGCCCTCGCCGTACATATGCGCGAGTAGGCGTTCGAGACCCCGCCTGTATGTACGTACGTGGCCGTATTTTCTTTCTTGCACACTGGCCACTATACGTACGTGTACATGCTACGTGCGTGCCTCTACTACGACACGTGCGTGCCTCTACATCGACCACTATGTACGTACACGTTCGCGACCAGAATGAAAATGCTATGTACGCATAAACCAGGTGGGTCCCAACTATCAGGCACTTCCTTGTGTGCGAAGATGTAGCTGGTGGGTCCCAGCAGTCAGGGGGGCGAATCATTTTTTTGCCCAGACGCACTTCCTTGCGTGCGAAGATGTAGCTGGCGGGTCCCAGCAGTCAGGGGGAAACATGTTTTTTCATGAAATACGGTGGCCCGTCCAGTGGGTCCCCGCTGTCAAGTGGAGGAATAATTATTTTATGCATAATAAGGAGGCACTTCCTTGCTGCGGCCGTGGACCCGGCTGTTAGCCTCTCCACGTACAGTCCACGTCCGATGGAAGCCATTCCTTGACCATGTTGACCACGCCACGCCGAGAGCACCAGGGCGGTGGCTGACGGAGAGGTCTAGGAAGGGGACGATGCGGTAGTGGATGCCCACGCGTAGAGGAATATGAGGGTTCACTGGTTCGTTGCGGTGTGAGGTTGCCGTCGCCGCAGAATAACAGGTGGTGTGGCTGAGTAGAGGGATGGCCTGGCCAACAGTGGGAGTAGTAGGGGGCGGTGAGGCCTCCGCGGCATCGCAGCCGGCCATGGGAGACAGGAGCACAAGGCACGACCGGCGCTGGTT
This sequence comes from Triticum urartu, assembly GCF_056163025.1. Classification (NCBI taxonomy): domain Eukaryota; kingdom Viridiplantae; phylum Streptophyta; class Magnoliopsida; order Poales; family Poaceae; genus Triticum; species Triticum urartu. The sequence continues at coordinate 93,230,224 of NC_141879.1, forward strand.
TGGGCGGTTGGAGCAAGAAGACCAGAGGTTGAAGAAGCACTACGACCGTTGTATGGACATCGTACGGTCACTGGAGCTAGAATTGTTCATATTGACTAAGTTGACAAAGCTCTCCGTCCCCATCAACTTAGTTGGCCCACAAGTCAGCCTCCCACTATTGTGGGTCCCAGCTAGCAGGGGGAGTATTCAGTTTTTTGTGCGTAATAAGGACGCACTTCCTTGCGTGCGAAGATATAGCTGGTGGGTCCGAGCTGTCAGCGGCGGTAACGTTGTTTTCGCGAAATACAGAGATCCTTTCGGTGGGTCCTAGATGCCAGGTGGAGGAATCATTATTTTGCGCGTAATAAGGAGGCATTTCCTTGCGTGCGGCCGTGGACCCAGCTGTCAGCCTCTCCATGTACAGTCCACTTCAGATGCATGTCGGTCGTTGACCACGTTGACCAGGCCGCGCCGAGAGCTCCAGGGTGGTGGATGACGGCGAGGCCTAGGAAGGGAATGGCACAGAGGTAGGGAGGACTCGGCAGTTGTTTCCCATGCGGAGGGGAGTACGACTGTACGAGGGTTTACTGGTTCATCTGCCGTCACTGGAGAATAACAGCAGGTGTGGGTGAGTAGAGGGATGGCTAGGCCAGCGATGGGAGTACGGTAGGAAGGTGAGGCCTGTGCGGCAGCACAGTCGGCCGCAGGGAGGAGGGAGCAGGCAGTCCTGCCGGCGCTTGTTTGAGCTGCTGGAGCAGGAACAGCAAAGATTGAAGAGGCACGACGGCTGTTGGATGGACATCCAACAGTCACTGCTTGTGCGTCAACCTTTTTTTAGGAAAGCCTCAAATCTGTGGAAAACAACATACAACCCATCTGCCATTATTTCTAATAATTCACAGCCCATTTGCTAATTCTTAAGGTTATTTTTGGAGCCCATATTCTTTTTGTTAGCATTATAGCCCATATTGTGGCCACGGTTAAAACATTGTACGAAATTTTGCATATTTTGGTGCGGTCCAAACTGTTTTTAATCCCTAAATTTCGAGTCACATTCAAACTGATTTAAAAAATAAATGTATATCAATATAAAATTCAACCAATTGTCCACGCATAAAAATCAATGCAATTTAAAATCTTGAAATGAAAAAAAGAAATTTGAAACTAATTGCTGGTTTGATGTGTTTTAAAAATGTACAACCCATTTCTCATTACTGATAGGCCATTTTCTCGGCCAGCCAAATGAAGCTCTCCTTGTCTTGAAAGATTTGCAGCCTAAGAGGCCTGACAAAGCGACTTACTTGGCAAATCACAAAAAACTTGGTTGTGGCCGTGGACCCAGCTGCGGCCGTGGACCCAGCTGTCAGCCTCTCCACGTATAGTACTTGAGGGAGTCCTGGATTAGGGGGTGTTCGGATAGCCGGACTATACCTTCAGCCGGACTCCTGGACTATGAAGATACAAGATTGAAGACTTCGTCCCGTGTCCGGAAGGGACTTTCCTTGGCGTGGAAGGCAAGCTTGGCGATACGGATATGTAGATCTCCTACCATTGTAACCGACTTTGCGTAACCCTATCCCTCTCCGGTGTCTATATAAACCAGAGGGTTTTAGTCCGTAGGACAATCATACCCAACAACAATCATACCATAGCCTAGCTTCTAGGGTTTAGCTTCTCCGATCTCGTGGTAGATCTACTCTTGTACTACCCATATCATCAATATTAATCAAGCAGGATGTAGGGTTTTACCTCCATCTAGAGGGCCCGAACCTGGGTAAAGCTTCATGTCCCTTGCCTCCTGTTACCATCCGGCCTAGACGCACAGTTCGGGACCCCCTACCCGAGATCCGCTGGTTTCGACACCGACATTGGTGCTTTCATTGAGAGTTCCTCTGTGTCGTCGCCATCAGGAAGGATGCCTCGCCCCGTCTTTAAAGACAGCACCGTTGCTAAGGTAGCTTTGGCTGTCGGCCAAACCCTCTAGCTAGGTGGTTTTCTTATGACCGCCTGTTCGGCTTCTGCGCCGACGATGACCTCTCGAGCCATCGAAAACAATCTTCATGTCAGCTCGGAACTCGCCGAGCAGTTAGATCCAATGGAGCTCTCCTCAATAAATGAGCTCTTGGATCGCATCGCCGCCCTGGGAGTCGCTACAGATTACGACCAGATTGGGCCTAAACCCGATCTGAGAGAGATTAACTCTCCCCAAGTCACCCATCACGTTGTAGTGGTAGAGGGACAATGCGGCGACTCTTCATCTATCTTAAGGACTAGCTACGTCCGGATTCCTGATCCCTCCAAGCCGGATACCCGCGAAGGGGAGGATATCACTCAAGACCTGAGCTTAGAGTCAGGCGACGGGCTGGATTCATTGGACAGCATCTAGGAATCCAAATTTTTGAGTTCAGAAATTCCTCAGCCTCTAAGCCTCAGATGGGGTGAGGCTTCGGATTTAATTCCGCCCACCCACCCGAACATAAGCAATCTATCCCAAATTAGGCAAGAGCCCGATGAAACAGTACATCATTACTGGGCCAGATTCCTCCTGGTTAAGAACAGGATAAAGGACTGCCGCGAGGAAGACGCAATCTCAATCTTTTGCAATAATTGCACGGACAAGGGAATCCTCAACACCATAAGTCGCCGTGATATTACACGCTTCGCTGACCTGGCATCCATCGTACGAAAGTACTGTGCAATGGAAAGCGCCTGGAAAACCGAAATAAAATTTTGGGACGATCCGGCCCTAAATACAAACCCAGTCCGAAATAAATGGGTGCATCATCGCCAGAGACTCGGGTCAAACACCAAAAAGCAAAAACCCTCTACAGGGCATGGAACCGTACTGGAAGGATGGCTTAATGGACCCTGTAAAATTCACAATACAGAGGACGCCACACCAACTCACAGCCTTATAGCATGTTGGATACTCCGGCAGGTGGCCAAAATTGGGAAAAATCTCCTAATTCCGGAGGCCACAGAAAGCCACCCCAAAGACACCAATACGGTATTAACAGCCTTCGAGACTTTCGCATCAAATAATATGCGAAAAAGGACACTCCGCAGCCTTGCCGAAGTCTACCAAGTAGCAACAATAAACCCATGGAGTGACATGGCTATTACCTTTAACGCCAGTGATGAACCTAAATTCCGAACAGCCCGAGCACCAGCCGCATTGGTCCTCAGTCCAATAGTGGACGGCTTTCGTCTTACCAAGGTACTCATGGACGACGGCAGCGGATTGAACCTCATTTATGAGGAAACCCTTCAAAAAATGGAAATAGACTGGAACCGCATTGAGCGAAGCAGCACAACCTTTAGAGGAATAATCCCTAGTCGGGAAACGCGCTGTACAGGCAAAATCACACTAGATGTGGTGTTCGGCACGCCGGATAATTACAGGTCCGAAGAGATCATGTTCCATGTGGCTCCGTTCAGCAGCGGTTATCACGCTCTGCTAGGGCGGGAAGCGTTTACAATCTTCCAAACAATACCCCATTATGGGTACATGAAGCTCAAGATGCCCGGGCCTAACGGGATCATCACTCTCGATAGTGATCCAGGCATAGCACTCTGCGCCAAAAACAAGACAGCCGCACTGGCCCTCGAGGCACTATCCAAAGCACTAGCGGCTGAGGAACTGACAGCGCTGCGCTCTACGGTGAATAGGGACGATGTGGTACTCGACAAAAGATACAAGTCCACCTCCTTTAAACCGGCGGACGAAATAGTCAAATTCCAAATCCATCCAACGGACCCCAATAAAATAGCTTCCATCGGGGCATAGTTAAACCCTGATGTAGACGCCGCACTGCGAGAGTTCCTACGAGAGAACTGGGACATTTTCACCTTGCACCCTTCAGACATGCCAGGAATCCCACGCAGGCTGGCCGAGCACAACTTAAATATCCAAACAGGATTGAAACCTGTCAAACAGGCTCTTCGGCGTTTTTCCGAACCTAAGAGACAAGCCATGGGAGAGGAGCTAGCAAAGCTATTGGAGGCCGGATTCATCAGAGATATAAAACATCCGGACTGGCTAGCAAACCTGGTGATGGTACCAAACAAGGACAAATCCTAGCGCCTGTGTGTTGATTTTAAAGACCTTAACAAGGCTTGCCCAAAGGATCCCTTCCCCCTCCCCCGCATCGATCAAATTATTGACGCTACCGCAGGACACGATTCGTTGTGTTTCCTCGATGCATATTCCGGCTACCATCAAATCAATATGGCAGAACCAGACCAAGCCGCAACGGCATTTATCACACCATACGACCCATTCTGCTTCAACACGATGCCCTTCGGGCTCAAAAACGCCGGCGCAACATATCAGCGCATGATTCAGACATGTCTGGCTAACAAGATCGGCAAAATAGTGGAGGCATATGTAGATGATGTGGTCGTCAAAACAAGACATGTCGAATCTCTAGTAGACGAGTTGAGGCTCACATTTGATAACCTCCGAACATACGACATCAAGCTCAACCCGGAAAAATGCGTTTTCAGCATTCCAGCCGGAAAGCTCTTGGGCTTCATTGTATCCGGTAGAGGAATTGAAGCAAATCCAGCCAAGATCCGAGCTCTGTCACAACTGGATATCCCAAAGGACCTCAAACAAATACAAAAGTTATCCGGATGCGTGGCGGCTCTAAGCCGCTTTATCTCCCGCTTGGGATAAAAGGCCCTACCCCTTTACCGCCTCCTTCGGCGCACCGAACACTTCAAATGCATGGATGCAGCCACGGCCGGACTCGATGAAATAAAAGCCATACTGGCAAGAAACCCAGTCCTGGCCGCGCCAAACATTGGCGAACCAATGTTTTATACATTGCAGCAACACATCAGGTTGTAAGCGCAGTGCTCGTCATCGAACGAGAAGCGGACGGACACAAATTCCCCCTTCAAAAGCCGGTCTATTATGTGTCCACTGTCCTCACTCCCTGCAAATCATGGTACCCACATTATCAAAAGATTGTGTACGCGGTATTCATGGCATCCCGGAAGCTACGACACTACTTTCAAGAGTGTTCAATAACAGTATCCTCGGAAGTACCACTTAACGATATTATAAACAACCGTGACGGAACGGGCTGGATTGCAAAATGGGCCATTGAGCTCCTCCCGTTCGACATAACTTATAAGCCACGGCGAGCCATCAAGTCGCAAGTCTTGGACGACTTCATCGCAGAATGGACGGAGGCCGAACTCCCTAAAGAGTACGGCACATATTCAAATTGGATCATGCATTTCGACGGCTCCAAGATGTTGGCCGGACTAGGGGCTGGCGTCGTTTTGACGTCCCCCACAGGAGACACAGTTCAATATGTACTCCAGATTATGTACAGGGACTCCAACAATGCAGCCAAATATGAGGCCCTTTTACATGGTCTCCGGATGGCAGTATCCATGGGCATTCAACGCCTAGAGGTGCGCGGGGACTCGAACCTCGCAATATCCCAAATAAATGGAGACATCGATGCCAAGGATCCAAAAATGGCAGCTTACTGCAATGCCGTCCTAAGAATGTCAGCTCGGTTCGAGGGGCTTGAATTTCACCATATAGCCCGGTAAAATAATCATGCGGCAGATGTCCTGGCACGCATCGGCGCAAAACACGATGTAGTCCTCCCGACATCTTCTTGGAAAGGCTGTTCAAGCCATCCGTAGTATGGGAAGGGGATCCAAACAATAACAGCTCGGACCCAACCGCACTGTCCGACACCGAACATTCTGACACAATCGGAGGCTCTGCCAATGAAATAACACATTCAACCCACGTAATAATGGCCGTCATCGCCCCGTGGATAGAACCATTCCTCGCCTACCTTACTAGGCAGGAACTCGCCGTCATCGCCTCGTGGACAAAACCATTCCTCGCCTACCTTACTAGGAAGGAACTCCCCGAGGACCAAAATGAGGCACGCTGCATAGTGCGGTGATCCAAAGCCTACAGAGTCCACGAGGGAGAGCTTTATAAGAAAAGCACTACCGGAGTCCTTCAAATGTGCATCTCCGAAGAGGAGGGGCAGAACCTCCTGGCTGAAATTCATGCCAGACTCGAAGGTCATCATGCTGTAGCTCGGTCCCTTGCAAGAAAGGCCTTCCGTACAGGCTTTTATTGGCCGACGGCCCGGGCAGACGCTCAGGACTTAGTCCAACGATGCACCGGTTGTCAGCTCTTTACAAACGAAAGCCACATGCCACCCACCGGCCTCCAAACTGTCCCCATTACTTGGCCCTTCGTGGTCTGGGGGCTTGACATGGTTGGACCCCTTAAAGGCGGAACCCACAAGCAAAAATAATTACTGGTCATGGTGGATAAGTTCACCAAATGGATAGAAGCCAAGCCTGTTAAGACGGCCGAATCCGGACCGGTGATAGACTTTATATCCAGGGTTGTACACCGTTACGGCGTCCCCCACAACATCATCACTGATAACGGCACGAACTTCATGGCTGACGAGGTAAAACTCTGGTGCAAAAACATGGGCATCAAGCTCGATTATGCTTCCGTCTATCACCCACAAACTAACGGCCAGGTCGAACATGCAAATGGTCTTATCATGAGCGGCATCAAACCCAGAATAGTGCGGTCCCTCAAGGAATCTAACACGCACTGGGTAGAGGAGCTCGACTCTGTACTCTGGGGGCTGCGGACCACGCCGAATCGCACCACCGGATACACACCATTCTTTATGGTGTACGGCGTAGAGGCAGTATTGCCTTGCGACATAATTCATGACTCACCTCGAGTGCGCATGTACGAAGAAAGAGAAGCCGAGATCGATCAGCAGGACAGTTTGGATGCATTGGAGGAGGAGCGCGACGTGGCAAAAGCCCGTTCCGCATTCTATCAACAGCAGGCTCGAAGATACCAGAGCAGAGAAGTACGGGCCAAAAATTACAACGTTGGCGAATTAGTTCTACGCCTGCCGGACAAGAAAAAGGATAAACTCAAGCCCAAGTGGGAAGGTCCCTTTGTAATTGACCAAGTCCTGACTGGTGGAGCATACCGCCTGCGAGATGCATCGGATAACCGACTCGAGCCGAACCCATGGAACGCAGCCCGTCTCCGAAGATTTTATGCCTAGCGCCGAACTCTGTGTTCGTCTCTCCTTCCTCTGTCCATTTTTTATATATACTGTCTGTCTTATATTTCTCCCCTTCACCCCTTCCTTTCTCTTATAACCTTTAAAGGCTCATCAAATGACGTGCTATTTGCACTCATTAAACCTGGGGGCTTCTTTTAACAGAAGCTAATTTATACGGGCTTCATGCCCAACAGATGTGTTACACATCCGCATATACCTTTTATTTCACCATTATATGCATCGATATGACTTAAGTTTTGGCCAAGCTGGGTTGCCTGGCTCCTGTGCTTACCCCTATGTTCCCGATTATTCGGCTAGGCGGTAAAGGGAGCACCTCTGCGATTGTTACTGCCGGATCAACCAGATGTGTACCACAGACTGGGTGAAGCCGAAAGCTAGCGTTCTTAAGAGAATACTCGGCCGGTGACCTAGAAGATGATCTTTTCACTTATTTATTTATGCGCCTCCAGATGCTTTTTCCTGCGTCTTTTCCGTAGAATGGGCATGCACTTTAGGGCATGCCTCCCAGGGAAAGGAACCCCTAACGGAACTATTCTCCCTGGAAGATGTTTCTTACTAACCATGTAATATAACATAACTAGTCGGGCACTTGTCTGTTCACGCACTAATGACCCCTACGCCTGATCTCCATGCATTCCCCTGTTCTTATATAACGCCACGAGAATTCGGACACACTCCGGACCGTCAGGTCCCAAGGCTGAAGCGAAAAGGTCGGCCATGAAAAACGATCTACAATCCGTCTAGAAGGCATTATAAATGTCAATTAAATTACATAGTCATTCTGACTGATTGTATTCCTCTTCAATACCATCTAACAGGCTGTCTAATTTACAGTCCTGCTGGGAATACTTTGCGGCCAATTCTACCTGGCCGTATACTAAGCTTAGAAGGATCTCCTTCCCATCGGGCCCCACAGGACCGACCTCGGCCATGTGGTTGGGGTGAGCCTTTGTGTACCGTGTCTTCACCATAGCCCAGGCCTCCATAGCGCCTTGACAGGAGGCCGATATCTTCCACAATCGGAACCGCCGCCATGCTCCCTTTAGCTTCTCCGCAAGCTCTCCAAGACCTTCGGGCATGGAGATGGATGGCCTTGCATCGCCTGCCGAACTCGATAAAGCAGTTGCGAGAGCTCGGGAAGAAGGTCACCCATAGAACCAGGCATCTCCTCTGCAGGACGACCTGTTAGCACACCTACAGACATTGCTCTGTTAGTCGACTTCCCTGCTGAACTTTCTTTCAAAGGTTCGTTCAAGCACTTACTAAATATGCCGCGCCGAAGCCGCTGATTCTCCTTAACGGAGTCTGACAGCTGGGCACGAACATCTTTCAGCTCGACACCCAGCTTGGTGTTGGCATCTTGGAGATCGTTCTTCTCCCGCCTCAGCTTTGTCAGCACCTTCTCACCAGCCTTTAACTGGCGTAGGAGGTGTTTCCTTTCCGGATTCAATCCGGTGCCATCTGCAATTTCATTTGTCAGATTCGCACCCATGTCGTGCTTCGCAAAATACTTATCTTTCGAAGTGTATATTACCAGAGGGGGTCTCCTTGGGCTCCCCTGTCGCGGCTAGTGCGGCCTCAAGTTGGGCTTTGCACTCTTCCAGCTCCTTGGACAGTAGGGAATTCTTTTCTGTAAGAACCTGCATAACAAATGATCCTTAAATCAGTTATTCTAACTATTTCAAGTCTCGGGGGCTACTGATATATATATATATATATATATATAATTACCAAAAATTTCTTACCCGTATGTCTTTTACATATTGCTCCGTGGCTCTGGCTAGACCATTTTGAGCGGCACGGAGGTACGCATCTCCCGAGTTGAAGGCATCTAACACCCCTTGGGAGAAACAAGCATCGCGAAGAATTGTCCGGCGACGCCTGTGGTTCATGGCACTCTCCACCTCAGAGCTGGTGGCAGACAACCCGTCCACATCCTCCGTCGGAGGAGCGTCTCGCGCGCGCCTTGCGTTCTCCTCTGCCTCCGGACCAGGCTTTGGAGCTTGGCTGGTTCAGGCACGATTGGCAGCCTCTCCGGATATAGTCCGGTGAGGTCTCTTTGTCCTGAAAAGAGCACGAGTGTCGATGTGCCTCGAAGGTATAACACCTGGGATAAGGGGGGGCGCCATACCTTTGCGCTAACGCCTCGGTTCGGACTGCACTTGTTTTCTGCCCACAGGGCCCTGCGGCCCCTTGTTGGCTTGTTGCCGCAGGTTCGGCCTTCCGCCTCAAAAACCTCCCCAGCAAAGTACGGTTGTAATCAGGAAACTGAAAATACAAGAGGGCGGACACCTATTCGAGGTACTGGGACTTCGATCTCAGTTACCTGGGAGGCCGGGATTAGCCCTGGGTAATCAGCCATAATGACCACCAAGGTGTTGTCCTTGCTCAATTGATGGAACACTCCATCAATCAGCTCCACAGATATGTCCGGATCCTCTTGAGAGGCCGGGTCGAGGGACCGTCCTGGGTCCTCGGGTTGTGGAGGAGGACTGTTTATTTCCTTAACAGCCCGGCGCAGTTCCTGCGTTGAAGTCGTTAGACTGAATATTTAACAATAGGAATACAAAACAGATGGGCAAGTAAATGTGACCGCTTACCCAGCTTGGGGGACTGTGCATAGAGAATCCACCCCGTGGGTTGACGTGGAGAAATTCCTCCTCTTCTCCCTTATACAAAGTGGACAAGATCTTTAGTAGAGCGGCAGCTGAATCCGGCCCCTTACGGCCGTAGCGGGTGGCGTCGTCCTCCCCGTTGAAGTCCCACATGGGGTGGCTTCTATACTGAAGCGGCTGCACCCCCCGCATGATGCATTCGGCCATAACCCCGATCATGGTCAGTCCGGAATGGGCTAACAATCTTATTCGGCCCATCAGGTAAATGATGTCCCTGTCACATTCCCTCTGAGGGCTCCGTGGATGCCAGCTTAGGTGATTCTTTAAGGGAGCACTGTCGAATTCAGGGAGGCTGATCCGGACAGGATCCGGCAGCGGGACGTCCTCTATATAAAACCATTCCGAGGGCCAGTCTTCGGACGCCTTCTTTGGGGTTCCGGACAGATATCCGGTCCCGGCGATGCGCCACACTTCGGCTCCACCCACTTGATTCATTGACCCCTCCTTAGAGCAGGGCACAAGGCAAAATAACCTTTTCCATAGCCTGAAATGAGCCTCGACACCCAAAAACAGCTCGCAGAGGGCTACGAAACCCGCGATATGCAATACGGAGGCAGGCGTGAGATTGTGTAGCTGGAGGCCGTAGAACTCCAGCAGCCCCCGTAGAAATGGATGGATTGGAAACCTGAGCCCCCTTATTAAATAAGGGACAAGGCATACCCGCTCTCCTTTGGAGGGATTGGGGGCACCCTCCGCTTGCTTTCTGCCGTTATAGATCGCGAGACCGGCTCGAACCGGGATCATATAGGCCGGGGGGAGAAATACCTTGGTCTGGAGCGTCACTAGCTCGCTATGCGGGTTGGAGCATCTCTCCCAATATCCAGGCTGAGGGCTGGAAGGGCGAAAGGAGGAGTTGCGATGGCTGGCCATGGTGGAATGGACCTTTGTCGGATGCGCTTTGATGAACACTCACGAAGGGGGGAAGATGTGGTTTGGATATAAATCCTCGTCCCCTTAAATAGGGCAGCTCATTTACGTGGCTAGGGGTGTGAATGTAAAAACACTCAGACTTTTCATATTCGTTTGACATGTGGGAAATGACCATTATTGGGCGTAGAAGCCAAGGAGCGCAACATCTACAAGAAATAGGTACACGGAATTTGGAGGAGAACCCGCCTTGCAATGTCGAAGACAATCTGCGCGCCGGACTCATCGTCATTGAAGCCTGGTTCGGGGGCTACTATGGGAGTCCTGGATTAGGGGGTGTTCGGATAGTCGGACTATACCTTCAGCCGGACTCCTGGACTATGAAGATACAAGATTGAAGACTTTGTCCGGTGTCCGGAAGGGACTTCCTTTGGCATGGAAGGCAAGCTTGGCGATACGGATATGTAGATCTCCTACCATTGTAACCGACTTTGTGTAACCCTAACCCTCTCCGGTGTCTATATAAACCGGAGGGGTTTAGTCCGTAGGACAATCATACCATAGGCTAGCTTCTAGGGTTTAGCCTCTCCGATCTCGTGGTAGATCTACTCTTGTACTACCCATATCATCAATATTAATCAAGCAGGACATAGGGTTTTACCTCCATCGTGAGGGCCCGAACTTGGGTAAAGCTTTGTGTCCCTTTCCTTCTGTTACCATCCGGCCTAGACGCACAGTTTGGGACCCCCTACCCGAGATCCGCCGGTTTTGACACCGACAGTACTCTTCCAATGGAAGTCGGTCGTTGACCACATTGACCACACCGCGTCGAGAGCACCAAGGCGGTGGACGACGGTGAGGCCTAGGAAGGTGACGACGCGGAGCCGGGGAAGACGCGGCAGTGGATGCCCACGCGGAGAGGAGTACGAGGGTTCACTGGTTTGGGTGCGGTGTGAGGCTGTCGTCGCCGCAGAATAATAGGGGTGTGGGTGAGTAGAGGGATGCCCTGACCAGCGGTGGGATTAGTAGGGGGCGGTGAGGCCTCCGCGCCATCACAGCCGACCACGGGAGGCAGGAGCACGCGACATGACCAGCACTGGTTTGGGTGGCTGGAGCAAGAAGACCAGAGGTTGAAGAAGCACTACGGCCGTTGGATGAACATCGTACGGTAACTAGAGCTAGAATCATTCATATTGACTAAGTTGACAAAGCCCTTCGTCCCAGTCAACTTGGTAGGCCCACAAGTGAGCCTCCCACTATGCTGGGTTCCAGCTGGTAGGGGGAGTATTCATTTTTTTGTGCATAATAAGGAGACACTTCCTTGCGTGCGAAGATAGCTGGTGGGTCCGACCTGTCAGCGGGGGGCATGTTTTTTTCGCGAAATACAGAGGCCCTTCCGATGGGTCCCAGATGTCAGGTGGAGGAATCAAAGACTTGAGAAGGCGTACATAACAAGCTAGTGTACCAGTAAAGAGACGTTGCTGAGTTTTAGAAAAAAGAGAGACGTGCTCCTGTAGCTGGTTCGAATCCAAACCTAGACTATGACTATATATGGTGCTATGCTACTCTGCAAGTAATGAAACTGACATATCCAAAGTTCACTTATCCTCTTCTCTACTTACTCTGCCTAGCATCAGAAGCTCTGGCCGCAGCAACCATGTCCGCTGGCTGCTCGTCCACCTGCTCTTCAGCAAGCAACAACCAAATATGTGCCAAGTCACCACCCATACCATCACCTGTGGGTCTCATCACACCCCGCCGTCACGCGCACCGCAGCCAGTTGCTCATCGCAACCCGCTGCCATTGGTGTGGTGCCACTGCTACAAATCACGCAGAGTCATCTGTCGCGTCTCAACCACAATCCTCAACCCTGGCCGAGTCTTCTACAAATGCCCGAATCATGGGGTAATAATATGTTTAAGTGTTGTTCTGCTGCTTTCAGTTGTTGATTTTTTTAATAGTTTGGTTGATGATCTTCCAATTTGATTCGTGCAGAACAGGGAAGATCTGTGTGATTTGTATTTCTAGGAAGTTGCTGATGTGGGGGAGTGCAACTATGCTAATTATTTGGTTAGTCAAGGAATCCCAATACCAACAGGTTGGGGTGTTGGACAAGTAACTGACGGAATGACAAAAGAGGAAGATGTAGAGCAGAAGGTTAAAGATGCAGTTCCTTTGATCATGGCCAAGCAACAGCCGCTGAACGGCCTTGACAACGATGAGGAGATGAAAGAGCTTGTGAATACAATGGGCAAAATCGATGTGCTCTGTAGGATGATTGTCTCTTTATTTGCAGTTTATGTCGCACTCGTGATGTATTCAGTGGCTATGACATGAGCACTTTGCTGAAACTAGTAATGAATGAAACCTGTGTAGCAGGCTGGGGTAGTGTTGTGAACATCTAATGATTTCTACTAACAGAAATCAGGGGGTATCCCCTTTTGCTCATAAATAAATAAATAGCAGAGACCCTTTTGGTAATAAATAAATAAATTAGCAGAGGCCCTGTCGGGTCAGCTTTGTTCTCATTTGAAGACGTCGAGCAAATTGCAGTCCAACAACAAACTATGTCATCAAATTCAAGTTTCACAGCCAAATATGAGTACAACAAAACAACAATGTCATCATGTTTTAGTCGCCATACAATCACCAAACACAAATCAGCATACATAACAAGTGATGTTCTCACAGGAAAATACTAAACAACATGTTCATCAGGTTTCAGTTGTCATAGCAAACACAATTTCACATAGTAGATAAAAAATGTCTTCTGACAGGCAAATATGACAAAAGCAATGTAATCATCATCCGCAGCAGTAGCGTCAACATCTTCGCCATGTGTATCAGTCTGAATCGTAATTCCCCATGGTGTCATCTTCTTCTTCGTCCTCAACGTCCTCGAACATTGACTTCTTCTTGATCAACTCTTGTATGTCCACAACACGACATGCAATCTTTTCGCCGGCGTCATTGACGTGATGGTTCGGAAAGATATTAGGAACATATGTGTTATCTTGTACATTAGGAGCAGTGTAAGCATCATCTTGTTGTGAAACTTCATTAAACGAATTCTTCTGCTCAAACCTTTACAATACTCTCCATTCATCGCTACGTGCAAATGTGTCTTCCAAGAAAAATATCTGTGTTGCTTGATTTGCCAAAATAAAAGGCTCGTTGGTCTAGTACGCCGCCTTGACATTGATGGATTTGAAATAATCATTAGCTCTGGGTTTTGCGATCCTGGAAAACAGGTTATACCAACGACAACACAACAGAACCACACACCGATGATCCTCGAAACTAGAGATATACTGCAATTGAAAAATGTCTCTTATGTTAGCATACATTTCAGTTGTCTCTTTGTCATATGTATCTGTGCTCTTGATGGCACTGTTTTGTGTCTTCCTGCCTTCGTCTCGTGCAAGGGTGTTGTAGCGCACATCTCCAACAACACAGGATTCATAATGTCTTACCCGAGTACCAGGACCTATTGCTAGTGAGTAAAGGGCATCATCAACTGCCTGCCCATCCTCCCGCATATTCTTAACCTATGGTTAGAAAATAGACAAGCCGATCATCTTATGTACTCAATATATTAAAAAAATTGACAGTGCAATTCAAATGCTTACATGGCTCTTGCACCATTTCACAAATCCTGCCATAACCAGTTTGTCAATGTTTCTATGATTTTGTGGCAGTAACTCCTTTTTGTAGATGCTGCACAACATAGTGATCGCGTCAAACATCTAAATATATAAGAATGTGCTGCAAGTTTAGTAGATTATGATGTATAAGCTGCAATACTTAGCACTTACTTGATATAAGGTAGTATCTCAGGACAGTTATTCAACACATACCAAACCATTTTGTCCAAATCTTTAGGTTTGTCCTCTTGTCGACTCTTCCCTGTAACTCGAATAGAATAATCGAAAACATTGAGCCCGTGATTTTCTTCATCCACCTCTTTGCTAAGCTGATCAGCTGTTTCAATGTATTTTGAGCAGAATGTCAATGCTTCTGTAGCAATGTAGGCCTCTGCAATGGAACCCTCGGGTCTAGCTCTGTTCCTAACATAGCCCTTGAAAGTGCCTAGCCGCCTTTCAATAGGGTACATCCAACCATACTATACTGGACCTCTAAGTAGTGCCTCATCAGGTAGATGAACAGCCAAATGCACCATCACATCAAAGAAGGCTAGAGGATATATCTTCTGATGGTCGCATAGGATAGTTGGTATCTTGTCTCTAAGACGTTCAAAAGCATCTATCCTGATATTTCTATTGTAGAGTTCCCTGAAGAATTGTCCCAACTCTGCAACTGCTCTCTATAAGTCAGGGTGGCCCAATCCTCTAAGGATAACAGGTAAAACCCTTTGAAGTAGGACGTAGCAGTCATGAGTTTTCAACCCTTGTACCTTGTTTCCATCTGCACCGACTCTCCTTTCAGGGTTGGAAGCATATCCATGTGGGAATCTCACACGTGATAGGACCTCGCAGAATTCTTTTCTTTTTACCTTGTCCAAGACGTACACAGCTGGTGCCATATCCCGTGGTTTACCTTCATCTTGCACATGTAAATCCTGTCTGATACCCAGGTGTGTCAAATAAATCCTAGATTTTAAGGTATCTTTCGTCTTGCCTTCAATATTAAGAAGTGTGCCGATAATGCCATCACATATATTTTTCTTGATGTGCATCACATCAAGATTATGCCGCAGATCCAAATCTTTCCAATACTCCAAGTCCCACAAAGTGGACCTGTGGGTAAACAATAATCTCTCTTCTGCCCTGCCACGCTTCCTTTTCCCGCTGCCATTACCAGGATGGTTTCCTGGTGTTATATGCCTGACCTTCTCTAATTCCACTTGCAACTCATCGGCGCTGAGCCTCTTTGGTGCATCACGGTTTTCATGATTTGCATTGAACACATGTCTTCGATATTTTCTAGGATGTGGCTTGTCCTTGGCAAGGAAACGGCAGTGTCCAATGTAAAAAATCTTGCTAAGTATTGCGTATGACAGTGGATTCCTATGAACACATGCATTGTAACCATGTGTTGTTCGCCCTAACATAGTGCCCAAAGCCGGATAACCATGGATGCACCAAATTATAACAACACGCAAAAAGAAATCAGCTGGTGGGCTGCTATATAGGTCTCGAGTGAGAACACCCCTCCATAGCTGTTGAAGTTCCTCCATAAGAGGCTCCATGAACAAATCAAAATCCTTTCCAGGACTTTTTGGACCTGGGATGAGCAAGGCCATCCTGTAGTTTGATTCTTTGGTACAGACATTTGGAGGCATGTTGTAAGGGATAACAAGCACTAGCCACATGCTATATGTGGCGCTCTGGTGGCCAAATGGGTTAAATCCATCTCAAACTAAGACAAGTCTAATGTTTGTCGGGTCAGCAACAAACTTTTCATGTTTCTAATTGAAGCTTTTCCACTCACTACCATGTGATGGATGGCTCATTACATTCTGATCTCTGTACTCCTGGTTCCTAGAATGCTACAGTACATCCTCTCTTGTTTCAGCATCATGAAACAACCTCTGTAATCTTGGTGTAATTGGAAAATGTCTCATAACATTATGAGGAATCCTCTTCATAGCATCGCCATATTTCCATCTTGATGATTTGCATTTCGGGCATTCACTTAAGTTGGCATAATCCTTCCGGAACAGAACACAATTATTCTTACAAACATGGATCATATCATATCCAATTCCAACTACACAAAGGAAATTCATCATTTTACTGTAGGTGTGTGGCAGCTCAGACTCATCTGGGAAAGCTTTGCGGAAAGCAGCCAACATCGCATCGAATGATTTGTTGGTCATCCGCTCAGATGTCTTCACCTGAAGAAAGGTGACCATAGCTGAGAATACTGACAGCTTATTTCCTGGGGTGACAGCCACGTTGCATTGTTCCAACATGCGGGCCCACCATTTTCCTTCTGTAGGTGAAAGTTCATGGAATGCACAAGCATTTCGTAGCATTGTTTCAATGTTGGTCAAACTCACTGGCTCTGCCACCACCTCCTCATCCTCCTCTTCCACCTGAGCATCAGGCAGATCAAGATGGTGATCTGCTGCTTCCACGTAGTCAATAACATTGACGTTCACAGCTTCACCATGATGAACCCACCTAGTATATGTGACCGACATCCCATACAAGTGTAGATGATTTTGCACAATTGACTGGGGTCTTGTAACTGAATTCGTACAACTGCTACACGGGCAGAGCACATCTGATTTCGGACCACCGTACTCAGCTCTGATAAAGTTCATGAAGTTTTTAACCCCCTCGACATATGCAGCGGAGAATCTTCAACCAGAAGTTATCCAAGTCCTGTCCATCTGTTAGACATACAAATTAGTTCTTCTAGTAGATATTACAGGAAAAACATATATGCTTTTTTATGAAGTCCAGAAAAAAATACCTAGGTCGATGTCTAAAGCTATGGCAAGATATTTGGACGAGCAGATCTAAGTAACGAAATATATGTAAAGCTAATTCAGCAAACAGATTTGAGTACTAAATTATAGCAGGCTATTTCAGCAGTCAATGAGGCCGAGCACACAACCATCGAACTATCGAAGGTCATCGCAATAACAAAGATCGATTATAAAACGGTGTAGAGCTATTTCACCTAACAGATTGGCTACTAGACCATGACAATCAACGTCACAATAAATATATGGCAAGATATTTTAGCAACTAATCGGCCTTGGCATGCCATCTTAGCTAAGCAGATTGAGTGCAGAACAGGGCAAGGAAGCTTCTTAAGCAAAGCATATTGGCTGTAAACTACTTCGGCAAATAGTGAGATTAACAACGTCTATCAGCTAACGTTTAGCGCTACACCGACATGAACGGGGCCTCAGTCTAGAATGCGCAAACCGCGGGAGAAGCTGACCGCCGTGCGTCTCCACACGAACGTCGCCAGCAGTGGTGGCGCTGACCGCCGTGCGCCTCCACAAGAACATCGCCAGCGGTGGCGGCGCGACTAGAGGACGACAGTCTATGAGAGTGTACTTTGGGAGCGAGAGGATCGCCGTGCGTCCCCCTCGACGAACCGGGGCGCCGACGTATCGGCGCGATGGGGAGGGCGGCTTTGGCGAAGCGAATGGAGTGGAGGGGGACGGGGGAAGGGGGTTTGGGGAATATTATTGGCTAGTTGGCTGAAGGGCGGTTGAATCTAGGATTTGGGGGGAATATTTGGGTGGGGTGAGGATTTTCACGTGGTAGGCAGAGGGAGTTTGGCGCATGGTCGGTTTCTCCAAGTGCAGTCCCACGTGTCAGTGAAGAGGCAAGCCGAAGCGCGTTCCGTTTGCGTGAGCCGTGTGCAGGACCGAACGTGTGTGGGGTGCAATGCGACCGTGACAGGGGTGCTGTGAGTGTACCTCCTTTTTCCTTTTAAAGTAGGTGCTTCTCCCCCTAAAAAAACTTGTTGCTTCACGAGATCCATCGATACTACTACTAGTAATCCGGTAATCCCGACTAAAACGGCGTGGCCGGGTCTTTTCCCTCGGGATATGCTGGGAGGTTGGCTTAGTTGGGTTTTTAAGGATGAGTAATACACATACGTAATCCCAGTTACATAATTAACATAATGTGAAATGTGTGAGCTGTTGATTGTAGATTGTGGGGAGGGAGGGGCCCACCACCATGAAAACCAGGGGAGGAGAGAGAGAGGCAATTTACGTTAACCCTTTCGTAGGTTCCTGTAGATGTAGAAAGATGTGAAATGCGTGAATGTGTAGTGGGTGTACTATTGGAGTGCCTAAGAGAAATTGTGTACGTATAGACCCTATGTGTTTATTTTACTTCGCATGTTAGCTTTGTCCCGGTTCAATAAAAAGCAGAGTTGGTGATGATGGTGTGGCTGTCATCCTGCAATATAGGCCGTCCGATCTAGATCTAACGGATAGGAAGGAAACTATGACAATTTACCCACACTCCTCTCCACAGTTGCAGATAAGGCCTTCCCTCGTTCGTCCTTTTCTCCCACAAGATCTTGATCTTCCGTGCAATGCACGGGCATCTTGCTAGTACTCCTACAATATACTATATTATTGTGAAAGTTCATATACACAGGCCGAGATTAATGCAAACACGACAAATTTTCGTTACATTTTGAACTTTTATAGGACAGAAAAGTAAAAGAAACCCGAACCTAAACCTATTCTACGGTGGCGACCGACGTCCTCCATCTGTGATCTCTATGTACGGGGGCGGGGTTCAAGACCCGTGAAGTGAAGGTGCGGTCTCCGGCGAGGAAGAGTAGAACACGGGATATAGACCGGCCAGTTGGCACACCATGCCCTGCCGCCTCCCATGCCCTACTCATCCTCGGAGGAGTCCCCGACCTCAGTGGTGCCGAACATTGGATGGCGGCAAGTAGGACACGTGGCTGACGGTGCTCCCGTCGTCGGCCGCCAGCGTGGCCACCGCTTATGCTGTCGCGTCCGCATTCGGCTACGCCGCTATTGCGTCGCGAGAGGCGACTTGAGCGAGGGCGGCGACCTCGAGCTTCATCCCCAAAGACAAGCTCTCCCATAGAGCGTTCGCGCTTGCGGTCGTGGCGGATGTGGTGCCAGGTAGGAGGACGATGCGCTATGGTGTGGAGGTTAGCTGGGCGTTGCCGCTTTAAGTAGCGCATTCCGGTGAGGCCAATCATCCTGGTGCGTCATTAAGTCGCTGGAGTTGGTTCCTCGGGCACCGAGCCTCTTAACGATGGCATACAGACGGACGGCATGAATGCGGGCAGCTGGCGCCGGCTGGGAACACACCGCACGATGATGCGAGGGACGAGGGTTTTTAGTGTGCCAGGGTAGTCAGCTGCGGTCGTGGCAACGTTGGAGATGCCCTTTGCTCACATGCGATCGACGCATGTCATTGAAAAAGCAAGACGACCCGGCATGGTCTCAGGTCCTGAGGATGCAGCTGGCCGCGCTACACCACTCCGCGGACGCGTCCCGGCGCCCCGTGCATCCTCGACGAGCCGGGTGTTGGGGTGTGTGTTTGGATTGTGGCCAAAGTGCACCTTACTAAAATTTTGGTCATGACCCAAAGATTAGTCTTTGTTTGGATGGTTGCCATTTTTTGGCATGCCAATGAACTCTAGCCAACTCTAGTTCATTTTCTTGCCAATGTCGGCCAAATCATTGGCAACCAAAACCTCAACCAAAATTTTGGCTACCCAATGCTTTGATGGGGCAACCTTGGGCACAAACCAAACATACTGTTGGTCGTGCCACAACACTAACGCCACCCTCAGCACACTGAAACCGACCGTGTCTAGCAACGATGAGTGTGTCGCTCACCGCGGTCACCGTGTCCAAAGGCAGTGCTGGAGTTGCGCCACATTGTTGGCCCCCACGACCCACATGAACGGTTGCCGGTGGCGAGGAGGTCATGGGCCAACTCCTCCATTGGACTAGTCTGCGCTACATAGTCCCGACAGGTGTGCCCCACTTGTCAGTTTCCCTGTTTTCTCGGCCATATTCGAGCGTTAGTGCTCCGCGTTGGGCATTAGGCCTTTCACTATGTAGGCAAAGCGAGACAACTTATTGTTTATTTGAGTCGTTCAAGTATAATCATGTGGCGTTTGCTTATTTCTCATTCCTCTCCAACCCTCTTCTCCATCGATCATGTCGCCCTCCAGTCGAGTCCATCCTCCCGCATGCCTCATTTGAACATTCCGCCGAGTATCATTCGCATGTGGGCCTAGACCATGCTTGTATTTCCAATGTTCTGTAATTTGTCCGACATGCATACAAACAAACGGTTCAATTAAAGTTTCACTTTGCCTCCACTACGTGTCGCTTTGCGTCTTAGTTTTGACATCGCATTCGGTTCATGCCCCGACACATGTTGACGAGATTGATTGATGTTCAGAGATCAATTGTGTGTCATGCAAGGAGATAAAGGTTTGGTCTGTTTCTATGATAGAAATGACCCACGAGGGGGGGGGGCTATGTCAGGATCAGAGGGAGTATATTGTATGTTCATAAGTGAAACAAACGTATTGTACCCACCATAGTCCTCTTTCAATCGATCTCGGGACCCCAAGATGAAATCGAGACAGAACGAGTGGGGCATGTGTGATACCTAAGGCGGATTCAAAATTTTGAACCGGTGATCATAGCATCTGCAAATCATATATAAAGGGTATTCAATGTTCGTTTCGTTTTTGAACATACAATATACTCCCTCCTATACTTTCTAGTTTACATAGAAGTTTTATGTGTAGTCAAAGTATCTTTACTTTGATAAAAAAGTATCAACATTCAACAATGCCCAATCAATATTGTTAGATTTTTACGTACTCCTAGATTTGTACTTGAGATGGTTTCCTATTTCTTTTCAACCATGTGAATGTGCTTGTTCTCGTGCATGCTCTTCCTACTAGGATTTCGCCACGTATAGCCAGTCCAATAGTAACTTTTTTAAGCTCCCTGTCCAATAGTACTAGTGGAGTACTGACAACATTTGTACTAGAGTATGCAGTGCTCATAGTAGTACTCCCTCCTTCCATCTATATAGGGCCTATGTGGAGGAGAGAGATGTGAAAAAGTAAGGGGAGTGAGCTCTCATGCAAGAGCCTAGCTATATACGCATTCCTAGTTAAATACAATAAATATGAAGAAAGAGATGGAAAAAAGTACTAATACAATAGCCAACCTTATAATTTTTTTGCGGGAAATAGCCAACCTTATAGCCCACACTACTTTATGAGTGCATATAATAGATGATGGCTATAGATGACATGGCGGTTCCTTATAGCCATTGACTGGCTATATTATTAACCATGCTCTAATGCGTTTTTCGAAACCGCATTTGACTATTGACAAGATTAATTGTACATGAGATGTATCATGTGAAAATTATATCATTGGAAGCTCCTTTCACATACGAATTTGACTGGATGCTTTGTGTAAGTTGCATGTCATATATTATTACTCTAACATTTGGTCAAAGTTAGCCTCGAAAAACACATTAGGCCCTGTATAGTAAATGGAAGGAGGGAGTAGTAGTGGAAGTGGATCCTCTGACGTAGGTATCCCTGCCTCACCCTCCCTTTCGGCCACTTGTTGGTGGACCCTATGCTTGCTAGGCCCCGCATGTCAGTTACTCAATGGGTTCGGCCATGTCAGGGGATCCTCATCCATAGTATACTCTCTCTGTTTTTATTTACTCCGCATAAAACGGAGGGAGTGGTAGTATAAATGATGCGGGCTGGGAAGGGGAGGGACGTCAGTTTGCTCTCAACTGCGGTCCCACAAGCGAGCGAAAACGCAAGAGGAAGCGTGTTCCATTCGGTGAGCGACATGGAAGGTCCAGCGTGCCGGGCTGCAACGCGAACGCGACAAGAGCGATGTATAGTCAAAACCGATTGACCGGTCGTCACCGGAACCACTATTCACACCAGAACCTTTGCTGCTCGGCCTACGCCAGCTACTGCCCTAAAACCACACCTAATCTCTAGCCCCTTCCCCCACCTTTCGATCCTCTAGCCCGCATCAAGCGTCCCCTAGTTCACCGGAAAGCCATGGTGCGCCACAAGATCACGTACTACAAGATGCTGACGCCGGAGCACCGCGCAGAAATCGTGGGGGCGGTCGGCGCCACAGACCTCCGTTCCCAAGCTCGCTTTGCGGCGGGCCAATCCTCGAGTTCTCTAGTGCCAAGCTACGAGGAGGAGGAAGCCGATCCAATGTTCATGGCAGAGGTCGTGACGTAGAAGGCCCCTGATGGGTATGAGATGATGGACGTCGACTTCGTGCCGGCGTCCGAGTCCCCCATGGTGGAGGCGGACCAGCGGTTCAACCTGGCGATACTAAAGGAGGACCGGGAGGCAGAGGCTCAACTCAACGTGGAGCGCGCGCATGCTGCTGCCATCGAGGCTCTCCTACAGGTGGAACCGGATGTCGTGGATGTGAACCAGGTGGCGGAGGCTCAACTTGAGGCGGAGCGCACGGATGCCGCTGCCATCATGGCCCTCCTACAGGCGGAACCGGATGTCCTGGACTTGAACCGGGTGGCGGAGGCTCGACTCAACATGGAGCGCACGGATGCCGCTGCCATCGAGGCCCTCCTGCAGGCGGAACCGGATGTCCTTGACTTGAACCGGGCGGTGCTCTCGTCTGTGCAGAGCGCCCACACACTCCGCGTGAACAAGTAGCTGGAGGCGAGGACAACCACGGTGCGAAGACACACGTCGGCAGCTACGGCTGGTTAGTGCCGGCAGACAAAGATGATGAGGCCGTCTCGTTCCGCGAGCAGTGGTAGTTTTTCTTTATGTTATTGTTTTTATGGGTCTTTTGCTGTGTAAAAACATATATTGTTATGCAACTCGCCTGACTTGGGTCAGTCTACCATTTCAGGCGGTTGGATGAATATCCTACGTCTCCTAACCCTTCTTCCTCACCTCTTCTTCTTCCCCAACAGACCAACGCACGGGCCGTACGGATACTCCCCAACATGCGGTTGGATAAACATACTCTATGAACGAAAATTATGTGTCAGCAGTAGGATGGCTGAGTTTGGTTTGTTTACATGCGACAACACGTGTCAGTAAGGGTGCGTTCCCTTGGTTGGGTTTGCGGCGTGCAGGGCCGACTGTGTGAGGGTGCGGTGCGACCGCGGCGTGCAGGAGCGACCGTGTGAGGGTGCGGTGCGACCGCGACAGCCGTGCACAAGTGTACCTCCTTTTAATTTTGAAAACTTTAGGCAAGCTTGGCAAAAATGTGTGGCGAAGTATGGCAATGCAAGGCCTAGACCCAAACAGGATAAGTACGTACTACGTACGAGGAGTACTAGTGTTAAAAAAGAAATGCGGGGTTTTCCTTCGCGGGATTAATCCATACAAATCCTCGTTTCATGTGTCAATTAATGTGTATTTTTTTCTCCAAAGCCTAAAGAGCTAACCATCTCACTCCTCATTGCTTGATTAATGCAGCGCGATGCAAACCAACCTTCTCACTTCCGCATACATGCAGGGGATATTAATTTCTTTGGTTGCTTGTACGAGGCAAACCCCATCAATTTTGTCTCGATTAGTGTTAGTGGCCTTTTGTAAATTGTAATTTTGATATACTGGCCTTTTGTACAAAAAAATGGAGGTAGTAACTATATTTGACTTCCTTCCCCATTGCGGTGACGTAGACGATATCTCAAACGTTGTGGTTTGGCGAAGTGCGTTTGACGGAGAACACCATTGAGGGAGACCACGGTAAGTCGTTCGCAAGTGCTGCCTGCAAGCCGAGACAACCTCCTTAATTGCATCCAGGAAGTACATTGAACCAAAGGACGCGTATATGTACTAGTACTACTCGTACACAATAGCGTTGTCCATCCAGCTTAGTGCGGTGAGATGGTTTCTCGAAGAAGACGATGGAGAAGCGGAATCAGCGAAGAGTGAAATGATGGTTGCTTCGTCCGTGCTTTGTGATTTGACGCCTCACTGCTTTGTGATTTGTGATAGAAGGGATAGGGGAGTAGACTCTATGCTCTATACAGTACATGCATCCAAGCACGGGAGAAAGAGGGAGGCGTTGCATTTTTCTATTCCTTCAATCAATTAGGGAGCTTCGGTTCCATCCTTTTGTCTTTGGCAACACCGTCCACAATGGTTCCCACAATGCCAAAAGCTATTTTCACATTTGGCTACACATTGTGGATGCCCTTAACAGTACCACTTGGTTTTGCTCCTGTGTGTTATCTATACAAATCTCGATTATATTGATCTAAAAAATTATAGAATCAAGATTAGTAAAAAAAGAGGTGATTTTGCCACGCGGATGGCGGGGGAGGTTTCTTATTTTCAGAGGACGTTGTCCTGGCGGTTTGCTAACATGCGGTCCCACGTGTCAGTGCTTTACCAAGCCGATCCGTGTCCCACATGATGCAGAACAACAACAGAAGCAACACGTGGTTAACTTGAAGAAGATGAGGGAGAAGCGGATTCAGCAACGAGTGAAATGATGGTTGCTTCGTCCCTCCAACTTCTTTTTTAGCATTATTACTTCGTCCCTCCAACTTAACTGCAAGAAACGTGCAGTTTTGTGATTTGACACCTCATTGCTCATTACTATGCTGGCGCCATGACTCGGTGCTTCACCCCGGCTGCTCTGCACTGTATTCCGGTATGGCATGTGGACCCAGTAGCTTGATATCCCACATGTCGGTGAAAGGGACTAGAAGATTTATGAAAGCGAGCACTCCACTCTTATGACAGAGGAGTACATGACACGACAGCCAGTGAACTGTCACTTGTAGTATATAGTACTATAGTCTTGCTGTTTCGCACAATCCATCGATACAAACCCGATTAAACAGGAAAGGGCGGCATTTTTCCCGCACGGTATATGATATTGGCCATACATTCAATGGCAATTTTAATGTATGCAAACTGAATAATTAAGTAACAATATGATATATAGTAAAACTAAAACACATATGATTTATTGTGTTAGAGTGTAGTAGTAGTGTTGTATTGCATAGTTGTTAGATGTAACATGCGAGAACGTGCAGAGATGTAGTTTTGGAGGGCCTACAGAGAGAAAAGCGTAATACGTTCGCCGAACTTCAGAATAAGCTGATTATGGTCACTATATACGTTTTGTGGTGATTATACAATTACTTGCTCACGGTTCAGCATCGAATTGCACTCCGTAGACTGGCCAAATAGTCTGCGTGGCACCATGTTGACTAGTTAAATTGATCACGTTCCTTGTGGGTCCCACCTGTCAGTTCGCATAGGGAAAAGGTCAGATAAACACAAATTTAGCAGGCGTGACAAGACTCCAACCCGTGCGCGGGAATCACCTGGTTGTGTATGTGTCTGCCAGGGCCTGATGTGTGTGCATGTATGTGTAGGTTGAGCACTTGAGCATGAGAGTGTGTGTTGGTCGTGTGGTGTACTGGTGTGTGCATGCATGCATGCGTGTGTGTGTGCGTGAGTGTGAGTGTTGCGTGCGTGCGTGGCTACGTGTGTACGTGTGAGTGTTGCGTGCGTGCGTGGGTGCATGTGTTCGTGTGAGTGTTTCGTGCATGCAGTTCGTGTGCATGCGTGCGTGTGTGTATAATCACCACACCAGCTCCTGTGTGTTAAAACAGATAGCTCATCATACCAATACAAGGCCACCTTGTCCGCTGTGCACGCGGTCATGACTTCGAACCACCGTCCAATATTTTTTTGTCATTTGTTTTCATTCTTACTAACAAGATGCCCGTGCGTTGCATGGAACATCAAGATGCATTTGTATGACTAGTTTATCTTGTGAGATAAAAGGATGAACGAGGGAAGGCCTTATTTGCAAATGTGGAGAGGTGTGTGGGTACCTTTTTTGTAAAATTGTCATAGTTTCTTTGCTATCTGTCAGATATAAATCGGACGGCCTATATTGCAGGATGGCAGGCACACCATCATCACCAACTCTGTTTTTTATAAGAGTGTATTTTATATTTTATAAGAGTGTAGATGTAGAGTAGATACAAGCCGACAGGTCGGCCCGATGGTAGTGAGTTAATGTGATGCAACACTAGGGGTGCCACGTGGAGCGTTTAACTAGTCAACTAGTCGTGTCTTGAGCAAATACAGAGTTGTACGGTGAGCCCGTGACTGTATAATAACCACAAAACGTAAATGGTGACCGTAATGAGTGGTTTCTGAAGTCCAATGTATGTATCGTGCTTTCTCTCCAAATACAATGATCGTCACTGTATATATCATGAGAGAAAGATGAAACATGTGTGAATGTGCTGGGGGCTTACTCTTAGAGGACTTGGAGATAGTTTGTGTGCTTACGTGAAAGTGGCATAGAGGGAGGGTATGCGATGGAGAGAGAGATGCTCTTTGTTTCTCTTTATTAAGGGTAACATTATATATAGTATAAAAATATACAAATTCACAGTGCGGAATAAATATCATTATGGGCACCATGTAATGCAAATTAGTGTTCATACTCCTCCATATAACTTTCTAATGTTGTATATATGTAGAAATTCTAAAATAATTTTTTGGCCACACTTTATTCAAATGGAATGTTGTATGTGAAATAAACGTGAAGAGAGGGCTTTTTAGATCAATGGGGTACGTGATGTAACATGTGTGAATTTGTAGTTGATGCATTTGGCAGGGCCTAGAGAGGTATGTGGGAGAGATAGCACGAGAAATGGGAGCGGTCTAGAGAGAGAGACGAATATGACATCACAGTGAGGGATTCCCTTGAGTGTGTATATGCAAGGGGGAGTGGATAGAGGCACCAGGAGAATATTTTTGTGTGTGTGGTGTCTGTGTTGGTATGTGTGGGTGTGAGAAGATAACGAGACATGGGGGCAGAGGGTGTGTCACCGCGTGAGGTCCGGTGGGTCGAGGCGAGGCCCTTCGTTCGGTTCCATCCTGCGCCACATTGGTCGGCCCGTGACGCATTTAGGAAGACCCATGGATGACTAGTCGTACAAGACAAAGATAGCATAATTGTGAAGGACTTTGTGACCACTGACAAAGTCGGCTAGGATTTGTAACCCTAGGTTCTCGGACTAAGGTAACCCCTTTATCTCTGATATTACTATTCATCCAACCTAACTTTAAGGGGCATCCTACAGAATGCTCTGCTAGAATCATACTCGTCGATTAGGACGAGAGGTGTGAGACAATGCGTGAGAGACATGCCTAAAGATAATTTGCATACAGGAGAGACGTAGGCAGGTCTATGTATATAGAAAGGGTCGTTGGGGATTGTGTGTGTGTATGCTTGCGGGAGGAAGAGTGCTTGTGATAAAGGTTAGTGAAAACAGTCATAAATGGTTACGAGAGGGAGGGAGGGCTATATCGAGAGCATGTGTGAGAGAAAGACACATCAGGACGGAATGTGTGAGCATGTGCGAGAGACCGCCGATGGAGAGTGAAACTACACGTAAAAGACTGCTGTACAGATCGATTGAAGATATAAATTGTATCCAAATATTAGGATGGGATCATGATATTTGCAATTCGCGTAAGGAACAGTCATTGATCCATCAGACATCTAGATTCTATCGAAGTTGAGCATGTCTATGTTATTATTCGATACAATTGATCCACATAGTTAGTATTTTGAACTCTAGACAATGCCTCACTTTAGCAATCGAATATAAATGTGAGTATAGTTCATGTTGTGTGTGTAAAGCACATTATACATACGAAAGTTACACAATGAACATTATAAATAGCTACCTATGAACTAGCATACATTTGAATTCAACTTAAGGTGGTTTTAAAAAATCGAATTTAACATGATGTCCATTCAATTATTTGAATTTGATATCATGGCATTTGTAAATCATACCTAAATTATGGGGGCACCAATCTTTGCTCTGATTTTGTACATAATAGCATATGTAGTCGTGTACAAAATAGATTCAAATTTAGCTCCTCCATTCCAAAATAATCGTAGTTATAGGATTTTCAAGTGTCAAAATTTCAAAAATAAGAGGATAATTTAATGAGGTTTTCAAACATACAAGGTAAAATTTAACGTTGTGTATTTAGGTCAATCCTCAAAGTTCAAGAGTACTCTAAACGTGAACGCTTGTGTTTCAAAATTTCGAATGAAGCGCCAAAAGAGCCTCTACTCGCCCGAAACCACGTGAGACCAATGTTTGGTAGTACAAGGAAATTACTTTTCTAATAACTCTGACCCGTGAAACCTACCGGACCGACGTCCAAAGGTCTAAACCAGGGTAGGTTTGTAGCTTCATCTAGACGCCACACAACCGTCTCCGAAAAACATTCATACACAATGGCCACCTAAGCACACATGCGCGCGGCCGAAATTTCTCCCGCCCACTATTTGGGACACCTGGGATTACCATCCTACCCCCGACCCGCAGTAGGTCCGAAATTTAAGAGGGGGGCAAAGTTTGTACTTTCCCCAAATTTCAAACAAGCGTGTCCCATCTTCTATTCAAAAAAGCCAAAAACAAGCGCGTCCCAGACCGAAACATGGTTCTCCCCCCTCCGCCCCGCCCACCCGTCTGATTCCCCATTCGCACTCCGTGGGCACAAAAACTACCTCTCCACCAACCGCGAAACCCCGGCGTCCACCATCTGCCACCCCATCCCACCCATCAACCGCCGCCCTCCTCCATCACGCCGGAGCCGATACCCCGATGTCGTCGTCCACCGCAACCTCAACCGCAACGCCCTCCACGGCTAGTAGTTGAAGCCGAGGCCGAGCCGTTCGTACCCGAGCCAGTTCAACCACGCCCTCCTTTGCCTCACCTCTGCCGCTCCAACTTCGCCACCCTCCACTGCACCAGAGCTGTTCCTGCTATGCCGTCCTTCGCCGCCTCGAATCTGCTTCCCCTCCACCGATATATGGCCACGACAACACATTCAACAATTTGGCCATGGGTTTGTCCAAGGATCCACGGTTCTCCAAAAGGTCGGTTCCCTCAGGAGAAAAAAGAAGATCACCGCGACATATGGAGGAGACCACACTGGCAACCAATAAGGGTACTCCTCTTCCCTTATTCGTGCAAATCTTACATGTCTGCTTGCACGATATTCATCCCATAGAAGACACTACTTGACCGCTTCTTCTTGATACTAGATGGTCCTAGTAACTCGCGATGCACAAGGTTTCTCCTCATATACTATTTCACCTTAGCTAGAGGTCCGTCGCCCCCCTGAATATCAATTCCTGGTCAGTTGATTCCAAATTAACGGGGAAGCAACACCTATTACACCGGGGAAGCAACACCTCGGTGTTTATCTTAGGGGCGTGTGGGGCCTAGAGCTACTTGCGCCTGATCTGGAGGTCCGCCGGGAATAAAGGGTGTTGGGGAACGTAGTAATTTCAAAAAAATTCCTACGCACACATAGGATCATGGTGATGCATAGCAATGAGAGGGGAGAGTATTGTCCACGTACCCTCGTAGACCAAAAGTGGAAGCATTTGCACAACGCGGTTGATGTAGTCGTACGTCTTCACGATCCGACCGATCAAGTACCAAACGTACAACACATCCGAGTTCAGCACACGTTCAGCTCGATGACGTCCCTCGAACTCCTATCCAGCCAAGCTTTGAGGGAGACTTTCGTCAGCATGACAGCATGGTGACGATGATGATGTTCTACCGACGCAGGGCTTCGCCTAAGCACTGCTACGATATTATCGAGGTGGACTATGGTGGAGGGGGGCACCGCACACGGCTAAGAGATCCAAGAGATCAATTGTTGTGTCTATGGGGTGCCCCTCTCCTCCGTATATAAAGGAGGGGAGGAAAGGGCCGGCCAAGGGGAGGAGGCGCGCCCAAGGGGGGAGTCCTACTCCCACCGGGAGTAGGACTCCTCCTTTTCCTATTTGGAGAGGGAGAGGGAAGGAAGAGGAAGGAGGGAGGAAGGAAAGGGGGGCTGCCCCCTACCAATTCAGATTGGGCTTGGGGGGGGCGCTCCCTTGGTCCTTTCCCCTCCTTTCCACTAAAGCCCATTAAGGCCCATAGACCTCCCGTGGGGTTCCGATAACCTCCCGGTGCTCCGGTATTATCCCGATCTCACCCGGAACCATTTCGGTATCCAAATATAGTCGTCCAATATATCGATCTTTACGTCTCGAACATTTTGAGACCCCTCGTCATGTTCGTGATCATATCCCGGAGTCCGAACTACCTATGGTACATCAAAAAACATAAACTCATAATATAACCATCATCAAACTTTAAGCGTGTGGACCCTACGTGTTCGAGAACTATGTAGACATGACCGAGTCATGTCTCCGGTCAATAACCAATAGCGGAACCTGGATGCTCATATTGGCTCCTACATACTCTACGAAGATCTTTATCGGTCAAATTGCATAACAACATACGTTGTTCCTTTTGTCATCGGTATGTTATTTGCCCGAGATTCGATCGTCAGTATCTCAATACCTAGTTCAATATCATTACTGGCAAGTCTCTTTACTCATTCCGTAATACATCATCCCGCAACTAACTCATTAGTTGCAATGCTTGCAAGGCATAAGTGATGTGTATTACCGAGTGGGCCCAGAGATACCTCTCCGACAATCGGAGTGACAAATCCTAATCTCGAAATATGCCAAACCAACAAGTACCTTCGGAGACACATGTGGAGCACCTTTATAATCACTTAGTTACGTTGTGACGTTTGGTAGTACACAAAGTGTTCCTCCGGTAAAGGGAGTTGCATAATCTCATAGTCATAGGAACATCTATATGTCATGAAGAAAGCAATAGCAACAAACTAAACGATCAAGTGCTAAGCTAACAGAATGGGTCAAGTCAATCACATCATTCTCCTAATGATGTGATCCCATTAATCAAATGACAACTCTTTGTCTATGGCTAGGAAACATAACCATCTTTGATCAACGACCTAGTCAGGTAGAGGCATACTAGTGACACTCAGTTTGTCTATGTATTCACACATGTATCATGTTTCTGGTTAATACAATTCTAGCATGAATAATAAACATTTATCATGATATAAGGAAATAAATAATAACTTTATTATTGCCTCTAGGGCATATTTCCTTCAGTCTCCCACTTGCACTAGAGTCATTAATATAGTTAACATCTTTATATGATTAGTTCACATCTCCATGTGATTAATACCCAAAAGGTTTACTAGAGTCTATAATCTAGTTCACATCGCTATGTGATTAACATCCAAAGAGTGATCATGTTTTGCTTGTGAGAGAAGTTTAGTCTATGGGTCTGCAACATTCAGATCCATATGTATTTCGCAAATTTCTATGTCTACAATGCTCTGCACGGAGCTACTCTAGCTAATTGCTCCCACTTTCAATATGTATCCAGATTGAGACTTAGAGTCATCTAGATCGATGTAAAAAGCTTGAATCAATGTAAGTCTTTACGACGAACTTCGTCACCTCCATAATCGAGAAACATATCCTTATTCCACTAAGGATAATTTTGACCGTTGTCCAGTGATCTACTCCTAGATCACTATTGTACTCCCTTGCCAAAAACAGTGTAGGGTATACAATAGATCTGGTACACAGCATGGCATACTTTATAGAACCTATGGCTGAGGCATAGGGAATGACTTTCATTCTCTTTCTACCTTCTGCCGTGGTTGGGCTTTGAGTCTTACTCAGTTTCACACCTTGTAACACAGGAAAGAACTCTTTCTTTGACTGTTCCATTTTGAACTACTTCAAAATCTTGTCAAGGCATGTACTCATTGAAAAAACTTATCAAGCATCTTGACCTATCTTTATAGATCTTGATGCTCAATATGTAAGCAGCTTCACCGAGGTTTTTCTTTGAAAAACTCCTTTCAAACACTCCTCTATGCTTTGCAGAATAATTCTACATTATTTCCAATCAACAATATGTCATTCACATATACTTATCAGAAATGTTGTAGTACTCCCACTCACTTTCTTGTAAATACAGGCTTCACCACAAGTCTGTATAAAACCATATACTTTGATCACTTTAACAAAGCATATATTCCAACTCCGAGATGCTTGCACCAGTCCATAGATGGATCGCTGGAGCTTGCTCACTTTGTTAGCACCTTTAGGGTCGACAAAACCTTCTGGTTGCATCATATACAACTCTTCTTTTTAAGAAATCCATGAAGGAATACAGTTTTGACATCCATTTGCCAGATTTCATAAAATGCGGCAACTGCTAATATGATTCGGGTAGACTTTTAAGCATCGATACGAGTGAGAAAATCTCATCGTAGTCAACACCTTGAACTTGTCAAAAACACTTTGCGGCAATTTGAGCTTTGTAGATAGTAACACTACTATCAGCGTCCGTCTTCCTCTTGAAGATCCATTTATTCTTAATGACTCACTGATCAACAGGCAAGTCAATCAAAGTCCATACTTTGTTCTCATACATGGAACCAATCTCAGATTTCATGGCCTCAAGCCATTTCGCGGAATCTGGGCTCATCATCGCTTCCTCATAGTTGGTAGGTTCGTCATGGTCAATTAACATGACCTCCAGAACAGGATTACCGTACCACTCTGGTGCGGATCCCACTCTGGTTGACCTACGAGGTTCGGTAGTAACTTGATCTGAAGTTACATGATCATCATCATTAGCTTCCTCACTAATTGGTGTAGGAGTCACAGAAGCAGATTTCTATGATGATCTACTTTCCAATAAGGGAGCAGGTACAGTTAGCTCATCAAGTTCTACTTTCCTCCCACTCACTTCTTTCGAGAGAAACTCCTTCTCTAGAAAGGACCCATTCTCAGCAACGAATGTCTTGCCTTCGGATCTGTGATAGAAGGTGTACCCAACTGTCTCTTTTGGGTATCCTATAAAGACACATTTCTCCGATTTGGGTTTGAACTTATCAGGATGAAACCTTTTCTTATAAGCATCGCAGCCCCAAAATTTAAGAAATGACAACTTTGGTTTCTTGCCAAACCACAATTCATACGGTGTCGTCTCAATGGATTTAGATGGTGCCCTTTTTTAACGTGAATGCAGCTGTCTCTAATGCATAACCCCAAAACTATAGTGTTTAATTGGTAAGAAACATCAAAGATTGCACTATATCCAATAATAGTATGGTTATGACGTTAGGACACACCATTATGCTGTGGTGTTCCAGGTGGCACGATTTTGTGAAACTATTCCACATTGTTTTAATTGAAGACCAAACTCGTAACCCAAATATTTTTCTCTGCGATCAGATCATAGAAACTTTATTTTCTTGTCATGATGATTTTCCACTTCACTCTGAAGTTCTTTGAACTTTTCAAATGTTTCATCCTTATGTTTCATCAAGTAGATATACTCATATCTGCTCAAATCATCTGTGAAGGTCAGAAAATAACCATACCCGCCGCGAGCCTCAACACTCATCGGACTGCATACATTAGTATGTATTATTTCCAATAAGTTAGTTGCTTGCTCCATTGTTCCGGAGAACGGAGTCTTAGTCATCTTGCCCATGAGGCATGGTTTGCAAGCATCAAAATGATTCATAATCAAGTGATTCCAAAAGCCCATCAGTATGGAGTTTCTTCATGCGCTTTACACCAATATGACATAAACGGAAGTGCCACAAATAAGTTGCACTATCATTATTAACTTTGCATCTTTTGGCTTAAATATTATGAATATGTGTATCACTGCGATCGAGATCCAATGAACCATTTTCATTGGGTGTATGACCATAGAAGGTTTTATTCATGTAAACAGAACAACAATTATTCTCTAACTTAAATGAATAACCGTTTTGCAATAAACATGATCAAATCATATTTATGCTCAACGCAAACACTAAATAACATTTATTTAGGTTTAACACTAATCCCTAAAGTATAGGGAGTGTGCGATGATGATCATATCAATCTTGGAACCACTACCAACACACATCGTCACTTCACCCATAACTAGTCTCTGTTTATTCTGCAACTCCCATTTCGAGTTACTACTCTTAGTAACTGAATCAGTATCAAATACTGAGGGGTTGCTATAAACACTAGTAAAGTACACGTCAATAACATGTATATCAAATATAGCATTGTTCACTTTGCCATCCTTCTTATCCGCCAAATACTTGGGGCAGTTCCGCTTCAAGTGACCAGTACCTTTGCAGTAGAAGAACTTAGTCTCAGGCTTAGGTCCAGACTTGGGCTTCTTCACTTGAGCAGCAACTTTCTTACCATTCTTCTTGAAGTTCCCTTTCTTTTCCTTTGCCCTTTTCTTGAAACTAGTGGTCTTGTTAATCATCAACACTTGATGCTCTTTCTTGATTTGTACCTTCATCGATTTCATCATCATGAAAAGCTCTGGAAATGTTTTCGTCATCCCTTGCATACTATAGTTCATCACGAAGTTCTACTAACTTGGTGATGGTGACTAGAGAATTCTGTCAATCACTATTTTATCTAGAAGATTAACTCCCACTTGATTCAAGGGATTGTAGTACCCAGACAATCTGAACACATGCTCACTCTTGAGCTATTCTCCTCCATCTTTTATCTATAGAACTTGTTGGGGACTTCATATCTCTCAACTCGGGTATTTGCTTGAAATATTAACTTCAACTCCTGGAACATCTCATATGATCCATGACGTTTAAAACGTCTTTGAAATCCCGATTCTAAGCTGTTAACCATGGTGCACTAAACTATCAAGTAGTCATCATATTGAGCTAGTCAAACATTCATGACGTCTGCATCTGCTCCTGCAATAGGTCTATCACCTAGCGGTGCATCAAGGACATAATTCTTCTGTGTAGCAATGAGGATAATCCTCAGATCACGGAACCAATCCGCATCATTGCTACTAGCATTTTTCAACTTAGTTTTCTCTTGGAACATATCAAAAATAAAACAGAGGAGCTAAATGCGAGCTATATATTGATCTACAACATAGATATGCTAATACTACCAGGACTAAGTTCATGATAAATTAAAGTTCAATTAATCATAGTGCTTAAGAACTCCCACTTAGATAGACATCCCTCTAATCATCTAAGTGACCATGTGATCCAAATCAACTAAACCATGTCCGATCATCACGTGAGATGGAGTAGTTTTCAATGGTGAGCATCACTATGTTGATCATATCTACTATATGATTCACGCTCGACCTTTCGGTCTCAGTGTTCCGAGGCCATATCTGCATATGCTAGGCTCGTCAAGTTTAACCTGAGTATTCCGCGTGTGCAACTATTTTGCACCCGTTCTATTTGAACGTAGGGCCTATCACACCAGATCATCACGTGGTGTCTCAGCACGAAGAACTTTCGCAACGGTGCATACTCAGGGAGAACACTTATACCTTGAAATTTAGTGAGAGATCATCATATAAAGCTACCGCCGAACTAAGAAAGATAATATGTATAAAAGATAAACATCACATGAAATCATAATATGTGACATGATATGGCCATCCTCATCTTGTGCCTTTGATCTCCATCTCCAAAGCATCGTCGTGATCTCCATCGTCACTAGCATGACACCATGATGTCCATCATCTTGATCTATATCAATGTGTCGTCACATGGTCGTCTCGCCAACTATTGCTCTTGTAACTATTGCTATCGCATAGCGATAAAGTAAAGCAATTATTTGACGCTTGCATCTTATGCAATAGAAAGACAACCATAAGGCTTTTGCCAGTTGCCGATAACCTCAACAAAACATGATCATCTCGTACAACAACTTATATCTCATCACGTGTTGACCATATCACATCACAACATGCCCTGCAAAAACAAGTTAGACGTCCTCTACTTTGTTGTTGCAAGTTATACGTGGCTGCTATGGGCTGAGCAATAACCGTTCTTACCTATGCATCAAAACCACAATGATAGTTCATCAAGTTAGTGATGTTTTAACCTTCTCAAGGACCGGGCGTAGCCACACTCGGTTCAACTAAAGTTGGAGAAACTGACACCCGCCAGCCACCTGTGTGCAAAGCAAGTTGGTAGAACCAGTCTCGCGTAAGCGTACGCATAATGATGTCGGTCCGGGCCGCTTCATCCAACAATACCGCGGAACCAAAGTAAGACATGCTGGTAAGCAGTACGACATGCCGGATTGAATTTTGCTTGTAGAAATCTTTTAGATTCGGCCGCGGGAGGCAATTTTATGGAAATCACTTTAGGAGATGCTACTAAACTCCTAGATAATATTATGGTTAATTATTCTCAATGGCATACTGAAAGATCTTATAATAAAAAAGTGCATGCGATAAAAGAAATCAATGTTTTGAGTGGAAAGATGGATGAACTTATGAAATTATTTGCTACTAAGAGTGTTTCTTCTGATCCTAATGATATGCCTTTGTCTACCTTGATTGAGAATAACAATGAATCTATGGATGTGAATTTTGTTGGTAGGAATAATTTTGGTAACAACACTTATAGAGGGAATTTTAATCCTAGGCCATATCCAAGTAATCCTTCGAATAATTATGGAAATTCCTACAACAACTCTTATGGAAATTATAATAAGATGCCCTCTGAATTTGAGAATAGTGTTAAAGAGTTTATGAATTCACAATAGAATTTTAATGCTTTGCTTGAAGAGAAAGTGCTTAAAGTTGATGATTTGGCTAGGAATGTTGATACAATTTCTCTTGAGATTGATTCTTTAAATCTTAGATCTATTCCTCCTAAGCATGATATCAATGAGTCTCACAAAGCTATGAGAATTTCCATTGATGAGTGCAAGGAAAGAACCGCTAGGATGTGTGCTTCAAAAGATGCCTTTATTAAAGTGTGTTCTTACAATACCCATGAAAATCAAGATGAAGATCTAAAAGTTATTGATGTGTCCCCTATCAAATCTTTGTTTTGCAATATGAATCTTGATGAAACTAAACATGATCTTCCTTTAACTAGAAGGCGTTCCAAAAATTCGGAGTATTTGCATATTTATGATGAAATTGATGAAAGTGGGATTGAAAGAAATAAAAATTTAGATGTTGCTAAACCCACTATATTGGATTTCAAGGAATTTAATTATGAAAGTTGCTCTTTGATTGATTGTATTTCCTTGTTGCAATCCATGCTAAACTCTCTGCATGCTTATAGTCAAAAGAAAGCCTTCACCGAACATATTGTTGATGCCTTGATGCAATCTTATGAAGAAAAACTTGAGTTGAAAGTCTCTATCCCTAGAAAACTCTATGATGAGTGGGAACCAACTATCAAAATTAAAATTAAAGATCATGAGTTTTATGCGTTGTGTGATTTGGGTGCTAGTGTCTCCACTATCCCCAAAACATTGTGTGATTTCCTAGATTTCCGCGATTTTGATGATTGCTCTTTAAACTTACATGTCACGGATTCTACTATTAAGAAACCTATGGGAATTATGTGCCCGTAGATTTCATTGTTCTTGATTGCAATCCTTCTAGCCCTATTATTCTTGGTAGACCTTTCCTTAGAACGGTTGGTGCGATTATTGATATGAAGGAAGGGAATATTAGATTCCAACTTCCATTAAAAAAGGGCATGGAACACTTTCCAAGAAAGAAAATAAAATTTCCATATGAAACCATCATGAGAGCCACTTATGGATTGCCTTCCAAAGATGGCAATACCTAGATCTATCCTCGCTTTTATGCCTAGCTAGGGGCGTTAAACGATAGCGCTTATTGGGAGGCAACCCAATTTTATTTTTTTTGTTTTTTGTGTTTTTATTCTGTTAGGGAATAAATAACCCATATACCCTCTGTTTGGATGTGGTTTTGTGTTTTAATTAGTGTTTGTGCCAAGCTAGACCTATTGGATCTTCTTGGATGATAGTTATTTGATCTTGCTGTAATTTCCAGAAACTTTGTGTTCAGTGCCCGAATTACTAAAAATCATCAGAACGTGATAAAATACTGATTCCAATTGATGCTGATCAATAAACAAATTATCTAGGTCGTCTAATTTTGGTAGATTTTTTGGAGTTCCAGAAGTTTGCGTTAGTTACAGATTACTACAGACTGTTTTGTTTTTGACAGATTCTGTTTTTCGTGTGTTGTTTGCTTATTTTGATGAATCTATGGTTAGTAAAATAGTTTATAATCCATATAGAAGTTGGAATACAGTAGGTTTAACACCAAAATAAATAAAGAATGAGTTCATTACAGTACCTTGAAGTGGTTTTATGTTTTCTTTCTCTAACGGAGCTCACGAGATTTCTATTGAGTTTTGTGTTGTGAAGTTTTCAAGTTTTGGGTGAGTTCTTTTGATGGATTATGGAACAAGGAGTGGCAAGAGCCTAAGCTTGGGGATGCCCATGGCACCCCCAAGATAATCCAAGGATACCAAAAAGTCAAATCTTGGGGATGCCCCGGAAGGCATCCCCTCTTCCGTCCACTTCCATCGGTAATTTACTTGGAGCTATATTTTTATTCACCAACATGATATGTGTTTTGCTTGGAGCGTCTTGTATTATTTGTGTCTTTGTTTGTTGGTGTGCCACAATCATCCTTGCTGTACACACCTTTTGAGAGTCATCTATGAATTGAAATTTGATAGAATACTCTATATGTGTTGTTACAGATTACTACAGACTGTTTTGTTTTTGACAGATTCTGTTTTTCGTGTGTTGTTTGCTTATTTTGATGAATCTATGGTTAGTAAAATAGTTTATAATCCATATAGAAGTTGGAATACAGTAGGTTTAACACCAAAATAAATAAATAATGAGTTCATTACAGTACCTTGAAGTGGTTTTATGTTTTCTTTCTCTAACGGAGCTCACGAGATTTCTATTGAGTTTTGTGTTGTGAAGTTTTCAAGTTTTGGGTGAGTTCTTTTGATGGATTATGGAACAAGGAGTGGAAAGAGCCTAAGCTTGGGGATGCCCATGGCACCCCCAAGATAATCCAAGGACACCAAAAAGTCAAAGCTTGGGGATGCCCCGGAAGGCATCCCCTCTTCCGTCCACTTCCATCGGTAATTTACTTGGAGCTATATTTTTATTCATCAACATGATATGTGTTTTGCTTGGAGCGTCTTGTATTATTTGTGTCTTTGTTTGTTGGTGTGCCACAATCATCCTTGCTGTACACACCTTTTGAGAGTCATCTATGAATTAAAATTTGATAGAATACTCTATGTGCTTCACTTATATCTTTTGAGCTATGTAGTTTTGCTCTATGTGCTTCACTTATATCTTTTGAGCGTTGAAATTTTGCTCTATGTGCTTCACTTAGATCTTTTAGAGCATGGTGGTGTTTTGTTTTAAAGAAACTATGATCTCTCATGCTTCACTTAAATTATTTTGAGAGTCGTAATAGCATGGCAATTTGCTTAATAATAACTTGCTTGGTATTCAAGATTTGTGAAACTTTCTTTTGAGTGCGTTGAATACTACGAAAAGTTGGATGATTGATAATTGTTTTGAGATATGGAGGTAGTAATATTAAAGTCATGCTAGTAGAGTAATTGTGAATTTGAGAAGTGCTTGAGTTAAAGTTTGCAAGTACCGTAGCATGTACGTATGGTTAACATTATGCAACAAATTTGAAACATGAGGTGTTATTTGATTGTCCTCCTTATGAGTGGCAGTCGGGGACGAGCGATGGTCTTTTCCTACCAATCTATCCCCCTAGGAGCATGCACGTAATACTTTGGTTTTTGATGGCTTGTAGATTTTTGCAATAAGTATGTGAGTTCTTTATGACTAATGTTGAGTCCATGGATTATACGCACTCTCACCCTTCCATCATTGCTAGCCTCTACGGTACCATGCATTGCCCTTTCTCACATTGTGAGTTGGTGCAAACTTCGCCAGTGCATCCAAACCCCGTGATATGATACGTCTTTCACACATAAACCTCCGTATATCTTCCTCAAAACAGCCACCATACCTACCTATTATGGCATTTCCATAGCCATTCCGAGATATATTGCCATGCAACTTTCCACCATCCAGTTTATCATGACACATTCATCATTGTCATATTTCTTAGAATGATCATGTAGTTGACATAGTATTTGTGGCAAAGCCACCGTTCATAATTCATACTTGTCACTCTTGATTCATTGCATATCCCGGTACACTGCCGGAGGCATTCATATAGAGTCATACTTTGTTCTAGTATCGAGTTGTAATCATTGAGTTGTAAATAAATAGAAGTGTGATGATCATCATTCAATAGAGCATTGTCCCAAAAAAAAGGCCAAAGAAAAAAAGAAGGCCCAAAAAAACAAAAAGGGGCAATGTTACTATCCTTTTTTCCACACTTGTGCTTCAAAGTAGCACCATGATATAGCGAGTCTCATATATTGTGCTTCAAAGTAGCACCATGTTCTTCATATAGAGAGTCTCTTGAGTTATCACTTTCATATACTAGTGGGAATTTTTCATTATAGAACTTGGCTTGTATATTCCAACAATGGGTCTCCTCAAGTGCCCTAGGTCTTCATGAGCAAGCAAGTTGGATGCACACCCACTTAGTTTCTTTTGTTGAGCTTTCATGCATTTATAGCTCTAGTGCATCTGTTGCATGGCAACCCTACTCCTCGCATCAACATTAATCGATGGGCATCTCCATAGCCCATTGATTAGCCTCGTTGATGTGAGACTTTCTCCTTTTTTGTCTTCTCCACACAACCCCCATCATTATATTCTATTCCACCCATAGTGCTATATCCATGGCTCACGCTCATGTATTGCGTGAAAGTTTATGAGTTTGAAATTATTAATGTATGAAACAATTACTTGGCTTGTCATCGGGGTTGTGCATGATGAGAGCATTCTTGTGTGAAGAAAATGGAGCATGACTAAACTATATGATTTTGTAGGGATGAACTTTCTTTGGCCATGTTACTTTGAGAAAACATAATTGCTTTGTTAGTTTGCTTGAAGTGTTATTATTCTTTATGTCAATATGAACTTTTGTCTTGAATCTTTCTAATCTGAATATTCAAACCACAATTAAGAAATTTTGCATTGAAATTATGCCAAGTAGCACTCCGCATCAAAAATTCTCTTTTTATCATTTACCTACTCGAGGACGAGCAGGAATTAAGCTTGGGGATGCCTGATACGTCTCCAACGTATCTATAATTTTTGATTGCTCCATGCTATATTATCTACTGTTTTGGACTATATTGGGATTTATTTTCCACTTTTATATTATTTTTGGGACTAACCTATTAATCGGAGGCCCAGCCTAGAATTGCTGTTTTTTTGCCTATTTCAGTGTTTCGAAGAAACAGAATATCAAACGGAGTCCAAACAGAAAAATCCTTTTTGGAACGTGATTTTCTTCTCGGATAAGATCCAGGAGACTTGGAACCTACTCCAAGAAGTACCAGAGGCAGTCACGAGGGTAGGGGGCGCCCCCCTACAGGGCGTGCCCCCTGCCTCGTGGGCCCCTTGGTGCTCCACCGACGTACTCCTTCCTCCTATATATACACACGTGCCCCCAAATGATCAGAACAGGAGCCAAAAACATAATTCCACCGCCGCAACTTTTTGTATCCACGAGATCCCATCTTGGGGCCTGTTCCGGAGCTCCGCCGTAGAGGGCCATCATCACGAAGGGCTTCTACATCATCATAGCCCCTCCGATGAAGTGTGAGTAGTTTACCTCAGACCTTCGGGTCCATAGTTATTAGCTAGATGGCTTCTTCTCTCTTTTTGGATCTCAATACAATGTTCTCCCCCTCTCCTGTGGAGATCTATTCGATGTAATCTTCTGCTTTTGCGGTGTGTTTGTTGAGAGCGATGAGTTGTGGGTTTATGATCAAGTCTATCTATGAACAATATTTGAATCTTCTCTGAATTCTTTTATGTATGATTGTTTATCTTTGCAAGTCTGTTCGAATTATCCGTTTGGTTTGGCCAACTATATACATGATCATGCCTAGATATTCTCATAACTATGCTCAATTATGTCAATTGCTCAACAGTAATTTGTTCACCCACCGTAGAAAACTTATGCTCTTGAGAGAAGCCACTAGTGAAACCTATGGCCCCCGGGTCTATTCTCATCATATCAATATCCATCACTTTAATCTTGTTTTGTTTTAACTTTGCCTTTTACTTTTCAAAAATACCAAAAATATTATCTATCGGATCTCACTTCCGTAAGTGACTGTGAAGGGATTGACAACCCCTAATCGCGTTGGTTGCGTTGAGCTCTTTGTGTTGTGTAGGTACGAGGGACTTGCGCGTGGCCTCCTACTGGATTGATACCTTGGTTCTCAAAAACTTAGGGAAATACTTACGCTATTCTGCTGCATCATCCTTTCCTCTTCGGGGAAAACCAACGCAAGCTCAAGAGGTAGCAAGAAGAATTTCTGGCACCGTTGCCGGGGAGTCTATGCAAAAAGTCAACATACCAAGTACCCATCACAATCCCTATCTCCCGCATTACAGTAGTTGCCATTTGCCTCTCGTTTTCCTCTCCCCCACTTCACCCTTGCCATTTTATTCGCCCTCTCTTTCTCCTTCCCCTTCTCCTTCTCCGTTTGCCTTT
Source organism: Triticum urartu (assembly GCF_056163025.1). NCBI lineage: Eukaryota > Viridiplantae > Streptophyta > Magnoliopsida > Poales > Poaceae > Triticum > Triticum urartu. The sequence continues at coordinate 93,272,812 of NC_141879.1, forward strand.
TTCTCGCTTGCCTATTGTTTGCTCGTGTGTTGGATTGCTTGTTTGTCGCGATGGCTCAAGATACTACCAAATTGTGTGACTTCACCAATACCAACAATAATGATTTTCTTAGCACTCCGATTGCTCCTCTTGCCAATACTAAATCTTGTGAAATCAATACTGCTTTGTTGAATCTTGTTATGAAAGATCAATTCACCGGCCTTCCTAGTGAAGATGCTGCTACTCATCTGAATAGCTTCGTTGATTTATGTGATATGCAAAAGAAAAAAGATGTCGATAATGATGTCGTTAAATTGAAGCTATTTCCTTTTTCGCTTAGAGATCGTGCTAAAGCTTGGTTTTTGTCTTTGCCTAAAAATAGTATTGATTGTTGGAACAAGTGCAAAGATGATTTTATCTCTAAGTATTTTCCTCCCGCTAAGATCATCTCTCTTAGAAACGATATTATGAATTTTAAGCAACTTGATCATGAACATGTTGCACAAGCTTGGGAGAGAATGAAATTAATGATACGTAATTGTCCTACTCATGGTTTAAATTTGTGGATGATTATACAAAATTTTTATGCCGGATTGAATTTTTCTTCTAGAAATCTTTTAGATTCGGCCGCGGGAGGCACTTTTATGGAAATCACTTTAGGAGATGCTACTAAACTCCTAGATAATATTATCGTTAATTATTCTCAATGGCATACTGAAAGATCTTCTAATAAAAAAGTGCATGCGATAGAAGAAATCAATGTTTTGAGTGGAAAGATGGATGAACTTATGAAATTATTTTCTACTAAGAGTGTTTCTTCTGATCCTAATGATATGCCTTTGTCTACCTTGATTGAGAATAACAATGAATCTATGGATGTGAATTTTTTTGGTAGGAATAATTTTGGTAACAATGCTTATAGAGGGAATTTTAATCCTAGGCCATATCCTAGTAATCCTTCTAATAATTATGGAAATTCCTACAACAACTCTTATGGAAATTATAATAAGATGCCCTCTGAATTTGAGAATAGTTTTAAAGAGTTTATGAATTCACAAAAGAATTTTAATGCTTTTCTTGAAGAGAAAGTTCTTAAAGTTGATGATTTGGCTAGGAATGTTGATAGAATTTCTCTTGAGATTGATTCTTTAAAGCTTTGATCTATTCCTCCTAAGCATGATATCAATGAGTCTCTCAAAGCCATGCGAATTTCCACTGATGAGTGCAAGGAAAGAACCGCTAGGATGCGTGCTTCAAAAGATGCCTTTATTAAAGCATGTTCTTCCAATACCCATGAAAATCAAGATGAAGATCTAAAAGTTATTGATGTGTCCCCTATCAAATCTTTGTTTTGGAATATGAATCTTGATGAAACTAAACATGATCTTCCTTTACCTAGAAGGTGTTCCAAAAATTCGAAGTATTTAGATCTTTATGATGAAATTGATGAAAGTAGGATTGAAAGAAATAAAAATTTAGATGTTGCTAAACCCACTATATTGGAATTCAAGGAATTTAATTATGAAAGTTGCTCTTTGATTGATTGTATTTCCTAGTTGCAATCCGTGCTAAACTCTCCGCATGCTTATAGTCAAAAGAAAGCCTTCACCGACCATATTGTTGATGCCTTGATGCATATGGCTCTGGAGTTGGGCGAGCGGCCCCCTTTAAAGGAGGGGGATGCACCGCTCCCACCGGTGGCCCTTGTCCGTCTAGGGGCGCCTGATAACCTGATGGAGGTGCTTCGAAGCGCCTCTGTGGTGGACGAGCACCGTGTCCTTATGGGTGCGGTGATCGAAAAGATTCAGTCCGCTAAGGGTGGACTGAACGAAGCCTGCTGTAGCCTGTTGACAGGTTTTGAGGTAAGAAAGAGAAAAACCTTGTGTAGCCAGTAGCCCCTGAGACACTGTCCGTTGTTCGGCAGGAGTAACCGGACAGAGGATCAATTCTTATGTTATAGGAGACTAACGTAGTATGTATGAATGACTAGGCGTTGCTATTGGCCCCGACCTCCCATGCTGCCGAAGCCTTTGAGCTGAGGCAGAGGCTGGAGCGGACCAAGAGCAAGCTCGGCGAGGTCAAGGTTCGGCTCCAGGAGAAGCAAGGTGAGTGATTACTTGCTGTTTGTTTTAGAAAGGACATGCGCTGTATATTGACCATTGTGTCGTAATATGTGTAGGAGCTGCGTCTGAGGTCGAGGCCCTGAAGAAGGCCCTGGGCGAGGCCGAGGAGAAGGCTATCCAGCAGTAGGCCGCTCGCAAGAAGTCCAAGGCGCGGGTCAAAGAAATCAAACAAGAGGTCCAGGATGCGGTCAAGAAATGCGAAGCCTTGGAGCATGATACGTCGGTTCAAGGGACCGAACTCTCCAAGGCTCTACAGAGCATGGAGACCACACAGAATGAGGCCCAGGCCGCCCTCCAGGAGATCCAGGAGGCTAAGAAGATCACGGAGGGTAAGGCATTTAAGATGCAAAGCAAGTATGCGGAGAGGCAATACCTTTTACTAACCCGGGTTCGGAGTTCCCCAGGAGCATTTGCGGATTTGCCATGCAGTGTATCAAACGCCATGGAGTTCTACCGAGCCGAAGGAAGGGTTTCTACGGAGAAGCTATTCTGGTCGCAATATGCGGCGCCAGAGCATCCCGTGTCCTTCACAGATCAGCTGAAACAATTGGTGGAGCTGCATAGGGTGGCCGAACTAGCCATGAAGGATTTCATAATCCGGCTATGGCCACCCGAAGCTATGCCAAGCAGCTACTTCGGACTCGTGAGGCGAATGGTGAGCGCCTGTCCTCGACTGGACGTGGTCAAGCACTTGGCCTGCATTGAAGGTGTGCGCATGGCCTTCGCCTGTTGCAAGATGTGGTGGGCGAAGATGGACGCCGTCAAGGTGACCAGGGGGCCACCAGAGGGCAAGGAACACCGCACACCCGAATGGTATTTTGTGGATGTCTTGGAGGGTTCTCGTCTTGCGTCGGCACAATGTTCGCAGGATATTGTATTTGAGTGAATGTATGCGTGTTTGCCTTTCCCTTGTATTACCGGAACAAAGCCTGTTTTGTAATGTAATATTGTTATGCTTTGAATTGTTTCCTCCTATGCGGCCATTTTGTATGTAATCTCAGGGTTGGCCAGTCGTCGGCTTCTTCCCTCACGTAAGTAGTACAGAGGTGTTCGGGATGGAATCTAAACAATCTTGATCCAATTGTATGGTCCTTGAAGGAGTTTCTTAGCGCAACGAACAAGGCAATCAGACTGTACGACTTGAACACCCTCACTTAGCCATAGGATTTTTATAATAAAGCATGGGTGCAGCCCCTGGTTCAAACCAGGGGGTTGTCAGGATCTGACCAGGAAGTGTCTATCTTTTGCATAACGCGGAAAAAATCTCCAACGATTTGTGACCCTCGAACAGCTGACCGGCTCTCGCCGTATCATGACAGTCAGTTTTCTGCTTTCTCTACTGAGGTGCTCATCTGATCAAGGCCAGGGCACAATCGTAGTAGTTCTCCCTTTACTTCCCAAGCCGGTTTAACGGAACATAGGGTAGCAAGCACAGGAGCCGGGCAACCCAACTATTGACCAAAGACATGATTCGGAGCCAATGCATATAATGCTAAATTCGGGGTGCCGAACTCATCTTTAGGGATTGTTCGGGCTTTGTTGCCGTATTATGGGGTGATGGGGAGCCCCTGTCAAATATGACACGTACCAGAGTGTACGACTGCTAGGAAATAAGAAATATAAAGGAAAACAGAGGGAGAACAGAGATAGGGTCTGGAGCCCTTGAACTTGGCTCATGAACTGTTTCCATTATAGTTGGGTTTATGCGTCCAAGGACATTGGTACAAGATAATGCAAAAAGCAACCGGTTATTTGGCCTGCCATACCCGAGGCGGATTGCGCATGGGTGCTGAAAACGTTTAGCCTCTAGGGCTTCCCATGCATGCCTGTGCTCCGTGTAAATCCGGTGTATTTGTCCTTTGACGGGGTCGTTGATCAGGCCGTCGAAGGAGACCCCCATAGGAGAAACCTAAAATAAGGAAAAATAGATAGTAAAGTTATATGTGTGTCCGGGATCGGTCTGGCCGAACCGTGGATCCGATGTACCTTGTGCATCCGTCGATGCCCATGGAATTTTGAGTGCGTAGTTATGGGCGCGAGGTATGAATGCCACTACCTCATCAGGATTGGGACGGAGGCTGAATTGCTAATCGATCTCTTGACGAGCCGCGCTGTTCTGTTACAGTGTGGTCCGGACCCTCTTAATGATGTCCAGGGGCTCGGCAGCCAGATTATGCTGATTGAGAAGGCCGCTTTGTACCTCTGCTGCTAGGGCGGCGGTGTGTTCCTCTGTCCGGAGGGAGCGTTCTGTGTTTCCGTTGACTGTTATGACGCTGTGCGGACTGGGCATCTTCAGCTTGAGATAGGCATCATGTGGTACCGCATTGAATCTAGAAAATGTGGTTTGTCCGAGTAGTGCGTGGTAGCCACTGCGGAAGGGGACGATATCGAAGATTAACTCTTCGCTTTGGAAGTTTTCCCGGGAACCGAATACCACCTCCAGCGTGATTGAGCCCATGCAGCGGGCCTCAACGCCTGGTATGACTCCTTTAAAGGTAGTCTTTGTGGGTTTGATTCGTGAGGGATTAATGCCCATCTTCCGCACTGTATCCTGATAGAGCAGGTTGAGGCTTCTACCACCGTCCATTAGGACTCGTGTTAGGTGAAATCTGTCGATGATTGGGTCGAGGACCAGTGCGGCTGAGCCGCCATGCCGGATACTAGTTGGATGATCTCGACGATCGAAGGTGATCGGGAATGACGACCACGGATTGAATTTTGTGGCGACTGGATCTACCGCGTAGACGTCCCTAAGTGCTTGCTTACGCTCCCTTTTGGGGATGTGTGTAGCGTATATCATTTTCACTATTTTGACTTGAGAGGGGAATTTCTTCTGCCCTTCGGTGTTCGGTTCCTGCGGCTCTTCATCCTCGTCCTCACTTTGTGATCCCTTTTCTTTGTTTTCGGCATTTAGCTTGCCGGCCTATTTGAAAACCCAACAGTCTCTGTTGGTGTGTGTCGGTGCCAAAACCGGCGGATCTCGGGTAGGGGGTAATACCCTACTTCCTGCTTGATTGATCTTGATGATATGAGTATTACAAGAGTTGATCTACCACGAGATCAGAGAGGCTAAACCCTAGAAGATAGCCTATGGTATGATTGTTCTTGTCCTACGGACTAAACCCTCCAGTTTATATAGACACCGAAGGGAGTTAAGGTTACACAGAGTCGGTTACAAGGGAGGAGATCTACATATCCGAATCGCCTAGCTTGCCTTCCACGCAAAGGAGAGTCCCATCCGAACACGGGACGAAGTCTTCAATCTTGTATCTTCATAGTCCAATAGTTCGGCCAAAGTATATAGTCCGGCTGTCTGAGGACCCCCTAATCTAGGACTCCCTCAGTAGCCACTAAACAAGGCTTCAATGCCGACGTGTCCGGCGAGAAGATTGTCTTCGGCATTGCAAGGCGGGTTCCTCCCCCGAATACTCCATAGAAGATTTTGAACACAAGCATAGTGTCCGGCTCTGCAAAACAAATTCACATACCACCGTAGAGAGTATAATATTTCCACAAATCTAATCTGCTGACAACTTTTCATAACGTGACATCACGCCATGGCTCCGGTTATTATTCAAACAGTTTTTCTCAACCAGCTACTGCACATATTGTGAGGCGGTTTTCTTGGCACGTCTGGTCGAAGCAGAGATTGTGTCCCCTTATCACGGGATTCTCATCAATATGGGTGTCGGTAACCCAACCGTGCCATCAATCACGACGCTTGGGGAATAAGCGAGTTTTACCAGGCAAGTGGGGAGGCACACAGTTTCTACCGCCATTGATAAGGACTCCTCTTTCTTAACCACGCCTTCTTCCTCCCTGCCCCTCCATTCTCGGGCACTCGAGCTCCAACGCCCAAGTTCGCATCTTTCTCCGCAAAAACACTCCGAACATGTCCAGAGCAGGAGGCAAGTGGATGGCCTCCTCCGTCATAGAGGAGAACATCACGAAGCTCTGGGAAGCCGGATACCTGGCCGCAGATATTGCGCACTGGCTCCTAGGCGCGGGGCAGATCGTTCCTACCCCCGAGCCCCACAAAAGGGTTGTATTCCTTACCCATTTTGTCCGCGGGCTAGGATTTCCCCTCCACCCATTCGTTGGCGGGCTCATGTTCTACTATGGGCTGGACTTCCATGATCTGGCCCCCAATTTCATCCTCAACATCTCGGTGTTTATCGTCATGTGCGAGGCCTTCTTCCGCATCAAGCCCCACTTCGACCTGTGGCTGAAGACCTTCAATGTTAAACCGAAGGTGGTGGTCGGCCAACAAGCGGAGTGCGGAGGAGCCATGGTGGGCAAAATGCCCAACATCACCTGGCTCGAATGCTCCTATGTGGAGACCGTAAAGGGGTGGCAATCGGGGTGGTTCTACATCACCGAGCCGCACAACATCAACTGGGTTGCGCCCCCCGAATTCAGATCCAGCATCCCCATGCGGCTCACCTCCTGGAAAGAGAAGGACTTATCTTTGTGTTCATCGGTGGAGCTGACCGGACTCCAGAACTGCGTTAAAAACATGATAAGCAAGAAAATCAAGCTTGTCAACGTGGTCCGGGTCATGCTCTTCCGCCGGATTCTCCCATGTCAAAGACGAGTGTCGGTGTCAAAACCGGCGGATCTCGGGTAGGGGGTCCGGAATTGTGCGTCTAGGCCGGATGGTAACAGGAGGCAAGGGACACGAAGTTTTACCCAGGTTTGGGCCCTCTTGATGGAGGTAAAACCCTACGTCCTGTAGTACATGAAGGACGACACAGAGGAACTCTCAATGAAAGCACCAATGTCGGTGTCAAAACCGGCGGATCTCGGGTAGGGGGTCCCGAACTGTGCGCCTAGGCCGGATGGTAACAGGAGGCAAGGGACACGAAGTTTTACCCAGGTTCGGGCCCTTTTGATGGAGGTAAAACCCTACATCCTGCTTGATTAATATTGATGATATGGGTAGTACAAGAGTAAATCTACCACGAGATCGGAGAGGCTAAACCCTAGAAGCTAGCCTATGGTATGATTGTTGTTCTATATCTTGTCCTACGGACTAAAGCCCTCCGATTTATAGAGACACCGGAGAGGGTTAGGGTTACACAAAGTCGGTTACAATGGTAGGAGATCTACATATCCGTATTGCCAAGCTTGCCTTCCACGCCAAGGAAAGTCCCTTCCGGACATGGGACGAAGTCTTCAATCTTGTATCTTCATAGTCCAGGAGTCCGGCTGAAGGTATAGTCCGGCCATCCGGACACCCCCTAATCCAGGAGTACCTCAGTAGCCCCCGAACCAGGCTTCAATGATGATGAGTCCGGCGCGCAGATTGTCTTCGGCATTGCAAGGCGGGTTCTCCTCCAAATTCCGTGTACCTGTTGAATAAAGTCCGACTTCTTGTAAATGTTGCGCTCCTTGGCTTCTATGCCCAATAATGGCCGTCTCCCACGTGTCAAACGAATATGAAAAGTCTGAGTGTTTTTACATCCACACCCCTAGCCGCGTAAATGAGCTGCCCATTTAAGGGGACGACGATTTAGATCCAAACCACACCTTCTCCCCCTCGCGAGTGTTCATCAGAGCGCATCCGACAAAGGTCCATACCACAATGGCCAGCCGTCGCAACTCCTCCTTTCGCCCTTCCAGCCCTCAGCCTGGATATTGCGAGAGATGCTCCATCCCGCATAGCGAGCTAGTGACACTCCAGACCAAGGGATTTCTCCCCCCGGCCTATATGGTCCCGGTTTGAGCCGGTCTTGCCATCTATAATGGCGGAGAGCAAGCGGAGAGTGCCCCTAACCCTCCAAAGGAGAGTGGGTATGCCTCATCACTTATTTAATAAGAGGGCTCGGATTTCCAATCCATCAGTTTCTCCGAGGGCTCCTGGAGTTCTATGGCCTCCAGCTACACAATCTTACGCCTGCCTCCGTATTGCATATCGCGGGCTTCCTAGCCCTCTATGAGCTGTTTTTGGGTGTTGAGGCTCATTTCGGGCTGTGGAAAGAGCTATTCTGCCTTGTGCCACATTCTCAGAAGGGGTCAATATATCAAGTGGGCGGAGCCGAAGTGTGGCGCATCGCCGGGACCGGATATCGATCCGGAACCCCAAAGAAGGCATCCGAGGACTGGCCTTCGGAATGGTTTTACATAGAGGACGTCCCGCTGCCGGATCCTGTCCAGATCGGCCTCCCTGAGATCGACAGTGCTCCACTAAAGAAGCGCCTAAGTTGGCGTCCACGGAGCCCTCAGAGGGAAAGTGACAAGTACGTCCTTTACCTGATGGGCCGGATAAGATTGTTAGCTCCTTCCGGACTGACCATGATCGGGGTCATGGCTGCATGCATCATGCGAGGGTTGCAGCCGCTACTGTATAGAGGCCACCCCATGTGGGATTTCAACGGGGAGGACGACGCCACCCGCTACGGCTGTAAGGGACTGGATTCGGCTGCGGCCCTAACAAAGACCTTGTCCGCTTTGTACAAGGGAGAAGAGGAGGAATTTCTCCGCGTCAACCCACAGGGTGGATTTTCTATGTACAATCCCCCAAGCTGGGTAAGTGGTCACATTTACTTGCCCATCTGTTTTATATTCCCATTGTTAAATATTCAGTCTAACGACTTCAACGCAAGAACTGCGCCAGCCTATTAAAGAAATAAACAGCCCTCCTCCACAACCCGATGACCCAGGACGGTCCCTCGACCTGGCCTCTCAAGAGGATCCGAACTTATCTGTGGAGCTGATTGATGGAGTGTTCCATCAATTGAGGAAGGACAACGCCTTGGTGGCCATTACGGCTGATTACCTAGGGCTAATCCCGGCCTCCCAGGTAACTGAGATCGAAGCCCCAGTACCCCGAATAGGGGTCACTACTAGGAAAAGGGGTATAGATGGATTGACACTAATGGCGCACCAGACATGTGGTGCGCCATTACTATATACTAATGGCGCACCATGTGTTGGTGCGCCATTAGTGTGCAAATACTAATGGCGCACCACGTCCACGGTGCGCCATTAGTACATTTTTTTTTAATTTTTTCAAAACTACTAATGGTGCACCGTGGGAGTGGTGCGCCATTACTAGTTCAACTAGTAATGGCGCACCACATCCACGGTGCGCCATTAGTAAAAAAAAATTTAAATTGTTTCAAAACTACTAATGGCGCACCGTGGGAGTGGTGCGCCATTACTAGTTGAACTAGTAATGGCGCACCATGCCACGGTGCGCCTTTAGTAACTTGGCCCAAACATTCGCCCGAATGCAAACCCCCCCACCCCCCCCCCCCCCCGTGGACCGCCTTTTCAGTTTCAAAAAAAATAAAAGAAAATGATACAAATGTCAAAAAGAAAAGAGAATAAGATTCCCATGTGATATGTGGTCTAGTTGTTAGCAAAATTTGCAAACATGAATTTTCGACTTTTTTGCAAAATCTCTCGAGAATTTGTAAAAATGGGCATAAGTTTTGCGTACGAACTCGGATGAAAAAGTTTTTTATATGAAAAATCATCTACTCGAAAAGTTACACCCGAATTTAACCGGGGGAACTCTGTTAAACATTTTCGAAATCCTCAAAAACCTAATAGAAAAAAAGATACGGGGCTTTTAAGATCTGGAGAGGCAAAAAAAATTCAAAAAATTCAAACTTACTAATGGCGCACCTGCCCATGGTGCGCCATTAGTATCTTCCCGCCTTCAAAATTTAAAATAAGTCAAAAAAATAAAAAAAGTTACTAATGGCGCACCTGCCCATGGTGCGCCATTAGTATCTTCCCGCCTTCAAAATTCAAAATAAGTCAAAAAAGTTACTAATGGCGCACCTGCCCATGGTGTGCCATTATTATCTTCCCGCCTTCAAAATTCAAAATAAATCAAAAAAATAAAAAAAAAGTTAGTGATGGCGCACCTGCCCACGGTGCGCCATTACTATGTCGTATATATGGATGGGCGCACCTCCTCCACTCCACCTCTCCTCCACTCCATCTCCTCTGCTCCTCCACTCCATCTCCTCCTCTCCTCCACTCCATCTTCCCTTCTCTCCTCCACCATACTACCCTCCTCCTCTCCGGCGACCTCCTCCTCCTCCTCTCCGGCGACCTCCTCCTCCTCTCCGGCGACCTCCTCCTCCTCTCTGGCAACCTCCTCCTCTCCTCCACTCCATCTTCCCTTCTCTCCTCCACCATACTACCCTCCTCCTCTCCGGCGACCTCCTCCTCCTCCTCTCCGGCGACCTCCTCCTCCTCTTCGGCGACCTCCTCCTCCTCTCTGTCAACCTCCTCCTCCTCTCTGGCGACCTCCTCCTCTCCGGGGACCTCCTCCTCAGTCCTTTCCTCTACTCCCCTCCCCTCCCCTCACGGTTTCTCCTCCCTCCTCTCCGGTGAGCTCCACCTCCCTCCTCTCCTCCCATTCCCTCATGGTTTCTCCTTCCTCCTCTCTGATGCTTCGGTGAACTCCTCTCCGGCGACCTCCTCCTCCTCTCCGACGATGTAGGCGAGCGCCTCTCCGGTGACCTCCTCCTCCTCCTCTCCGGCAAACTCCTCTCTGGCAAAAGAACACGACAGAAGAACGTACAAGATCCAAAAACAGGAACAAAATTTGAAATAATATCGTGCCAAAAAATGAGCAAAAAAAACTAGCAAAAATGGCCAAAAAATCACGATCCAGATCCAAATTCAAAATTCAAAAATAGCAATGGCGCACGGTGGGGGTTAGACGGTGCGCCACTACTATTTTCCCGCCTTCAAAATTCAAAAATACTAATGGCGCACCATGGCCTATACTAATGGCGCACCAGTGGCCTATACTAATGGCGCACCAGTGGTGCGCCATTAGTATACCAGATACTAATGGCGCACTAGTGGTGCGCCATTAGTAAAAAATACTAGTGGCGTGATACTAATGGCGCACCAGTGATGCGCCATTAGTAGGCAAAACTGGTGCGCCATTAGTAGCCCTTTTCCTAGTAGTGGGTCCGCCCTCTCGTGTTTTCAGTTTCCTGATTACAAACGAGCTTTGCCGGGGAGGTTTTTGAGACGGGAGGCCGAACCTGCGGCGACAAGCCAACGAGGGGCCGCAAGGCCCCGTGGGCAGAAAAGAGGTGAAGTCCGGACCGAGGCATCAGCGCAAAGGTATGGCACGCCCCCTTATCCCAGGTATTATACCTTCAAGGCATATTAACACGCGTGCTCTCCTCAGGACAAAGAGACCTCGCCGGACTATATCCGGAGAGGCTGCCAATCGCGCCTCCACCAGCCAGGCTCCAAAGCCTGGTCCGGAGGCGGAGGCGAACACAAGGCGTGCACCGGACGCTCCTCCGACGGAGGATGTGGACAGGTTGTCTGCCACCAACTCTGAGGTGGAGAGTGCCATGAACCACAGGCCGCACTAGCCGCGGCAGGGGAGCCCAAGGAGACACCCTCTGGTAATATACACTTCGAAAGATAAGTATTTTGCGAAGCACGGCATGGGTGCGAATCTGACAAATGAAATTGCAGATGGCGCCGGATTGAGTCCGGAAAGGCAACAACTCCTACGCCAGCTGAAGGCTGGTGAGAAGGTGCTGACAAAGGTGAGGCGGGAGAAGAACGATCTCCAAGATGCCAACACCAAGCTGGGCGTCGACCTGAAAGATGTCCGTGCCCAGCTGTCAGACTCCATTAAGGAGAATCAGCGGCTTCGGCGTGGCATATTTAGTAAGTGCTTGAGCAAAACTTTGAAAAAAAAATTCGGCGGGGAAGTCGACTAACAGAGTAATGTCTGTAGGTGTGCTAACAGGTCGTCCTGCAGAGGAGATGCCCGGTTCCATGGGTGATCTTCTTCCCGAGCTCTCGCAACTGCTCGAGCGAGTTCGGCAGACGATGCAAGGCGTTGCCCAGGCCTTGTGGCCGTCAATCTCCATGCCCGAAGGTCTTGGAGAGCTTGCGGAGAAGCTAAAGGGAGCACAGCGGCGCTTCCAATTGTGGAAGATATCGGCCTGCCATCAAGGCACTAGGGAGGCCTGGGCCATGGTGAAGACGCGGTACAAAAAGGCTGACCCCAACCACATGGCCGAGGTCGGTCCTGTGGGGCCCGATGGGAAGGAGATCCTTGTAAGCTTAGTATACGACCAAGTAGAATTGGCCGCAAAGTATTCCCAGCAGGAATATAAATAAACAGCCAGTTAGATGGTATTGAAGAGGAATACAATCAGTCAGAATGACTATTTAATTTAATTGACATTTATAATGCCTTCTAGGCGGATTGTAGATCGTTTGTCATGGCCGACCTTTTCGCTTTAGCCTCGGGACCTGACGGTATGGAGTGTGTCCGAATTCCCATGCGGTTATATAAGAACCGGGGAATGCATGGAGACCGGGTGTAGAGGTCATTAGTGCGTGAACAGACAAGTGCCCGACTAGTTATGTTATATTACATGGTTAGTAAGAAACATCTTCCGGGGAGAATAGTTCCGTTAGGGGTTCCTTTCCCTGGGAGGCATGCCCTAAAGTGCATGCCCATTCTGCGAAAAAGACACGGGAAAAAGCATCTGGGGGCGCATAAATAAATAAGTAAAAAGATCATCTTTTAGGTCACCGACCGAATATTCCCTTAAGAACGCTAGCTTTCGGCTTCACCCAGTCTGAGGTACACATCCGGCTGATCCGGCAGTAACAATCGCAGAGGTGCTCCCTTTACCGCCTAGCCGAATAATCAGGAACGTAGGGGTAAGCACAGGAGCCAGGAAACCCAACTTGGCCAAAACTTAAGTCATATCGATGCATATAATGGTGAAATAAAAGGTACATGCGGAAGTGTAACACATGTGTTGGGCATGAAGCCCGTATAAATAAGCTTCTGTTAAAAGAAGCCCCCAGGTTTAATGAGTGCGAATAGCACGTCATTTGATGAGCCTTTAAAGGCTATAAGAGAAAGGAAGGGGAGAAGGAGAGAAATGTAATACAGACAATATATAAAAAATGGGCAGAGGAAGGAGACGAACACAGAGTCCGGCGCTAGGCATAGAATCTTCGGAGACGGGCTGCGTTCCATGGGTTCGGCTCGAGTCGGTTATCCGATGCATCTTGGAGGCGGTATGCTCCACCAGTCAGGGCTTGGTCAATTATGAAGGGACCTTCCCACTTGGGCTTGAGTTTGTCTTTTTTTCTTGTCCGGCAGGCATAGAACTAATTCTCCAACGTTGTAATTTTTGGCACGTACATCTCTGCTTTGGTATCTTCGAGCCTGCTGTTGATAGAATGCGGAACGGGCTTTTGCCACGTCACGCTCCTCCTCCAATGCTTCCAAACTGTCCTGCCGATCGAGCTCGGCTTCTCTTTCTTCATACATGCGCACTCGAGGTGAGTCATGAATTATGTCACAAGGCAAAACTGCCTCTGCGCCATACACCATAAAGAATGGTGTGTATCCGGTGGTGCGATTCGGCGTGGTCCGCAGCCCCCAGAGTACGGAGTCGAGCTCCTCTACCCAGTGCGTGTTAGATTCCTTGAGGGACCGCACTAATCTGGGTTTGATGCCGCTCATGATAAGACCATTTGCATGTTTGACCTAGCTGTTAGTTTGTGGGTGATAGACGGAAGCATAATCGAGCTTGATGCCCATGTTTTTGCACCAGAGTTTTACCTCGTCGACTGTAAAGTTCGTGCCGCTATCAGTGATGATGCTGTGGGGGACGCCGTAACGGTGTACAACCCCGGATATAAAGTCTATCACCGGTCCGGATTCGGCCGTCTTGACAGGCTTGTCTTCTATCCATTTGGTGAACTTATCCACCATGACCAGTAAGTATTTTTGCTTGTGGGTTCCGCCTTTAAAGGGTCCAACCATGTCAAGCCCCCAGACCGCGAAGGGCCAAGTGATGGGGATAGTTTGGAGGGCGGTGGGTGGCATATGGCTTTGGTTTGCAAAGAGCTGGCAACCGACGCATCGTTGGACTAAGTCTTGGGCGTCTGCTCGGGCCGTCGGCCAATAAAAGCCTGTACGGAAGGCCTTGCTTACAAGGGACCGAGCTGCAGCGTGATGACCGCCGAGTCCGGCATGAATTTCAGCCAAGAGGTTCCGCCCTTCCTCTTCGGAGATGCACCTTTGAAGGACTCCGGTAGTGCTTTTCTTATAAAGCTCTCCCTCGTGGACTTTGTAGGCTTTGGATTGCCACACTATGCAGCGTGCCTCATTTTGGTCCTCGGGAATTCCTGCCTAGTAAGGTAGGCGAGGAATAATTCTGTCCACGGGGCGATGACGGCCATTATTACGTAGGCTGAAGGTGTTATTTCATTGGTAGAGCCTCCGATTGTGTCAGAATGTTTGGTGTCGGGCAGTGCGGTTGGGTCCGGGCTGTTATTGTTCGGCTCCCCTTCCCATACTACGGATGACTTGAACAACCTTTCCAAGAAGATGTTGGGGGGACTACATCGCGTTTTGCGCCGATGCGTGCCAGGACATCTGCCGCCTGATTATTTTCCCGGGATATATGGTGAAATTCAGGCCCTTCGAACCAAGCTGACATTTTTAGGACGGCGTTGCGGTAAGCTGCCATTTTTGGATCCTTGGCATCGAAGTCTCCATTTTATTTGGGATATTGCGAGGTTCGAGTCCCCGCGCACCTCTAGGCATTGAATGCCCATGGATACTACCATCCGGAGACCATGTAAAAGGGCCTCATATTCGGCTGCATTGTTGGAGTCTGTGTACATAATCTGGAGTACGTATTGAACTGTGTCTCCTGTGGGGGACGTCAAAATGACGCCAGCCCCTAGTCCGGCCAACATCTTGGAGCCGTCGAAATGCATGATCCAATTTGAATATGTGTCGTACTCTTTAGGGAGTTCGGCCTCCGTCCATTCTGCGACGAAGTCGGCCAAAACTTGCGACTTGATGGCGCGCCGTGGCTTATAAGTTATGTCGAACAGGAGGAGCTCAATGGCCCATTTTGCAATCCGGCCCGTTGCGTCACGGTTGTTTATAATATCGTTAAGTGGTACTTCCGAGATTACTGTTATTGAACACTCTTGAAAGTAGTGTCGTAGCTTCCGGGATGCCATGAATACCGCGTAAGCAATCTTTTGATAATGCGGGTACCGTGATTTGCACAGAGTGAGGACAGTGGACACATAATAGACCGAATTTTAAAGGGGGAATTTGTGTCCGTCCGTTTCTCGTTCGACGATGAGCACTGCGCTTACAACCTGATGTGTTGCTGCAATGTACAATAGCATTGGTTCGCCAATGTTTGGCGCGGCCAGGACTGGGTTTGTTGCCAATATGTCTTTTATTTCATCGAGTCCGGCCATGGCTGCATCCGTCCATTCGAAGTGTTCGGTGCACTGAAGGAGGCGGTAAAGGGGTAGGGCCTTTTCTCCCAAGCGGGAGATAAAGCGGCTTAGAGCCGCCATGCATCCGGTTAACTTTTGTATTTGTTTGAGATCCTTTGGGATATCCAATTGTGACAGAGCTCGGATCTTGGCTGGATTTGCTTCAATTCCTCTACCGGATACAATGAAACCCAAGAGCTTTCCGGCTGGGACGCCGAAAACGCATTTTTCCGGGCTGAGCTTGATGTCGTATGTTCAGAGGTTATCAAATGTGAGCCTCAAGTCGTCTACTAGAGATTTGACATGTCTTGTTTTGATGACCACATCATCTACATATGCTTCCACTGTTTTGCCGATCTGGTTTGCCAGACATGTCTGAATCATGTGCTGATATGTTGCGCCGGCGTTTTTGAGCCCGAAGGGCATCATGTTGAAGCAGAATGGGTCGTATGGTGTGATAAATGCCGTTGCGGCTTGGTCTGGTTCTGCCATCTTGATTTGATGGTAGCCAGAATATGCGTCGAGGAAACACAATGAATCATGTCCTGCGGTAGCATCGATAATTTGATCGATGCAGGGGAGGGTGAAGGGATCCTTTGGGCAAGCCTTGTTAAGGTCTTTAAAATCAACACACAGGCGCCAGGATTTGTCCTTCTTTGGTACCATCACCAGGTTTGCTAGTCAGTCCGGATGTTTTATATCTCTGATGAATCCGGCCTCCAATAGCTTTGCTAGCTCCTCTCCCATGGCCTGTCTCTTAGGTTCAGAAAAACGCTGAATAGCTTGTTTGACAGGTTTGAATCCTTTTAGGATATTTAAGCTGTGCTCGGCCAGCCTGCGTGGGATTCCTGGCATGTCTGAAGGGTGCCAGGCGAAAATGTCCCAGTTCTCTTGTAGGAAATCTCGCAGTGCGGCGTCTACATCAGGGTTTAACTGTGCCCCGATGGAAGCTGTTTTATTGGGGTCCGTTCGATGGACCTGGAATTTGACTATTTCGTCCGCCGGTTTAAAGGAGGTGGACTTGGATCTTTTGTCGAGTACCACATCATCCCTATTCACCGTGGAGCGCAGCATAGTCAGTTCCTCTGCCGCTAGGGCTTCGGATAGTGCCTCGAGGGCCAGTGCGGCTGTCTTGTTTTCGGCGCGGAGTGCTATGTCCGGATCACTAGCGAGAGTGAAGATCCCGTTAGGCCCGGGCATCTTGAGCTTCATGTACCCGTAATGGGGTATTGCTTGGAATATTGTAAACGCTTCCCGCCCTAGCAGAGCGTGATAACCGCTGCTGAACGGAGCCACATGGAACGTGACCTCTTCGGACCTGTAATTATCCGGCATGCCGAACACCACATCTAGTGTGATTTGTCCTGTACAGCGCGCTTCCCGACTAGGGATTATTCCTCTAAAGGTTGTGCTGCTTCGCTCAATGTGTTCCAGTCTATTTCCATTTTTTGAAGGGTCTCCTCATAAATGAGGTTCAATCTGCTGCCGCCATCCATGAGTACCTTGGTCTGACGAAAGTCGTCCACTATTGGACTGAGGACCAATGCGGCTGGTGCTCGGGCTGTTCGGAATTTAGGTTCATCACTGGCGTTAAAGGTAATAGCCGTGTCACTCCATGGGTTTATTTTTGCTAACTCTAGACAATGCATCGCTTTAACAATCGAATATAAATGTGAGTATAGTTCATGTTGTGTGTGTAAAGCACATTATACATACGAAAGTTACACAATGGACATTGTAAATAGCTACTACCTATGAACTAGCAGACATTTGAATTCAACTTAAGGTGGTTAAAAAAATCGAATTCAACATGAAGTCCATTCAATTATTTGAATTTGATATCATGGCATTTGTAAACCATACCTAAATTATGGCGGCACCAATCCTTGCTCTGATCTTGTACATAATAGCATATGTAGTCGTGTACAAAATAGATTCAAATTTAGCTCCTCCATTCCAAAATAATCATAGTTATAGGATTTTCAAGTGTCAAAATTTCAAAAAGAAGCGGATAATTTAATGAGGTTTTCAAACATACAAGGTCAAATATAACGTTGTATATTTAGGTCAATCCTCATAGTTCAAGAGTACTCTAAACGTGAATGCTTGTGTTTCAAAATTTTGAATGAAGCGCCAAAAGAGCCTCTACTCACCCGAAACCGCGTGAGACCAATGTTTGGTAGTACAAGGAAATTACTTTTCTAATAACTCCGACCCGTGAAACCTACCGGCCCGACGTCCAAAGGTCTAAACCGGGGTAGGTTTGTAGCTTCATCTAGACGCCACGCAACCGCATCCGAAAAACATTCATACACAATGGCCACCTAAGCACACATGCGCGCGGCCGAAATCGCTCTCGCCCACTATTTGGGACACACGGGATTACCATCCTACCCCCGACCCGCAGTAGCTCCGAAATTTAAGAGGGGGGCACAGTTTGTACTTTCCCCAAATTTCAAACAAGCGCGTCCCATATTCTGTTCAAAAGAGCCAAAAACAAGCGCGTCCTAGACCAAAACATGGTTCCCCCCACCCATCCGATTCCCCATTCGTACTCCGTGGGCGCCAAAACTACCTCTCCACCAGCCGCGAAACCCCGCGTCCTCTGTCCGCCACCCCATACCACCCATCAACCGCCACCCTCCTCCATCACGCCGGAGCCAATACCCCGACGTCTCCGTCCACCGTAACCTCAACCGCAACGCCCTCAACAGCTAGTAGTTGAAGCCGAGGCCGAGCTGTCCGTACCCGAGCCAATTCAACCATGTCGTCCTGTGCCTCACCGCTGCCGCTCCAACTTTGCCACCCTCCACCGCACCGGAGCTGCTCCTGCTACGCCATCCTTCGCCGCCTCGGATCTGCTTCCCCTCCGCCGACATACGGCCACGGCAACACAGTCAACAATTTGGCCATGGGTTCGTCCAAGCCTGCACCCTCTAGAACATCGGTTTCCCCGGTAAAAAGAAGAAAATCGGCGCGACTTGTGGAGGTGACCACACCGGCAACCGAAAAAGGTACTCCTCTTCCCTTATTCGTGCAAATCTTACGTCTCTGCTTGCACGGTATTCATCCCACAGAAGACACTAGTTGACCGCTTCTTCTTGATACTAGATGTTCCTAGTAACTCTCGATGCACAAGGTTTCTCCTCATATACTATTTCACCTTAGCTAGAGGTCCGTCGCCCCCCCTGAATTTCAATTTCTGGCCACTTGATTGCCAATTAACGGAAGCATTCCCCGGCGTAACAGGCGCTAGTACACCTCTTACACCGGGGAAGCTGCGCCTTGGTTTTTATCTTAGGGGCGTGTGCGGCCTATAGCTATTGGCGCCTGATCTGGAGGTCGGCCAGGATTAAAGGGTAGGCCTGGGGGTGCTGCCAAGCACGGCGGTAGTGTGAGGTCGATGGGAGGGCTGGGCGGCGTGATGTCTACTACACAACCTTCTTCTAGTAGACGTTGTTGGGACTCCAAGTGCAGAGGTTTCTAGGAAAGCAGCAAATTTTCCTCAAGTGGATGACCTAAGGTTTATCAATCCATAGGAGGCGTAGGATGAAGATGGTCTCTCTCAAGCAACCCTGCAACCAAATAACAAAGAGTCTCTTGTGTCCCCAACACACCCAATACAATGGTAAATTGTATAGGTGCACTAGTTCAGCGAAGAGATGGTGATACAAGTGGTATATGGATAGTAGATAAAGGTATTTGTAATCTGAAATAATAAAAACAGCAAGGTAACTAATGGTAAAAGTGAGCGTAAACGGTATTGCAATGCTAGGAAATAAGGCCTAGGGTTCATACTTTCGCTAGTGCAAGTTCCCTCAACAATAATAACATAGTTGGATCATATAACTATCCCTCAACATGCAACAAAGAGTCACTCCAAAGTCACTAACAGCGGAGAACAAACGAAGAGATTATGGTAGGGTACGAAACCACCTCAAAGTTATTCTTTCCAATCAATCAGTTGGGAAATTCCTATAAGTGTCACAAACAGCCCTAGAGTTCGTACTAGAATAACACCTTAAGACACAAATCAACCAAAACCCTAATGTCACCTAGATACTCCAATGTCACCTCCAGTATCCGTGGGTATGATTATACAATATGAGTCACACAATCTCAGATTCATCTATTCAACCAACACAAAGGACCTCAAAGAGTGCCCCAAAGTTCTACCAGAGAATCACGACGAAAACGTGTGCCAACCCCTATGCATAGGTTCTTGAGCGGAACCCGCAAGTTGGTCACCAAAACATACATCAAGTGGCACGTGGTATCCCATTGTCACCACAGATATCCACGGCAAGACATACATCAAGTGTTCTCAAATCTTTAAAGACTCAATCCGATAAGATAACTCCAAAGGGGAAACTCAATTCATTACAAGAGAGAAGAGGGGGAGGAGAAACATAGGATCCAACTATAATAGCAAAGCTCGCGATACATCAAGATCGTATCATCTCAAGAACACGAGAGAGAGAGATCAAACACATAGCTACTGGTACATACCCTCAGCCCCGAGGTAGAACTACTCCCTCTTCGTCATGGAGAGCACCGGGATGATGAAGATGGCCACCGGTGAGGGTTCCCCCCACCGTCAGGGTGCCGGATCAGGGTCCCGATTTACTTTTGGTAGCTACGGAGGCTTCTGGCAGTGGAACTCCCGATCTATTTTCTGTTCTGGAACTTTTAGGGAACGATGATATATATTGGTGCAGGAAGTACGTCGGAGGAGCCACGGGGGCCCCACGAGGCAGGGGGGCGCGCCCTAGGAGGGGGGGCGCCCCCCACCCTCGTGAGCACCCCGTTCCTTCCTTGACGCGGGGTCCAAGTCCATCACGTGTCTTTCCTTCCAAAAATAACTTCTCCAGTTGATTTCGTTCCGTTTCGACTCCGTCTGATATTCCTTTTCTTCAAAACACTGAAATAGGCATAAAACAGCAAATCTGGGCTGGGCCTCCGGTTAATAGGTTAGTCCCGAAAGTAATATAAAAGTGGATAATAAAGCCCAGTATTGCCCAAAATAGTAGATAACATAGCATGGAGCAATCATAAATTATAGATACGCTTGAGACGTATCAAGCATCCCCAAGCTTAATTCCTGCTCGTCCTCGAGTAGGTAAATGATAAAAAAGATAATTTTTGATGTGGAATGCTAGTTGGCACAATTTCAATGTAATTCTTCTTAATTGTGGCATGAATATTCAAATCCATAAGATTCAAGACAAAAGTTTAATATTGACATAAAAATAATAATACTTCAAGCATACTGACTAAGCAATCATGTCTTCTCAAAATAACATGGCCAAAGAAAGTTATCCCTACAAAATCATATAGTCTGGATATGCTCTATCTTCACCACACAAATATTTAAATCATGCACAACCCCGATGACAAGCCAAGCAATTGTTTCGTACTTTTGATGTTCCCAAACTTTCTCAATCTTCACGCAATACATGAGCGTGAGCCATGGACATAGCACTATAGGTGGAATAGAATGGTGGTTGTGGAGAGGACAAAAAGGGAGAAGATAGTCTCACATTGACTAGGCGTATCAACGGGCTATGGAGATGCCCATCAATAGATATCAATGTGAGTTAGTAGGGATTGCCATGCAACGGATGCACTAGAGCTATAAATGTATGAAAGCTCAAAAAGAAACTAAGTGGGTATGCATCCAACTTGCTTACTCACGAAGACCTAGGGCATTTTGAGGAAGCCCATCATTGGAATATACAAGCCAAGTGCTATAATGAAAGATTCCCACTAGTATATGAAAGTGACAACTTAGGAGACTCTCTATTATGAAGATCATGGTGCTACTTTGAAGCACAAGTGTGGTAAAAGGATAGTAGCATTGCCCCTTTTTATTTTTTTATTTTTTATTTTTTATTTGGCCTTTCTTTTTTTATGGCCTTCCTCTTTTTTTGGGACAATGCTCTATTAATGATGATCATCACACTTCTATTTATATACAACTCAATGATTACAACTCGATACTAGAACAAAGTATGACTCTATATGAATGCCTCCGGCGGTGTACCGGGATATGCAATGAATCAAGAGTGACAAGTATGAAAGAATCATGAACAGTGGCTTTGCCACAAATACTATGTCAACTACATGATCATGCTAAGCAATATGACAATGATGAATGTGTCATGATGAACGGAATGGTGGAAAGTTGCATGGCAATATATCTCGGAATGGCTATGGAAATGCCATAATAGGTAGGTATGGTGGCTATTTTGAGGAAGGTATATAGTGGGTTTATGGTACCGGCGAAAGTTGTGCGATACTAGAGAGGTTAGCAATGGTGGAAGGGTGAGAGTGCGTATAATCCGTGGACTCAACATTAGTCATAAAGAACTCATATACTTATTGCAAAAATCTAGAAGTTATCAAAGCAAAGTACTACGCACATGCTCCTAGGGGGATAGATTTGTAGGAAAAGACCATCGCTCGTCCCCGACCGCCACTCATAAGGAAGACAATCAATAAATAAATCATGCTCCGACTTCATCACATAACGGTTCACCATACGTGCATGCCACAGGAGTCACAAACTTCAACACAAGTAATTCTCAAATTCATAACTACTCAACTAGCATGACTCTAATATCACCATACTTATATCTCAAAACAATTATCAAGTATCAAACTTCTCATAGTATTCAACACACTCATAAGAGAATTTTATTATTCTTGAATACCTAGCATATTAGGATTTTAAGCAAATTACCATGCTATTTAAGACTCTCAGAATGATATAAGTGAATCATGAGAGTTCATCTATTTCTTCAAAATAAAACTACCACCATGCTCTAAAATATATAAGTGAAGCACTAGAGCAAATGACAAACTACTCCGAAAGATATAAGTGAAGATCAATGAGTAGTCGAATAATTATGCAACTATGTGAAGACTCTCTAACATTTAATAATTTCAGATCTTGGTATTTTACTCAAACAGAAAGCAAATAAAAATAAAATTACATTCTAAGAATAGCAAACATCATGTGAAGAAGCAAAAACTTAGGATCAACTGAAACTAATCGATAGTTGTTGAAGAAGAAAGGTGGGATGCCAACCGGGGCATCCCCAAGCTTAGATGCTTGAGACTTCATGAAATATTATCTTGGGGTGCCTTGGGCATCCCCAAGCTTGAGCTTTTGTGTCTCCTTAATTCCTCTCATATCACGGTCTCCCTAAATCTCAAAAGCTTCATCCACACAAAACTCAACAAGGACTCGTGAGATAAGTTAGTATAAACCATTGCAAAAACCTTATCATACTCTACTGTGGCAAACACACTAAAATTATTATTCAACATTGCATAATAAATGCCTCTGCATATTTAATAGTCCTGTCCTCAAATAGAATCATTAAAGAAGCAAACATATGCAAACAATGCAAACATAACAGCAATCTGCCTAAACAGGATAGTCTGTAAAGAATGCTGCAACATCCATACTTCCCTAGCTCCAAAAATTATGAAAGAAAATTCCCACTGTAGTAAATTTATCAGATCTTAATATGCAAAAGGTTTCAACATTTTATCACATTCTGACTTTTCTAGGGAATTATTGCAACAGCAGTAAACTTTCTGTTTTCAAACAGCAACATGTGGACTTCTAAAACAGGCATAGTAAAGGCTATCAATGCCACTTTTATTGAAATAAAAGATGCAAAACATTATTCTAAATAAAAGAAAGCAAATCGTAACAAAATAAATTGACGCTCCAGGCAAAACACATATCATGTGGTGAATAAAAATATAGCTCCAAGTAAAGTTAGCGATGAACGAAGACGAAAGAGGGGATGCCTTCCGGGGCATCCCCAAGCTTAGGCTCTTGGATATCCTTGAATATTACCTTGGGGTGCCTTGGGCGTCCCCAAGCTTAGGCTCTTTCCACTCCTTATTCCATAGTCCACCGAATCCTTACCCAAAACATGAAAACTTCACAACGCAAAACTTAACAGCAAAATCGTAAGCTCCGTTAGTATAAGAAAATAAATCACCACTTCAAGGTACTGTAATGAACTCATTCTTTATTTATATTGGTGTTAAACCTACTTTATTCCAACTTCTCTATGGTTTATAAACTATTTTACTAGCCATAGATTCATCAAAATAACTAAACAACACATGAAAAACAGAATCTGTCAAAAACATAACAGTCTGTAGTAATCTGAATCAAACGTATACTTCTGGAACACATAAAATTCTCAAATAAATTGCTGGACCTGAGGAATTTCTCTATTAATCATCTGCAAAAAGAATTAACTAAATAGCACTCACCAAATAAAAATGGCAGCAATTCTCGTGAGCGCTAAAGTTTCTGTTTTTGACAGCATGATCAACAAGACTTTCCCCAAGTCTTCCCAAAGGTTCTACTTGGCGCAACACTAATTAAAAGAATAAAACCACATCTAAACAGTGGCTAGATTAATTATTTATTACTAAACAGGAACAAAAAGCAAGTAACTAAAATAAAATTGGGTTGCCTCCCAACAGGTGCTATCGTTTAATGCCCCTAGCTAGGCATGATGATTTCAATGATGCTCACATAAAAGATAAGAATTGTAACATAAAAAGAGCATCATGAAGAATATGACTAGCATATTTAAGTCTAACATACTTCCTATGCATAGGGATTTTGTGTGCAAACAAGTTGTGGGAACAAGAATCAAGTTGCATAGGAAAAGGTAAAACAAGCATAACTTCAAAACTTTAAGAACAAGGAGAGGAAACTTGATATTATTGCAATTCCTACAAGTATATATTCCTCCCTTATAATAATTTTCAGTAGCATCATGAATTAATTCAACAATATAACCATCACATAAAGCATTCTTTTCATGATCTACTTGCATAGAAAATTTACTACTCTCCACATAAGCAAAATTCTTCTCATTCGGAATAGTGGGAGTACCATAAGAGACTTGAATACTATAAATTGTTTCCACATTAAAAGAGTAAAATTCAGAGAAGGGGTAATCATAACCATGACAAGTTTTATAAATATAATCACTAATTTTTATAGCATAAGTATCATCACAATAATCATCATAAGTAGGAAGCATGCTATCATCATTATAAACTTGCATATCAAAACTTGGGAGACTAAACATATCATCTTCATTAAGTGTAGCATCCCCAAGCTTGGGAAAAACATTAATTGCAGCAAATATATTCTCAAAAACATCATCTTCATCAAACATAGCATCCCCAAGCTTGGGTCTTTTCATATCATAAGCATAATCACTCTCATCATTAATAGTATAGATAGCACCAGTAGTATAGCAATTATCATATTCTTCCAAGCAAGTGCCAAAAAGATTTTCAAGATCATAAGAAGTATCATTATCTTCCTAATTATATTTTCATGAGGCACAATAGTAATAGGAGCAGCATTATTTGGGAGAGATATCTTTTTACCTCTCTTCCTTTTTCTTTTCTTCTTCTTCACCACATCATGTGTGGGTTCAATCCTCTTTTTGGAGCTCCTTATTAATGAGATTGGTTGAATAGGAGGCTCCTCCTCATTACCTGATTCATCATAAGAAATAATAGGAGGGTATTGGGAGGTCTCTTCCCTTTCATTAGTATTCTCTTCATCTTCTATTTGTTTTGTTTTCTTTATGTAATTGGCAATATAAGGATTTTCAATGCAATTCACCGCACAATACATATAAATCTTCTCTAGATCAAAATGAAGAACTCTATCAAGATTAAATTTTGGAATACCCTCAGTTATACGTTTCATTTATTCGTAACCCAAAAGAAGGCTAAGCTCTTTATGATGCTCAAGGGTAATCAAATTATCACAATGTTTGGACATGACTTGATCATGAAAAAAATAGCATTGGAGCTTTAAATGACCATGTTCATTGCAAAGTTCACAAGGGGCGCAAAAAATATTGATTTTTTCAGCACAATCATCAAGACTTTCTTGCAACAATTTAGTTTCTAAGTACTTATGCCTCTTGCAATATCTATCTTCCCTATTTGGTGTGTACTTGCAAACCCAGTCTACTCCACAAAAATTGACATGTTTATAGGAGGCATTTTCATCATAACTAGTGCAATCATCATTAGCATCATGGATATTCAAATAATTCGTACTAATAACATTGCAATCATGCTCATCATTCAAATATTTAGTGCCAAACATTTTATAGATTTCTTCTTCTAGCACTTGAGCACAATTATCCTTTCCATCATACTCACAAAAGATATTAAAAAGATGAAGCGTATGAGACAAACTCAATTCCATTTTTTGTATTTTTCTTTTATAAACTAAACTAGTGATAAAACAAGAAACTAAAAGACTCGATTGCAAGATCTAAAGATATACCTTCAAGAACTCACCTCCCCGGCAACGGCGCCAGAAAAGAGCTTGATGTCTACTACACAACCTTCGTCTTGTAGACGTTGTTGGGCCTCCTAGTGCAGAGGTTTGTAGGCCAGTAGAAAATTTCCCTCAAGTGGATGACCTAAGGTTTATCAATCCGTAGGAGGCGTAGGATGAAGATGGTCTATCTCAAGCAACCCTACAACCAAATAACAAAGAGTCTCTTGTGTCCCCAACACACCCAATACAATGGTAAATTGTATAGGTGCGCTAGTTCAGCGAAGAGAAGGTGATACAAGTGGTATATGGATAGTAGATAAAGGTATTTGTAATCTGAAATAATAAAAACAGCAAGGTAACTAATGGTAAAAGTGAGCTTAAACGGTATTGCAATGCTAGGAAATAAGGCCTAGGGTTCATACTTTCTCTAGTGCAAGTTCCCTCAACAATAATGACATAGTTGGATCATATAACTATCCCTCAACATGCAACAAAGAGTCACTCCAAAGTCACTAACAGCGGAGAACAAACGAATAGATTATGGTAGGGTACGAAACCACCTCAAAGTTATTCTTTCCAATCAATCCGTTGGGCTATTCCGATAAGTGTCACAAACAGCCCTAGAGTTCGTACTAGGCTAACACCTTAAGATACAAATCAACCAAAACCCTAATGTCACCTGGAAACTCCAGTGTCACCTCAAGTATCCGTGGGTATGATTATACGATATGCGTCACACAATCTCAGATTCATCTATTCAACCAACACAAAGGACCTCAAAGAGTGCCCCAAAGTTCTACCTGAGAATCACGACGAAAACGTGTGCCAACCCCTATGCATAGGTTCTTGAGCGGAACCCGCAAGTTGGTCACCAAAACATACATCAAGTGGCACGTGGTATCCCATTGTCACCACAGATATCCACGGCAAGACATACATCAAGTGTTCTCAAATCTTTAAAGACTCAATCCGATAATATAACTCCAAAGGGGAAACTCAATTCATTACAAGAGAGAAGAGGGGGGGAGGAGAAACATAGGATCCAACTATAATAGCAAAGCTCGCGATACATCAAGATCGTATCATCTCAAGAACACGAGAGAGAGAGAGATCAAACACATAGCTACTGGTACATACCCTCAGCCCTGAGGGAGAACTACTGCCTCCTCGTCATGGAGAGCACCGGGATGTTGAAGATGGCCACCAGTGAGGGTTCCCCCCTCCGGCAGGGTGCCGGAACAGGGTCCCGATTGAATTTTGGTGGCTACGGAGGCTTCTGGCGGCGGAACTCCCGATCTATTTTGTGTTCTAGAAGTTTTTGGGTACAACGATATATATGGGTGCAGGAAGTACGTCGGAGGAACCATGGGGGCCCCACGAGGCAGGGGGGCGCTCCCTAGAGGGGGGCGCCACCCACCCTCGTGAGCACCTCGTTCCTTCCTTGACATGGGGTCCAAGTCCATCAGGTGTGTTTCGTTCCAAAAATAACTTCTCCGGTTGATTTCGTTCCGTTTCGACTTCGTCTGATATTCCTTTTCTTCAAAACACTGAAATAGGCATAAAACAACAAATCTAGGCTGGGGCTCCAGTTAATAGGTTAGTCCCGAAAGTAATATAAAAGTGGATAATAAAGCCCAATTTTGCCCAAAATAGTAGATAATATAGCATGGAGCAATCAAAAATTATAGATACGTTGGAGACGTATCACGGCGGAGGCAGGGGTCTGGGCCGGTGGTCGCTGGCGGTTCGAGAAAGATCGTCAACAGTGACTGGTGGGAGGTAGACGAAGGCCATCTTCCCGTTCCTTATAGATCGGACGGTTCATTAAAAAAATCGACTGGCATATTTATTTTCAGTCGACTGTTATCTTAGATATGACCACATGTGGGGGTGTGCTGGAGGAGTACCTGCATTTCCTGTGCTCATATATCACAAAATCACATAGAGTAGAATCTAATGTTGTAGAGCTATCATATGTCTCCTGTCATTTATTTTTCAGCCACCTGCTATCTGCTACTTTTACAGTGCACTAGTTCTGCTCACACTTCACCCTTACTCTCACTGTTGTGTTTTTATGCAAGGGTATTTCAGACTCTACTGCCATGAGAGAAGCCAAAAAGAAAAGAGAGAAGTCGCTCCAGTTTGGTGTGCGACTAGGCAAGACACGTTTCAATGCTTTTAAAGGGTGTAGTGTCAGCAGATGGAGACGGGGAACGTAGCTCTGGAGTTGATGACCTCGCTCGCAATGAACCACTGTCGGTGTCAAAACCGGCGGATCTCGGGTATGGGGTCCCGAACTGTGCGTCTAGGATCGATGGTAACAGGAGGCAGGGGACACGATGTTTTACCCAGGTTCGGGCCCTCTTGATGGAGGTAAAACCCTATGTCCTGCTTGATTAATATTGATGATATGGGTAGTACAAGAGTTGATCTACCATGAGATCGTAGAGGCTAAACCCTAGAAGCTAGCCTATGGTATGATTGTATCACTACTAGGAAAAGGCCTACTAATGGCGCACCAGTTTTGCCTACTAATGGCGCATCACAGGTGCGCCATTAGTATCACGCCACTAGTATTTATTACTAATGGCGCACCACCCAGTGCACCATTAGTATAGAACACCATGCGCCATTAGTATGCCTCCCAGGGGCCATATTTAACCATGTGCTTTGGCACACTAATGGCGCACTGCGGGTGGATGCGCCATTAGTATACTTGGCATACTAATGGCGCACTGTTTGGTGATGCGCCATTAGTATACTTTGGCATACTAATGGCGCACTCTGTAGTGATGCGCCATTAGTATGAATATTAGGGTTTTTTTACTTTTCTGATTTTTGCACAGGTTACAAAATATATTATTTGACATAATATAGACAGTAGCACACAGCAACAGCAGATTCATTGAATATAATAGAAGATTAGTCTCCGAATACAATTCATCATATTAGTCTCCGAATTCAAAAGACCGAACAAAGATAAAACATTACAAGTCTCGAGACCGCGAGTATCGAGTTTGTCTTCACATTACAAGTCAATATCGATCATCTAAACTACCATCACATAGAAGAGAGCTGCGGTCATCACGATGAGCATCATCGCGATGAAACTGGTCTTCATCCGGTTCCTCCAACGCTCCCTCCTCTCTCCCGCTAGATAGCGGGAGTATCTAGATTCCGCCTCCGCCCTAGTGGTGTACCCTTTGTAACTATTACCGCTGAAATGGTGAACCTGTCTCCGACACTCCTCCTAGTCGTCATAGACTCTGGGAACCTTACCCTTGTACACGACATACGACGGCATCTCTATGCACAAGCCAAACAACAGACAATACATACATAAGCAATATATAAGTATGCAACAAAAGGATTGGAAGAGAAAAGCAAGACATGACATTAATAGCACAATTCATGGTCCTACTAATAAATAGCATCGATTACATCTAAGTTGAACGACTGTCCAAACCAAAGAGACATACAAGTTCATTAAAGTTTAATTACAACATGAGCCAATCAATGTTTCAGAACTACACATAGCATCACTACTGTCGAATTGACTCATGGGACCGGAGCGTGGATGAAGCCGCCGTCTGTCGTGATGGTCATGAAATCGCGGGCATTGTCAGCCTACATTTGTAGCGTTCCGTCTATCTCCCTGTTGGACGGTTGATATCTAAGGTAGAACTGCCCCGAGGTATGAAGGACATCTTGATGGATGATTTCCGCAAACTCTGACTGGATGCAAAAGAATTCTTGCCTGATGTCCACGTCCTGGATTGCCGACAAGCTCGTGGCCCAATCTTTGAGATTATTTGGTAGCAGAAGGTGATGATGGTCCCTTATGATCGCCCGCATGTGATAGAGGGCGTAGTAGGCATCCTTCTGACCGCCAGGCGGCTGCTTGACGCAGCAGAACGTCGTATTGTGGGCGAACACGTGCTTGCCGTACTTACGAACTGCCCTGGTGAAGGTGCCTCCAGATTTGGCGTAGCTAGGGAGAACATCATCAAGAACTTTCTTGATATTTGTGTAGTCTATCTTGGAGTTACGGTTCAGGTCGAAATATGTGGCCATGGAAGATTTCGGGCTTAAGAGGATGAGTGTACGATGTGTGTCACTGCACAGAACACAGAATGTTAGGAAAAAAAGAACGATCGAAATCTAAGAAATCATATGTTACGGGGCGGTTAAGGGATGACTTACTCGGGAAAGTAAGCCACAAGGAAGTTATCATTATCTGTGTTTGCCAGAATGACGCCTTCGAGGTGTGAACTCGTGACTTGGCGGTCCCCAGCGCTGGTCAAGAGCTTGGCACGCATGTAGAAGGGGTCGACGATCACGATGTCCGGGGTCTTGTCTCTAATGATCCGCATCTCCATACTCAGCGAAAACAGCCGAACGAAGGTGTAGTGCAGCGTATGAAGGTTAAACATAGCAAAGATGTCATCAAACCGCAGGACGATCGTACCCCCGATGTCGCCATCCACAAAGCCCTTGCCCTCTGGCACCTTGGCCACGAAAACCGGGTATGCCACATCATTCTCTCTTAGGCGCCGCTTCTCCAAAGAAAGAACACTGTCGTGCAGACTCCGCATAGCACCGGTTGCAGCATTGAGCATATTTGTCGATAGCATCGCCCTACCCGCCGCATGCACCCTCCTCAAGATATCCTTAGGTGAAGGTGGCCCGTCCTGAGCACGGATCGTACTCGGTGTCGGCTGGCTCGCACCGGCGCCCTTTTTAGTCTGCCGTTTCCGGCTCTTCTTCTTGATCTGTTGTAATGGGACCGAGTTCTGCTCAAAGACCACCTTCTTGAGCATGTTGGGGCTGATAATATTTCGCACCTCAGCTATCTGAGGCTCGGTGAAGGCGGCAGCTGGAGGCGTCTCCTGAGAAGTGAACGCTAGACGATGCCTATTGCAACTGGGTTTCTCCGACGTACCAGCTAGATCGCGGTCGTCTTGGTTGGGTTCTTGAGAAGGAGGCCCGCAGAACTCGTCATCGTACCCATGTTCGGCAAAGTACTTATCGACGTTGGTAAATGTACCATTGTCGTCATCGTCCGGATCTTGTGCCATATGCATGTCCGGATCCTGTGCCATAGGGATGTCCGGCATGTCCGGTAGCGTTGCGGCATTCTTGCCATGGCTTGGCGCTGGCACGACTGGCGGACTTGTCTGTGGGGTGGTGTCCCCCGCCCCCAAACGAATCTGGCTCTTCGGCCAAAGCAGGGGCCAACTTACGCAGGCGCTGAGGGTCATCTCATCTTCTTCGTCGGCCCCAGCGAGTCGAATCGGAGGTAATAACTCATCGCAGCCTGGCAGCACCCGAACCACTTCAACCCTATACATTGTGGGTGGCATCAGATTACCGTGGAACACGGGGTTGCCCGGTTGAACGATTCTGCCCTTGTGTGACACTCCCAAATTTTAATTTGGTTTTTATCAAAAAAAAACTGGTTGGATTTTTAAAAGAGAGCTTTTAAAAATTTCTTTTCCAGAAATCCTACCTCTTAAAAACTTCCTTTCCTTTGGCAAGGATTTTCTTTTCCCTTTCAAATTTGGTGTTGAAGTTTTTGGGAGCTTTTCCTTCTGGTTGTTACCCTCTCAAACTTATTTATTTTCAAAAAGAAAAATAAAGAAACCCTAGGAGTTTTGGGACTTCTTTCTTTTTGAATCCACCCATGGTTTTACCATGTCTCCTATAGTAAAACTTCTCAAAACCCCTCCCTCCACCTTTGGACAATCTAACTTCTCTATCTCAACAAGTCCAAACAAGTTTTGGATTTTATTTCAATTACTTTTATCTCCCAAAACTTTTCCCTTTCAAATTGGTGTTGAAGTTTTTGGGAGCTTTTCCTTCTGGTTGTTACCCTCTCAAACTTATTTATTTTCAAAAAGAAAAATAAAGAAACCCTAGGAGTTTTGGGACTTCTTTCTTTTTGAATCCACCCATGGTTTTACCATGTCTCCTATAGTAAAACTTCTCAAAACCCCTCCCTCCACGGCAACCGCCTCGGGCCGGCTATATATAACGCCCCCAAGCTCCCTCTCGCCCCCGCACACCTCCAGCACCTCACTGGACCCCGACCAGCAACTAGAAGAGCCTCGAGGGGCCCTTCTTCCTCGACTCTGGCCGCCTCGCTCCGCCTCGGCCTCCAGCTCGATTCACTCCGGTGAGGCCACCTCCGGCGCCCAAACCTCGTCCGTAGCCTTCTCTAGCACCCAGTGAACTAACCCCCTCCTCAATTTAATCCTTGCAGCCCTCCTCGGCGAGTTCCATCAACGCCCGAACCACCGTCCGCCAGAGTTGAGGCCACCGTCGACGTGGTGCTCATCGGAGACCACCACCACCACCCATAGACGCGGAAGGGTGCACTGATCACGAAGGTACCCTCCGATCCCCCTGCCTCGCCGTGGATCGCCGCCGGCGACCACCGTGGCTCTCGGGCACCGGCGAAGTCTGCCACCCCGTTTGAAAGTTTAAACCTGACGAGTGGGACCCCACCGTCAGCCTCTCTGTCATCTCTATGTGAATCGTTTTCTGGTAGCGCCTTCGGGCAAAATGCGCTTTCCCCTCTGGGCTGGCGTATTCAATACTGGAACGTTTTCTGTTTTTATAAGCTAGCCCCTGGAAACTTTCTGTTTCATTACAGATGAGTCCCTGGACAGAAACCTTTATAACTTTTAAACAGAATAGTATTTTTGATTGATTCTTTTTCTGTCCTCTTCAAATTTTTGTCTAGTTTTTTATCATATTTATTTAAAAAAAATTGGAATAATTTTTGTGCACCTCACGGTATTTACGATAGCGCATATATTTTATTTATACCGTAGATACCGAAGGAGGTGACGGGACCGCAAACTTCACCGAGCTAGGCTCCGACTACTCCGAACCAGGCAAGCATGTTTGAACTTTTGATATGATGAGTGTCTTGGCATGTCTTGCATTTTGTTAGTTTCATGGCATGTTGATGAGCATACCGATGAACGTTATTTCTATGAAATGTTGAGGTAAGTGAGTTCGATGATCCATAAGTGGATGGATGTGAGTATGCATGGCCATGTGTTGGCATGAGGATGGGTAAGATGGCAGTGTTGTAGCATGCCAGTCTTATGCCAGACTATGTGACTGCAGTGTCAAACCGTATCGGTCCAGTTCCTCCCATTTCCTTCCCTGTACTACCACATGTTTTCCGCAAGGAATATGGTTTAGTAAGTTGTAAACCGCTTTCCTGGTACACACCAAAAGGAGAGGCCGGGATGATGGTTCCATGGCCCTGGATTAAAGCCAGTCATCCGGTCAGGGGGCATGGGTGTTTCCGGTTGGGACCGAGAGGGGGGCACCCCTTAGAGCGCGCGTATATAAATTTGATCCCATGCTATTCGAGATTGTGATCTCCCCGTCTCAAAAGTTTTTCTTGGACGATGTCTAGGGTGATTCCTAGCATCGAGAGGTAGGATGGGTGTGTACTGGTTAGCTGTGTTTTCTTCCGAAAAACCGTAAACGGAACTAGTCCTTCGTGACTACGGGAATCCGTTGGCTGTGGGAAATTTTTGTACAAACTCTGCAGAGTCATAAATTCCTTGAATCATCTATTCTATGTCCAAGTTCAGTATCATCTTATCCTGACAAGTGCCAGTTTTGATGACAGAGACTCCCGTGAATCGTATGAGTGCTAATTCCGGCTAAATGTTATTCCTGTGGATGGACTAACCTGTTTATTATCATGAATTGAATATTTATTATGAGTATTATTTACCTGTGAATAAAGCCCTTTCTGCGATGTCGCTCAGACGTCCGACTGTGGCATTTCTTTTAAAGCCCTTTTTGTGATGTCGCCCAGACGTCCGACTGTGGCATTTCTTTTAAAAGCCCTTTCTGTGATGTCGCTCAGTCGTCCGACTGTGGCATTTCTTTTAAAGCCCTTTCTGTGATGTCGCTCAGACGTCCGACTGTGGCATTTCTTTTAAAAGCCCTTTCTGTGATGTCACTCAGACGTCCGACTGTGGCATTTCTTTTAAAGCCCTTTCTGCGATGTCGCTCAGACGTCCGACTGTGGCATTTCTTTTAAAGCCCTTTCTGCGATGTCGCTCAGACGTCCGACTGTGGCATTTCTTTTAAAGCCCTTTTTGCGATGTCGCCCAGACGTCCGACTGTGGCATTTCTTTTAAAGCCCTTTCTGTGATGTCGCTCAGACGTCCGACTGTGGCATCATTTCCTTATTTTTATTGGTTCACCTTTCGAGGCGTCGCTTCAGACACCCGATCGGTTTTTTTTAATTATGTCTTGTTGGGATTTCAGGCGGACTACCGCCGTTTCCCTTTTACTTACTTCGTTATGATAATTTTTGAATATACTTTGGTGAATTAATCGTGACGCATTCATGCATGCATTTGTTATATCTTATGTCCGAACTGTCTTGCGAGTACTTTCAAAGTACTCACTGGCTTGTTGATTTGGCCAGATGCTGACGAAGGCGATCTCATGGATGAAGAATTTGATAGTGAGTCCGACGCCTAGAGGAATCCCAGTCAGTCTCGTGCGACCCTGGATTTGGTCACTATATTATATCCGCTTCCGCTACCAAATAAATTCATCGAGCCTCCCCTTGACGCTCGATGAGATGCCAGTTTTAGAGTCATGTATCTCACTCCCCGCTGTGTTTTTCCACCACCACCCTATCCTCGAGTCAGTAGTATGTCTCCACACCACTGTGTCATGTCCGCCATTATGTATAATTATTGGCGTGCTTGTAATAATTTGGTTGAGCAACCGTAGCTCGACCCTGTAATATATTTTATGCTACTGGCTTATTGTATCAAGAATTTGTCTACCCGTAAGGGGAATTCTTCTCATACTGGACTCAAAAGATCGGTTTCTCAATAAATATTTTTATTGGAAAACCGGTCGTGACACCTTGGCAACATCGACCAACTCGCTGCCCACGAAGTGCAGGAGAGTGCAAGGAACGTCGGCGGCGCCCTGCGAAAACATGTAGGGCGTCAGGGATGCCCAGTCAAAGGCAAGGAGATGAAGTCATCAGCCGAGAGGCTTAGTTACCGTGATGCCGTCGAGCTCGACTAATTTCGAGGCACCGCCAATGGTGGGCGTGCAATTGATGGAGGAGCCGCTTGCTGGCGAGGTGCCGGCCGGCGTACACCCGGGTGCATTAAGCTCCAATGCCCGTGCCGGCGCCGGAGACACGAATACCGCCTCCGCCGGAGACACCAATGGCGCCGCCGAAGACACCAATGGCCGTGAAGCTGGGAACCGGGGGAGGCCCCTATTGGCCGCCCGCAATCCACGTCGTCAGCCCATGAATCAACGTAGGCACCATGGCGTTGAGCTTTGTTCCCAGTTGTTGTTCCACTTGCTCTTAGACAAGCTCCGGAATCTCTGCCACTTGTGCCTTGAGTGCTTCAACCTCGCATGACTGGCTTTCCGAGCTGGTCTTTTTCTCCTTTCGCCCACCAACGGTATAGTATGACGACCATTTTGTGGAGAAGCCTTTGCCGGCCACACGACCAGCTGACGTCGGCTTATTGAGCTTATCCCTGTTTTTAATTACGTTCAACGCCCTATTTAAAGGGGTGTCAAAAGGGGAGCTCTGAGACAACCCCGCGCTACTGCTTTCTTTGTCCAGCGGATGGAACGTGAACCATTTAGAAATATTGGGGATTAATTAGAATGCAACCATATGGAGGTAATTACGCGGGGGTGTATTCCTTACCAGAACAAGCTCAAGCTCTTTGGTCTTCGGATCCATGGTAAGCTCCTTTGTTACCGGGTCCTCCTTGTACCGGGCTGTGAGGAAGTTCCTGGTCTGCTCGTCACTGTATTTCTCGAAGCAGGGCGGTAGGCCTTGCTCGGCACGCTCTGCGTCCTCCTTGTCCCATAGAGGCTCCGCCACTCTGTAACCGTCGGGACCGAGTTGGTGGACCCCTAAGTTCAACTGTCGCATTTCTTTCCCCCACTGACTTGATTCGGAGGTGGCGGGGCTCTCGCACTTGATCTTGAACTCCTTGTAGTCATCTTCGCACATAAAAGGATATTTCGCCTTGATCTTGTCATAACTATCACCTTTATCAATCATTGCCTTCACCGTGCTTCTCCAAGTAGACAGGGCCGTGCTCATTTTCGTTAGGGCGGCATTGTTCACTTTATTCCCTGAGAGGCGTGTGTTTGCAAACTCAGCGGGGAACTTGTATCGTTTGTGCAGCTTCGTGAAGAGTAGGCTGCGCAAATTCCCTCGGTCCTTATGCCTTAGGTTCTCGGTGTTGATCGAGACGGTGCTCCGGAGAATGCACCCGAGCTGAACCGAGCACCCCTTGACTACTTGTTTGGGCGCCGTCGGTTGCCCGTCGGAGTTCACTTCAGTAAATTCCTCCCTCACGGTGCTGAGCATGCTTGGGCGCCAGTCCTTCTGTTGCCTCTTCGGTTGGCTGCCATCTGTGCGTGCGCCGCCATCATCAGTGGTGGCATCCTCGGCGGCGCCATTAGTGGTGTCATCCCCGACGCCAGTAGTGGTTGTGTAGTCAGGATCGGTGTCTTCCGCAGCGTCCTCATAGCGGTGAGGTTCTTCGTCCAACTCCTGGGACAGCTCCCAGAATGGCTTGCCGCCCGAACCGCCGGCCTCATCATTGTGGGCCATGTTTCGCTCTAAATAGGAAAAAAGTTTGGTCAAAAAGTTGGTTATTGTCAAGGAACAAGATCATGGTCTCATCATTTAGGGTTTGTCGACACCGAGGCATCCTAAAAGCTAAGCTTTTATCATTTAGGGTTTGTCGACGCCGAGGCACCCTAAAAGCCTAAGCGTACTAATCACTTGGCTCTATTGCCACCTATGTTTGGTTTATCATCTAGGGTTTATCAATGCTAAGGAGAATTCTAAGTTGGGCCTAATCACTTGGCTCTATTGCCACCTATGGTTTAATGCAGCAAGAATGGCGGGGCAGTTGATCCTACTTAACTAAGTACTAAGATACCCCGGCCCATGCATTAGTCGCAAGTACCCCATATGTCCTATTTTTAGCAAAGTCATGCTAAAATTCACGGAAAATTTCAGCATGACCTTTGCTGAAAATAGGACATATGGAGTACCCGAATTTGCCGGAACGGAAGTTAATCGACATTCCGGCAAACTCAAGGGCCTCTCGGGGTACCTGCAAATTCATCACGACACAATGGTCGGAGACAAAACCCAGCCACAGACCATATGGTCCTCTGCTTTCATATGGACAAAAATCAGCTCAACTTATGTGAGCTTCCATTCCAGATATAATAGGTCACCCAACAAAAAATCATAAATAGTTTAGCAAGTATGTACAAACACAGAAAGAATAGAAAGTTTGCTGCCTATTCAAACACAGAAACAAAACACTACTTGAAACTTCTGCTACATTTGGACCATGGCAATTTAATTTCATGGAGCATGACAAATGTATTTTACAGATCATGGCATTGTTTTTACTATATGAACCATGGAAATTTCTGTCACTTCAACAGTTAAGATCTTGGAATGGGAATATCAAAGACTTTCAGCTAGAATGAGCCTATATAACTTAGGCACAACAGAATACATGGTGCAACACACACAATGTGCAGATGGTAATGATGACCAGAACATACAAACTGAAGTAGACAAAGATCCTGCAGACCAAACCATCATAAGATCATCTGCAAACTCAACTTATTATATCCTGTCCTGTGCCTGATCATCAAACTGAATTTACTGCATTTCACAACCTGGTAACATAATGATAGCCAAATAGCCACTAATGATATGCCATTGGGATCATCATCGCTTCAAATCATTTGTCTGGAAACAAAGGAATGTATAAACTGAATTTGCAGAATAATAAAGACAGATTTGATCAAGCTCCACTCATGTCCATAACTCTGATATATGTTAGTGTTGGGGGGTATATTTGAACTAGAAACTATATAAGATTCTAGTTTGACTATTGTTGTACCTTTTATTCTAGTTGCTACATGATTCTAAGACCCACACAGATTTTTCTCATTCACATGAAGCAATTGTGTGATCTCAACTTCTGCAAGCAAAGCTATTTAACGAAGCACCGTTCTGAAACCATGAAGGCATATAGTATGCAGGGAACTAATACCTTGAATCTTTTCTGTAAGACCAGTTTTTGAATGTTTACAAATACAGGCACATGTGCAGTATGATGTTCTATTTTATGTTGAATTGGAAACACTTAAGTCAAACACCTAAAACCATTCAGTAGTACCATCCATTCTTCTCACATAGACACATACCCATAGGGATATGAATTGCTACCTGTTATGAGGCACCAGATATGTCTTTGCTTGGACAGAATTCCTAACACTTTGGTTTTCTAGTTACAAAACAAAACTGACATAATTCTAGATGCCATTACTGAATTTTTTGACAGTAGCTCCTAACTGTACCTAACTGAATTTTTTGACATTAGCTCAAGTTTGTGACAGTAGCTCCTAACTGAATTTTCTGCTTAAAGGGAAGGCTGACTTAAGTGGCAAGATGATACAATTTGCATAACATAACCCTAGAACACATCTTCTACTATAAATTTGCTGACTTTTGCTAACCCTAGAACACATCAGAAGGAAATCAAGAGGGGGAAGAGGGGGAAGAGGGCTGTGGTACTCGTGGGAGGTAGCCTAGGGGGAAGGAGGGAAGGGGGGAGAGGTGAGGAATCACCTGTGGGATAACGGCAGGCTGTCATAGGAGGGCGCCGGTGTCGAGGAGGCGGCGCGTCGAGGAGGAGGCGGCGCGTCGAGGAGGCAACGTGTCGAGGAGGAGGCGGCGCGTTGAGAAGGAAGCAGCGCGTCGAGGAGGCTGCGACGACTTCTTGCTTCCCCGAGCCCTTCCTCGAAGACGGCGATGGGGGGCAGGGCAGGGGCTGACTTGGGGCGGCGACGGAGACGGAGGGCAGGGGCTGTCGGCGTCGGCGACGGAGTGCAGGGCGGGAGCTGCAGTCATGGGGGCGCGGGGGCGGCGGAGGCATGGGGGCGGCGGCGGCATGGGTCGGGGCAGCGAGGGGAAGTGAATCTGGCGAGGGAGAGGGACGAAGGGGATCTAGCGAGAGGGAGGGAATTAGCTGGGGGGAATCTTACTAATGGCGCACCAGCGGTCGGTGCGCCATTAGTAATCTTTTTTTATAAATAGCAATGGCGCACCAACCAGAGGTGCGCCATAAGTAATTTATTTTTATTTTTTGTTGCATGTAATATTTTTTAGAAAATGCATATGAATATGAAACAGTAATATTTTTTTTATAAAAACAGTAATAATTGTTGTTTAACAATAATTGTAGTCTACGCTTTTTTTATTTTTTAAAAAAGAATATGAATATGAAACGGGGGGTGCTCATCGGCGGCGGTGGAGCGGGGGAGGGTGCGGGGGGTGCTCGTCAGCGGCGGTGGAGCGGGGAAGGGTGCGGTGGGTCGTCGGCGGCGGTGGAGCTAGCGAGGGAGGGTGCGGGTGGGATCGAGATCAAGATGGAGGGGGATAGCGATCGAGATGAAGGGGCATCGAGATCGAGATGGATGGAGAATCGAGATCGAGATGTTGGGGGATCGAGACATCAAGACTATGATTTAAATACAGTCGATGATATCAAAAAGTGCCCATGAAATTTAAAAATATTCATGATATCAAAAAGTGCCCATGAAATACAACCGAGAAATGAAGACTACAATTTAAATACAGTCGATCTTAGCTAGCTATCTGTTCATAATCTTCTTGCCCTTCTTTTTCGCAAATGGAGTTCTTCTGGCGCCTTTCGCTTCTTTCCCGGCTCTAGCGCCTTTTGCTTCTTTCCCGTCAGTGGGCAATCTTTCCAATTTTCAACAGCCCGTCTATTTCCTCGCCGCTCCTCGTACGCGGGCGTCTTCGGAGTTCGGTTTCACCATCGAATGGATCCTTGCATTTCCTCCACGGGTCATCATCACGAAGCCACCTTCGATGTCCCATGAACATGGTTTTCGAAGACCTGGGATCTCTATCTAGCTGGCCATACGTTGTGTCATCCATGCACCTGACGCATCCAGAAAATCCGTGGACCACCTGCCCCGCAAGATATCCGTAACCGAGATAGTCGTGCACCGTCGTGAGCAGTGCGGCTCTCATAGGGAAATATTCTTTCTCTGCGGTGTCCCACGTATTGGCTGGCGTTTTCCACAGCATGTCTAGCTCCTCTTTCAGCAGCCCCGGATACAGATTGATGTCAATCCCTGGTTGTTTCGGCCCTTCAATTAGCATACTCATGTGAATGTATTTCCTCTTCATGCACAACCAGGGGGGAAGGTTGTACATCCACACAAACACAGGCTAGGTGCTATGTGTGCTTCTCTGGCTGCCAAATGGATTGACTCCATCGGTGCTCGCGCCCAGCACGATGTTCCTTCGATCCTTCCCAAATTCTGGGTGTTCAAAGTTCAACGCTTGCCACTGGCTCCCATCCTTAGGGTGACTTAGCATCTTGTCTTTTTTATTTATCTCCGGATCATTTGCGTCATCTTCTTGCTTCTTCTCCTCCCTATCCGCGTGCCAACGCAGGAGCTTTGCTACCTTAGGGTCCGCGAAATACCGCTGCAGACGAGGAGTGATCGGAAAGTACCACACCACTTTTCGAGGAGCTTTCTTCCTCTTCTTGTATCGAGTGACGCCGCACACCGGACATATGGTAGACTCTGCGTGCTAACCCCAATAAATGATGCAATTGTTCATGCACACATGGTATTTCACGTGCAGTAAATCCAGAGGACACACGACTTTCTTCGCCTCCTCGAAACTGGTCGGGCACTTGTTCCCCTTGGGAAGACGTTCGTGCCAGAATGACATGTTCTCATCGAAGCATTCATCGGTCATTTTGTGTTTTACCTTTATCTCCAAAGCCATGAGCGTTACTTTTAGGCGGGTATCCTCGGGTCTGCATCCTTCATACAATGGAGTAACCGCGTCTATCTCCAGTTGATCCAGCTTGGCTTTCTCTCGGGCGGCAACTCTTGCGTTATCCGTCTGCTTGAGAAGCAGCTCTTAAATATAAGGGTCCTGCACCAGCCCATCGATGGTCCATCATCGTCTGCTCCTCCGGCATCTTGATCTTCATGATCATGCCCTTCGTCTGCTCCGGCATCTTCCTCATCATCATGTCCGGCATCTTCTACATGATGATTGTGTACAGCATCACCGTCGTGATCATGTCCTGGAGATTCTTCGTCTTCTCGCCCGCCCAAGCCGCTGTGGTTGTCTTGCTGCCCTTCCTCATTTCTTGCCCGGCCCCCATGGACGACTTCATAGTCATCTTCATCACCTTGCTACCGTTAGCCATCCATGAAACCACACAAGAGCAGGTGGTCCCGCACCTGCCCGAAATCCGGGTCCGCAATAAGGCTCTTCAGCTTGCATCTTCGACATGGACATCTTGTCTCTGTCTTGTTCTTTTGAAGCATCTCGGCCTTCGCGGAGCTCAAAAACCTATTCACGATGCCTTCGGTCATCGTAAGGACCATGGTCGCCTGCGGGGTAGAGCAAAACAATATTTTAGAACCAAGAAAAAATTTGGCATGACTTTCCCTAAAAATAGGACCAAAAAGAATGCATAGTGCCAAAATTCTCACCGAAGTGGAAATGAATCAACATTCCGGCAAAATATTGGCAACTATCGCATTTCAAATACCGGTACCTGCAAACACAAACATATATGCAACACCACAAACATATGCAACACCACAAACATACATAGATCTAGCTAGGCCACAAAAAGTGCATGTGCACGTTGTTGGAGCGAGCTAGGTAGAAAAAAAGTAGATCTACAATATGAAGATAGCTTTCCCCTTACTTACCTATCAAAAAAAGGTAATTTCAACACTTAATTTTGATGAATCTATGGTGCAAATGAGGTGAGGAGGAGGAGGCAGCCGACAAGCTTAGAGAAGGAGGTGGGGGGAATGAAGTGGGGAAAGTGAGTGTGTAGGTGTGGCTATCCAAAAATATCTAGCTGGTCCCAGGTTACTAATGGCGCACCACACAGCCATGCGCCATTAGTAACCCAACATACTAATGGCACACCACACAGACATGCGCCATTAGTAGGTAT
Source organism: Triticum urartu (assembly GCF_056163025.1). NCBI lineage: Eukaryota > Viridiplantae > Streptophyta > Magnoliopsida > Poales > Poaceae > Triticum > Triticum urartu. Next base: position 93,314,658 of record NC_141879.1, read on the forward strand.
GCAAAAAAGTAAAAAACAATTTATACTAATGGCACACCGTGGCACAGTGCGCCATTACTAGTTTAAACTAGTAATGGCGCACTATGCAACGGTGCGCCATTAGTTGTTTTGCAAAAAAGTAAAAAAAATACAGTAGTAGTGCACTCTATGGTTGGTGCGCCATTAGTAGTTCTAACTACTAATGGCGCACTCTGCCCCGATGCGCCATTAGTATGTTTGAAAAAAGGAAAAAAAACATTTTGTTACTAGTGGCGCACCGTGTGCCTGGTGCACCATTAGTGTCTTCCACACTAATGGCGCATCTCCACATGGTACGCCATTAGTATATAGTAGTGGCGCACCACTTCTCTGGTGCGCCATTAGTGTCAATTTCATCTTTAGCCCTTTTCCTAGTAGTGTATGTATGTCATCTATCAACTAGCCTGGCCTCGATTTATATAATGCACCAGAGGCCTAGGATAACAAGAGTCCTAGCCGAATACGCCGGTGGGGAGGAGTCCTTGTCTTGATCGCCAAGTCTTGCGGAATCTTCCTTGTATGCGGCAGCTGTCCGAACTGGCCCATGAGTATACGGCCATGGGGGTCTTCGGCCTAATCTAACAGATTGGGAGATGACCTGGTGAGTACCCCCTAGTCCAGGACACCGTCAGTAGCCCCCTGAACCGGTCTTCAAGGTAGGGACGCTCCTCGATTCTTCCGAACCGTTCTTCATCTTCGGTCATCGGTCTTGAAAACTGGTTCAACAAATCTTCTCATCTTTGATCTTGGGGATCGCCGAAATGCATTTAACATGTTTACACGTCGGGTATCCGAGGAGCCCCTTTAGGTTTCTGGCCTTTATCAATGCCTTGTTATTTTTATGACACACATCGGGTTTGAAGTTGTTCCCGGGAGGCAGTGTCCTCTTGCGTCCGAGCTCCAACGCCGGACTGCATTCGAGCTCCAACGCCGGACTATGTATCCGAGCTCCAACGTCGGACTATGTATCCGAGCTCCAACGCCAGACTATATTCAAGGTGTCGTAAATCACCTTGGTTCAAAGAAGTTTGAAGGAGTTTAGCTGAGCTTACTGCCGGAAATGCCCTCTATGGAGCGAGCCACTAGCGCCCGAGCTTTATGCCGGACTGCTTCCGAGATGGTGCACCACCCCGAATGTGGGCCAATTTTTGTGAATATTTTTTATTGGTGCAATTTATTCTCTGGCGAGATATATAGCCAGTAGCCCTCAAGGTGTGTATCGGTCTAAAACCCGAGATGCACCTAAGGGATGATGTAAGACTGCCGATCCCAGTTGCCGCTGAGACTCAGGTTGATTTGCAAAATCAGCCTGAGGATCAAGTCCTAGCTCGGCAGAATACTTTGGGACACAAAAAGCGGCGTGCTCAGTCCTCGAGACTCAGGTTGGGTGCGGCCGACCAACCTGAGGATCAAAATCTCCTCGGCAACTGTATTGCACTTAAAATTTTCTGCATTGAACAGGCAATGTAGTAGCCCCCGAGACACTGATCGGATGGCAACACCAGATCAGGAGATCGATGTGCCCTTTAATATTTTTTAAATAATAAGCCCGAAGCCCAATAGCCCCCGAGCCTTAATGCGAGCACGGGTGGCCAAATTAAGGATCGATATCCATAGGAAAATCACAAATTATGTGAAATGACTATGTACCCATGTACTTTACATCATTAATGCTCGGATCCGCATTGTACAAAACTTTGTTGACCGACCATCATCTTCCACCTCCTCAGCTAGTAGCCGAGGAGGGTTTGTCCTACTTTATAAAGCCTTTATGGGGGCATAGATTTACGACAAACAAGGCAATCTAGCCATACGGTTTTATAAACAAAGGTACGCAGAGAGAAATGTTATATTACAGTTGAACATAAGAAATGTCTTCCAAAGAAAATATTCCCGTTGTCGGTTCCTTTCTTTGGGTTGTCATGCTAAGCATGATCATGAAACCTCAGCTCCAATGTAAGAGCAAAATATCAAGGATTTAGTTTGGGAGGCCAGTTAATAGCCCCCGATAGTGTTCGGCAACAGTCGAGGTCAAGCCGTAAACACTTCGGCCATTGTTATGAATGGCCCGTCATTTAACACTGTCATCGGATCGCTGACCAGTTTACGCTTATTGTGACAGTCAGTTTTCGGCTTTCTCCACTGAGGTGCTTAACCATGTGAGCTGGAAGCACAATCGCAGTGGTTCTCCCTTTGCACACCTAGCCAAACAAAGAGGAACATAGGAGGCAAGCGCAGGAGCCGGCAACCCAACCATTGTCCGAAGACACAATTCGAAACCGATGCATATATAGCAATATCCGAGAATGTTTTTGCCGAATCTCTAAAGGTGTCCGGCGTTGCACTGCGAGACTTGTGCTGAAAACACACAAATAGTTTAAAAGTGCCAAAAGCTTGGAAAACCAAAGAACGTCAGTAAAAACTTGATGTCCGAACAAGATCAAGTGTTCGGTGCCAATCCAAAAATTGGCTTCAGAAAAAAAGTGCTTCTTTCATGCTTTAACATGACACATCCTATCTCAAGAATTCAAGCGGGTCAGCCTACGTCTTCAACCTCCTATCCCGAAGGCGGAGTACTTCTCGTTAGGCCATCTTAGCAAACTAAACTCTAGCGGCTTTGAGAGAGAAATTAGGCTCCCCTGCTAGTGACCACACACTCGTGTCGAAAAAAGGAGTGATAAATAATAATAATAATAATAATAATAATAATAATAATAATAATAATAATAAAACTTTGCAACGACTAAGAAGAAGAACACATATTATAAAACACCTCAAATAAATTTAAGAGCCCCCAAGTGACTTGGGTAAAAGAATGATTGCACGTACCGAAGTACTTATATCATATCTATGTTCGACCGAACTTTAAACGCGTCTTAACCGACCGTCGACTTCTCCCTCTTCGGTCAAGGACCGAAAAGTGTTATGTACTCCATCTGTCGAGTATATCGATGGTGTTTCCAATAACCAGGCAATCAGGCCATAAGGCCGTGACGGACAAAGCGCTTAGGGAACTTATGATATATTACTGCGAAGTGTAAGAAGCATCTTCGAAGAAAATAGTATCCCCACCGATACCTTTCTTCGGCGCTCATTGTTATTATGAGACTTGTGCAATAGACTTTTTGTACTCATGAGTTCCGTTGTGTGCCGACCATCATTGAAAACTATAAGAGCGCTAGCTTTCGGCTTCACCCAGTCTTAGGTCCGGCTCGGATGACCCGATCGTGACAATCGCAAAGGTACTCCCTTTACTCCCTAGCCGAACAATCGGGAACGTACGGGTAAACACAGGAGCGAGGCAACCCAGCTTGCAAATCGCTTAAGTCAATATGGTGCATATTGTGGCATAATACACGAACAAGGAACGAAGCCGTACAAGTATAATCATATGCAAGAGGAAAAGCTTCATAAAGGAAGCCCCCAAGTGAATTGGGTCCTTGAATTTGTGTGTCACAAACAAAGTTTTGACAAGGAGATTTTTTACAAGCAACTTTTTTCCAAAAAAGTATAATGCTTGATCAAACCGAACACAAGTAAAAAATTTAAAACTTGGAGCATGAAGGCAACTTAGCTGGTTAATGTGTTCGGTATTGACGACGTGGTCCGAGCTTGATGCGGGACAAGGTTCCATCCCCCAAGCCGGTCCCGAGGTGGCGGAGCAAAGAGCTCGGCACGCCGAAGTGGTGACATAGCATGGCCAATGCAGGCCGGTCGAGTGATACCGATGTCCCCGGCATGGGGTAATGAAGTGTTGACGAAGCCCCCCGTCCAGCCGAGGTGACGTGGTATGTCAGTACGCCGAGTTGACGATACTGTCCAACCCGGATCATTTTCCTGTGCACAAGATGTTGGAAATATGCCCTAGAGGCAATAATAAAAGTATTATTATTATATTTTTCGTTCATGATAATTGTCTTTATTCATGCTATAACTGTATTATCCAGAAATCATAATGCACGTGTGAATACATAGACCATAATATGTCCCTGGTAAGCCTCTAGTTGACTAGCTCGTTGATCAACAGATAGTAATGGTTTCCTGGCTATGGACATTGGATGTCATTGATAACGGGATCACATCATTAGGAGAATGATGTGATGCACAAGACCTAATCCTAAGCATAGCACAAGATCGTGTAGTTCGTTTTCTAGAGCTTTTCCAATCTCAAGTATCTTTTCCTTTGACCATGAGATCGTGTAACTCCCAGATACCGTAAGAGTGCTTTGGGTGTATCAAACGTCACAACGTAACTGGGTGACTATAAAGGTGCACTACAGGTATTTCAGAAAGTGTCTGTTGGGTTGACACGGATCGAGACTGGGATTTGTCACTCCATATAACGGAGAGGTATCACTGGGCCCACTCGGTAATGCATCATCATTATGAGCTCAAGGTGACCAAGTGGTTGATCACGGGATCATGCATTACGGTACGAGTAAAGTGACTTGCTGGTAACGAGACTGAACAAGGTATTGGGATACCGACGATCGAGTCTCGGGCATGTAACATACCGATTGACAAAGGGAATTGTATACGGGGTTGATTAAATCGTCGACATCATGGTTCATCCGATGAGATCATCGTGGAGCATGTGGGAGCCAACATGGGTATCCAGATCCCGCTGTTGGTTATTGACCGTAGAGTCGTCCCGGTCATGTCTCCATGTCTCCCGAACCCGTAGGGTCTACACACTTAAGGTTCGGTGATGCTAGGGTTGTGAAGATATGTATATGCAGTAACCCGAATGTTGTTCGGAGTCCCGGATGAGATCCCGGACGTCACGATGAGTTCCGGAATGGTCCGGAGGTAAAGAATTATATATAGGAAGTGCAGTTTCGGCCATCGGGACAAGTTTCGGGGTTATCGGTATTGTACCGGGACCACCGGAAGGGTCCCGGGGGCCCACCGGGTGGGGCCACCTGTCCCAGGGGGCCACATGGGCTGTAGGGGGTGCGCCTTGGCCTGCATGGGCCAAGGGCACCAGCCCCAAAAGCCCATGCGCCTAGGTTTCCACAAAAGGGAAGAGTCCCAATGGTGGAAGGCACCTCTAGGTGCCTTGGGGGGGGAGGGAAACCTCCCCTTGGCCGCCGCACCTAGGAGATTGGATCTCCTAGGCTGGCACACCCCCCCCTTGGCCCTCCTATATATAGTTGAGGAGAGGGAGGACTTCATACCTCAGCCTTTGGTGCTTCCCTCTCCCCTGTTACATCTCTCCCTCATAGTACACGGCGAAGCCCTGCTACTGTGACGCCCTGCATCCACCACCACGCCGTCGTGCTGCTGGATCTTCATCAACCTCTCCTTCCCCCTTGCTGGATCAAGAAAGGAGGAGACGTCATCCGTTCCATACATGTGTTGAACGCGGAGGAACCGTCCGTTCGGTGCTAGGATCTCCGGTGATCTGAATCACGTCGTGTTCGACTACATCAACCCCGTTCTTTGAGCGCTTCCGCTCACGATCTACAAGGTACGTAGATCCATCTCATCACTCGTTGCTAGATGAACTCCTAGATGGATCTTGGTGAAACCGTAGAAAAAATTTTGTTTTCTGCTACGTTCCCCAACAGTGGCATCATGAGCTAGGTCTATGTGTAGTTCTCTTGCGCGAGTAGAACACAATTTGTTGTGGGCGTAGATGTTGTCAACTTTCTTGCCGCTACTAGTCTTATCTTGCTTCAACGGTATTGTGGGATGAAGAGGCCCGGACCAACCTTACACGTATGCTTACGTGAGACCGGTTCCACCGACTAACATGCACAAGCTGCATAAGGTGGCTGGCAGGTGTCTGTCTCTCCTACTTTAGTTGGAGCAGATTCGATGAACAGGGTCCTTATGAAGGGTAAATAGAAGTTGACAAATCACGTTGTGGCTTTCACGTAGGTAAGAAAACGTTCTTGTTAGAACCCTACATCAGCCACGTAAAACCTGCAACAACAATTAGAGGACGTCTAACTTGTTTTTGCAGCAAGTGCTTTGTGATATGATATGGCCAAAGTTGTGATGAATGATGAATGATCTATATGTGATGTATGAGATGTTCATGCTATTGTACAAGGAATCACAACTTACATGTCGATGAGTATGACGGTGACAGGATGATCATGGAGCCCCAAGATGGAGATCAAAGGAGCTATGTGATATTGGCCATATCATGTCACTATTATTATTGGATTACATGTGATGTCTATCATGTTTTGCATCTTGTTTACTTAGTACGACGGTAGTAAATAAGATGATCCCTTACAACAATTTCAAGAAGTGTTCTCCCCTAACTGTGCACCGTTGCTACAGTTCGTCGTTTCTAAGCACCACGTGTTGATCGGGTGTGATGGATCCTTACGTTCACATACAACGGGTGTAAGACAGTTTTACACATGCAAAAACACTTAGGGTTAACTTGACGAGCCTAGCATGTACAGACATGGCCTCGGAACACAGAGACCGAAAGGTCGAACACGAGTCGTATGGAAGATACGATCAACATGAAGATGTTCACCGACGATGACTAGTCCGTCTCACGTGTTAATCGGACACGGCCTAGCCGACTCGGATCGTGTAACACTTAGATGACTAGAGGGATGTCTAATCTGAGTGGGAGTTCATTAATAATTTGATTAGATGAACTTAATTATCATGAACTTAGTCTAAAATCTTTACAATATGTCTTGTAGATCAAATGGCCAACGTTGTATTTAATTTCAACGCGTTCCTAGAGAAAACCAAGATGAAAGACGATGGCAGCAACTATACAGACTGGGTCCGGAACCTGAGGATCATCCTCATAGCTGCAAAGAAAGATTATGTCCTACAAGCACCGTTAGGTAATCCTCCCGTCCCACAGAACCAAGACGCTATGAACGCTTGGCAGACACGTACTGATGACTAATCCCTCGTTCAGTGCGGCATGCTTTACAGCTTAGAGCCGGGGCTCCAAAAGCGTTTTGAGAGACATGGAGCATATGAGATGTTCGAAGAGCTGAAAATGGTTTTTCAAGCTCATGCCCAGATCGAGAGATATGAAGTCTCTGATAAGTTCTTCAGCTGTAAGATGGAGGAAAATAGTTCTGCCAGTGAGCACATACTCACTATGTCTGGGTTACATAACCGCTTGACTCAGCTGGGAGTTAATCTCCCGGATGACGCGGTCATTGACAGAATCCTCCAGTCGCTTCCACCAAGCTACAAGAGCTTTGTGATGAACTTCAATATGCAGGGGATGGTAAAGACCATTCCTAAAGTATTTGCTATGCTGAAATCAGCAGAGGTAGAAGTCAAGATGGAACATCAAATGTTGATGATGAATAAAACCACTAAGTTCAAGAAGGGCAAGGGTAAAAAGAACCTCAAGAAAGACGGCAAGGAAGTTGCTGCGCCCGGCAAGCAAGCTGTCGGGAAGAAGTCAAAGAATGGACCCAAGCCTGAGACAGAGTGCTATTATTGCAAATGGAAGGGTCACTGGAAGCGGAACTGCACCAAATACTTAGCGGACAAGAAGGCCGGCAACACCAAAGGTATATTTGATATACATGTAATTGATGTGTACCTTACCAGTACTCGTAGTAACTCCTGGGTATTTGATACCGGTGTCGTTGCTCATATTTGTAACTCACAGCAGGAGATGCGGAATAAACAGAGACTGGCAAAGGACGAGGTGACGATGCGCGTCGGGAATGGTTCCAGGGTCGATGTGATCGCCGTCGGCACGCTACCTCTACATTTACCTACGGGATTAGTTATAAACCTCAATAATTGTTATTTAGTGCCATGTTTGAGCATGAACATTGTATCAGGATCTCGTTTAATATGAGATGGCTACTAATTTAAATCCGAGAATAATGGTTGTTCTATTTATAGGAGAGATATGTTTTATGGTCATGCTCCGATAGTCAATGGTTTATTCTTAATGAATCTCGAGCGTATTACTACATATATTCATAGTGTGAGTACCAAAAGATGTAAGGTTGATAATGATAGTCCCACATACTTGTGGCACTGCCGCCTTGGTCACATAGGTGTCAAACGCATGAAGAAGCTCCATGCAGATGGACTTTTAGAGTCTCTTGATTATGAATCATTTGACACGTGCGAACCATGCCTCATGGGAAAAATGACCAAGACTCCGTTCTCAGGAACAATGGAGCGAGCAACCAACTTATTGGAAATCATACATACTGATGTGTGCGGTCCAATGAGTATTGAAGCTCGCGGTGGCTATCGTTATGTTCTCACCCTCACTGATGACTTGAGTAGATATGGGTATGTCTACTTAATGAAACACAAGTCTGAAACCTTTGAAAAGTTCAAGGAATTTTAGAGTGAGGTTGAGAATCAACATGACAGAAAAATCAAGTTTCTACGATCAGATCGTGGAGGAGAATATTTAAGTCACGAATTTGGCACACACTTAAGAAAATGTGGAATAGTTTCACAACTCACGCCGCCTGGAACACCTCAGCGTAATGGTGTGTCCGAACGTCGTAATCGCACTCTATTAGATATGGTACGATCTATGATGTCTCTTACCAATTTACCGCTATCTTTTTGGGGCTATGCTTTAGAGACTGCCGCATTCACTTTAAATAGGGCTCCGTGGAAATCCGTTGAGACGACACCGTATGAATTATGGTTTGGGAAGAAACCTAAGCTATCGTTTCTAAAAGTTTGGGGATGTGATGCTTATGTCAAGAAACTTCAACCTGAAAAGCTCGAACCCAAGTCGGAAAAATGCGTCTTCATAGGATACCCTAAAGAAATTACTGGGTATACCTTCTACCTCAGATCCAAAGGCAAGATCTTTGTTGCCAGGAATGGATCCTTTCTAGAGAAAAAGTTTCTCTCGAAAGAAGTAAGTGGGAGGAAAGTAGAACTTGATGAAGTATTGCCTCTTGAACCGGTAAATGGCGCAACTCAAGAAAATGTTCCTGAGTTGCCTGCACCAACTAGAGAGGAAGTTATTCATGATGATCAAGATACTTCTGATCAAGCTCCTACTGAAATTCGAAGGTCCACAAGGACACGTTCCGCACAAGAGTGGTACGGCAACCCTGTCTTGGAAATCATGTTGTTAGACAACGGTGAACCTTCGAACTATGAAGAAGCGATGGCGGGACCGGATTCCGACAAATGGCTAGAAGCCATGAAATCCGAGATAGGATCCATGTATGAAAACGAAGTATGGACTTTGACTGACTTGCCCGTTGAACGGCGAGCCATAGAAAATAAATGGATCTTTAAGAAGAAGACAGACGCGAATGGTAATGTGACCATCTATAAAGCTCGGCTTGTCGCTAAGGGTTATCGACAAGTTCAAGGGGTTGACTACGATGAGACTTTCTCACCGGTAGCGAAGCTGAAGTCCGTCCGAATCATGTTAGCAATTGCCGCATTTTATGATTATGAGATATGGCAGATGGATGTCAAAACGGCATTCCTTAATGGTTTCCTTAAGGAAGAATTGTATATGATGCAACCTGAAGGTTTTGTCGATCCTAAGAATGCTGACAAGGTGTGCAAGCTCCAACGCTCGATTTATGGGCTGGTGCAAGCATCTCGGAGTTGGAACATTCGCTTTGATGAGATGATCAAAGCGTTTGGGTTTACGCAGACTTATGGAGAAGCCTGCATTTACAAGAAAGTGAGTGGGAGCTCTGTAGCATTCCTCATACTATATGTAGATGACATACTTTTGATGGGAAATGATATAGAACTCTTGGACAGCATCAAGGCCTACTTGAATAAGAGTTTTTCAATGAAGACCTTGGAGAAGCTGCTTATATATTAGGCATCAAGATCTATAGGGATACATCGAGACGCCTCATAGGTCTTTCACAAAGCACGTACCTTGATAAGATTTTGAAGAAGTTCAAAATGGATCAGTCCAAGAAAGGGTTCTTGCCTGTTTTGCAAGGTATGAAATTGAGCTCGGCTCAATGCCCGACCACGGCAGAAGATATAGAAGAGATGAGTGTCATCCCCTATGCCTCAGCCATAGGTTCTATTATGTATGCCATGCTGTGTACCAGACCTGATGTAAACCTTGCCGTAAGTTTGGTAGGAAGGTACCAAAGTAATCCCGGCAAGGAACACTGGACAGCGGTCAAGAATATCTTGAAGTACCTGAAAAGGACTAAGGAAATGTTTCTCGTTTATGGAGGTGACGAAGAGCTCGTCGTAAAGGGTTACGTCGACGCTAGCTTCAACACAGATCTGGATGACTCTAAGTCACAAACCGGATATGTGTATATGTTGAATGGTGGAGCAGTGAGCTGGTGCAGCTGCAAGCAGAGCATCGTGGCAGGATCTACATGTGAAGCGGAGTACATGGCAGCCTCGGAGGCAGCACATGAAGCAATATGGGTGAAGGAGTTCATCACCGACCTAGGAGTCATACCCAATGCGTCGGGGCCAATCAAACTCTTTTGTGACAACACTGGGGCTATTGGACTTGCCAAGGAGCCCAGGTTTCACAAGAAGACAAGTCACATCAAGCGTCGCTTCAACTCCATTCGTGAAAATGTTCAAGATGGAGACATAGAGATTTGTAAAGTACATACGGACCTAAATATAGCAGATCCGTTGACTAAACCTCTCCCTAGGGCAAAACATGATCAACACCAGAATTCCATGGGTGTTCGATTCATCACAATGTAACTAGATTATTGACTCTAGTGCAAGTGGGAGACTGTTGGAAATATGCCCTAGAGGCAATAATAAAAGTATTATTATTATATTTCTTCATTCATGATAATTGTCTTTATTCATGCTATAACTGTATTATCCGGAAATCATAATACACGTGTGAATACATAGACCATAATATGTCCCTGGTAAGCCTCTAGTTGACTAGCTCGTTGATCAACAGATAGTCATGGTTTCCTGGCTATGGACATTGGATGTCATTGATAACGGGATCACATCATTAGGAGAATGATGTGATGGACAAGACCTAATCCTAAGCATAGCACAAGATCGTGTAGTTCGTTTGCTAGAGCTTTTCCAATGTCAAGTATCTTTTCCTTTGACCATGAGATCGTGTAACTCCCATATACCGTAAGAGTGCTTTGGGTGTATGAAACGTCACAACGTAACTGGGTGACTATAAAGGTGCACTACAGGTATTTCCGAAAGTTTCTGTTGGGTTGACATGGATCGAGACTGGGATTTGTCACTCCATATAACGGAGAGGTATCACTGGGCCCACTCGGTAATGCATCATCATTATGAGCTCAAGGTGACCAAGTGGTTGATCACAGGATCATGCATTACGGTACGAGTAAAGTGACTTGCCGGTAATGAGACTGAACAAGGTATTGGGATACCGGCGATCGAGTCTCGGGCAAGTAACATACCGATTGACAAAGGGAATTGTATACGGGGTTGATTAAATCCTCGACATCGTGGTTCATCCGATGAGATCATCGTGGAGCATGTGGGAGCCAACATGGGTATCGAGATCCCTCTGTTGGTTATTGACCGGAGAGTCGTCCCGGCCATGTCTGCATGTCTCCCGAACCCGTAGGGTCTACACACTTAAGGTTCGGTGATGCTAGGGTTGAAGATATGTATATGCAGTAACCCGAATGTTGTTCAGAGTCCCGGATGAGATCCCGGACGTCACGAGGAGTTCCGGAATGGTCCGGAGGTAAAGAATTATATATAGGAAGTGCAGTTTCGGCCATCGGGACAAGTTTCGGGGTTATCGGTATTGAACCGGGACCACCGGAAGGGTCCCGGGGGCCCACCGGGTGGGGCCACCTGTCCCGGGGGGCCACATGGGCTGTAGGGGGTGCGCCTTGGCCTGCATGGGCCAAGGGCACCAGCCCCAAAAGCCCATGCGCCTAGGTTTCCACAAAAGGGAAGAGTCCCAATGGTGGAAGGCACCTCTAGGTGCCTTGGGGGGGAGGGAAACCTCCCCTTGGCCGCCGCACCTAGGAGATTGGATCTCCTAGGCTGGCGCACCCCCCCCCTTGGCCCTCCTATATATAGTTGAGGAGAGGGAGGACTTCATACCTCAGCCTTTGGTGCTTCCCTCTCCCCTGTTACATCTCTCCCTCATAGTACACGGCGAAGCCCTGCTACTGTGACGCCCTGCATCCACCACCACGCCATCGTGCTGCTGGATCTTCATCAACCTCTCCTTCCCCCTTGCTGGATCAAGAAAGGAGGAGACGTCATCCGTTCCGTACATGTGTTGAACGCGGAGGTACCGTCCGTTCGGTGCTAGGATCTCCGGTGATCTGAATCACGTCGTGTTCGACTACATCAACCCCGTTCTTTGAACGCTTCCGCTCGCGATCTACAAGGTACGTAGATGATCTAATCACTCATTGCTAGATGAACTCCTAGATGGATCTTGGTGAAACCGTAGAAAAAATTTTGTTTTCTGCTACGTTCCCCAACACAAGAAATAGTGCAAACCGGAGATAATAGTAATGATAATAATAAAAAATGTTGCATAATAAATAATTTATGCAAAGTGAGTAATAAAAGAAATATGGACTGGCGCCGAAGTCAATGTCGATGCAGTGCGTCGGCGTGACGCAGTGAAGGCGTGGCAAAGCCTGAATTTGCAGGGCGATCCGGGCTCCGGATGCGGCGTTCGCCGAACAATGTACGGAAACTGACCGAACCACCACGCGACCGTTTTAATGTGGCCTCCATTTGATAGACCTGTGTACAGATGATGGAACAAACCAGAGTAATAATCCTTAATAAAAATAAACCCAACAAGCAAAAATTGTTAGGATTAATAGCACCTTGTTTATTTGCTGTAGCATTCCGAAGAAAAGCGACTCCCAAAATCGGGAATCGATCCGCACACCCATTGCCTGATGGGCGATAAAGCGATGGCCCGGTGATGCTGGCAAAGGTTGGCTTGCCGAGGCGAAGCCCTCGGTCTAGCTAACGTGACGAAGCTGGTCGGCTGGTGACGCCGAAGTCACCGGAGTATGTTGGTGAAGAAATAGCCAAGTCCTCGGTCTAGCTGAGGTGACGGAGCCTCGATGTCAGCCGATGAGTCGAAGTAGGTCGGCGTGATGGACACCAGCTTGAAGAAGCAATAGTGCAGCCCTGCCGATGCAGGTCGTGATGTGGTCGATGCCGGCTTGATGAAGCGACCGTGCAACGATGCCACTATGCCCGCTCCGTGTAATCCGTGGGGCGGCGATGTTGGTGATGATTTATCCTTCGCGATGCCGGACTCTTGTTCGTCTTGCCGAGATGATGATCCGAAGAAGTTGAGCTCGGCTCAACAAAGTGACGACATGTCTAGCGCAGGTCAGCAGCCGTGGAGCAATATTGCCGGAGTGGTTTGACACCAGCATGCTGGGACGAAGCTAGAAAAAATGGGCACTGGTGTCAACCGCTGCCCACGCTAAGCCTCTTGCAGAAATTACAGTGGTGCAACAACATAGATAATGGCCGAGAGCGATATAAAGAGCAACAATATGCAATGAGCTGGTGATATTACTATTACATAAAAAAATTACATACTGAGTAGCGAATATTGGCTGAACGAAGTCATAAAGTAACACTTCTTTACATATTCCAGAAATAATAGGCAAAAAGATGACTTTGGAACGTTTCACTTGTAACTTTCTGGAAAGGATGAACAAAAGAACATATTATATTCACAAGAATAGTAAGAAACAAATAAGGCAGAAAATAAGTTTCATTAAGGAAAAAATAAAGTGATCCGAGACTCACATTTTATAACTTCCCTTCTCGATCTTCCATCTTCTTAAATAGATCAATCACATCATCATTCGTTATTGTAGAAAATATGTTTTTCACCACATAGCAAATCAGGTAATCACTCATGAACTCATCACCCATTTTGTTCCGCAAAACACTCTTGACGATATTCATTGCTGAAAAGCATCTCTCCACCGACGCTGTGGCAACTAGCAAAATTAGCACCAACTTGAGAAGTTGATACACCAAAGGAAAATCAAGATGTTTTTTAGTTTCCACCAACACTTTGGCAAGATCAGCAATGCCATCCAAATTGGCAAATCTTTGATCCGCTCGGACATTGTCTATGAAAATCCGAAGTTCATGACCAAGATTCATCAATTGTGTTGAATTGAAATCATCAGGATAAAACTCATCTTGCTTCTTAGGATTCTTTGTGTACTGCCATATTCTTTTTCGATCAGCTGGATCATGAGGAAGTGCATCTAAGTTAATTTGTGCCGGAGGCGGAGGAGTAGTACCAATATTTGATGCAAGACCTTGTCTTGGTCTAACTGGCCTTGAAGTCCCTGCCACATTACTATCTGGTGCTGGTCGTTTCCCTTTCAACAAAAAATTATCCATATCCTCCTGGTCCTTGGCAAATCAAATCAAAGAAATACTTAGCCAATAGCCATCATGAAATCAAAGCACAAGTAGAATTGTAGACAGTCTAGAGACCGAGAGAGAGGGTGCATATTACCTGGGATAGGAAGAACCAACACTTGCAAGTTAAAGATTTTGCACTGGCGGATGGTCGGCCGATATCAACATTCACCCAATGAAATGGCGACGAGTTCGCCGTCGTTCGTCGTCGATTCACTGCGGCGGCTGCAGAAATAGGGATCGAGATGAGGAGGGGAAGAGACGAGGGCGTCCGTCTGTTCGCGTACAGGTACAGCGCACAGTAGATCGATTAATTGATACATAGAGACGTGCGTACGCATTAGGCCTGGCCTTGTGTCATTGTTTGCTACCGCAGGCTCTTGATTTTTTTAGAACTTAATGGATATTATGGGCTAAGGCTTTAGGAATTAGCTGCTCTGCTGCTGGGCTGGGGTCAATGGAATTTTTGGGCTGTGGTCAAACGCATTTTTGCTAATACTTATTAGCTGAAAGGCTAGAAGGCACTGGTGTCAATTGACACCAGTGGCTACATGGGAGCTCCGTCCCTGCCAGCATGATGTTGAAGATCATGTTCAAAAGATCATAAAGCTAGTGGGATGTGTTCGGAAACAAAACACAATACCCCATACAAAACTTCCTTCAAAAGGGATGTCCGAAATCCCGTTTATAAAAAAGACGAACTCGGGTCAGATTCGTGTTCGCACAGAAAACAGATCCGAAAAATGATGCACTAATCGGAAGGTTCCCGGAGTTTGGACGGTCGGATCGAGCTGAAATTTTGGGAGGTGGTAGATATAGGAATTACGTAGCCGATCAACGGTTGGATCTTCCAAAGGACGTCCGAGCTAGAAGCTGGACACCACGCCCTAAACTCATCCAGATTCCCGTCCAGATTTGACAGGGCTCCGGTGTATCGTGGATTGCGAGAGATTCCTCCATCGGAACTCGACGAAATTTTCCAGGGTTGTTGTAGACTCAATTCCGCACAATTCCACAAAAGAGATCGTTAAAAAGACACTTGAGGAGGTGGTGGCGACGGACACAAGTTTGCTGTCCAGAAAAACAGCACGGCCACCCGAGAGCAATGTTGACGTTGAGGCCCCGGGCTCCATGGATGATTCCTCCATGATCTTGATAGAGATGGGAGTGGATATTGATGAAGGCCCTCATCCGAACATGACGACCGGAGGTAGGGCACAGTCGTTGGTCCAGCCAAGGTGACCAGTCGAGCCGGTGACGAAGATGTCGACGTCGCAATTAATCTGCAGACGAGCCATCGATCCTTTTGCCAATCACACAGCGGAACTCTCAATGAAAGCACCAATGTCGGTGTCAAAACCGGTGGATCTCGGGTAGGGGTCCCGAACTGTGCGTCTAGGATCGATGGTAACAGGAAGCAGGGGACACGATGTTTTACCCAGGTTCAGGCCCTCTTGATGGAAGTAAAACCCTACGTCCTGCTTGATTAATATTGATGATATGGGTAATACAAGAGTTGATCTACATCGAGATCATAGAGGCTAAACCCTAGAAGCTAGCCTATTGTATGATTGTATGTATATCATCTATCGACTAGCCTGGCCTCATTTTATATAATGCACCAGAGGCCTAGGATAACAAGAGTCCTAGCCGAATACGCCGGTGGGGAGGAGTCCTTATCTTGATCGCCAAGTCTTGCGGAATCTTCCTTGTATGCGGCAGCTGTCCGAACTGGCCCATGAGTATAGGGCCATGGGGGTCTTCGACCCAATCTAACAGATCGGGAGATGACGTGGTGAGTACCCCTAGTCCAGGACACCGTCAACCACCATCCCAGGTGCTTGCTTTAACTTCGCGGTGTCATATGTGGTTGCATGTTCCACATGGTGTCTAGCTTGTATTTGAAAGCCGAAGTCGGTAAGATAAGGAAAGATATTTTTTTACATGAACTACCATCCCATGAGCACCAGAAGACAAATAGCTAGTCAGGGCACTGGCCGAGCCAGTGACAAGCCCAGCAAAGATAGGCATCACCTGGAAGCCAACTAAAAAGTTGCGATGGTGGCGAAGCAGCCCGCCTCCCACCAGGCTCTCAGGTCCTAGATGATCATGCTGACCACTACAGCCGGATGTCTAGCTTGTATTTCTTCCAATTTGGTTAAATTGCATCTGCTTAGCTTACACATTATACCTTTGAATATGACATGCCTTTCTCTTTTTGGTACATACTAGTACATCTGTGTATTAACCATGTTCTTACATCAAACTAATGTTCTTGTGTATCCCTCATCAACCACTTATGATGAGGCAGGCAGGGAAGGGGACTACTCCTCATTTAAAGAATGCAGCATCAGCCTCCCGACATGATTCTCAAGAAACAGAAATGCTAGATGAAGATGGTGAACGTAGCTCTGTAGTTGATTACATCATTTCCCCTACACTAGCATCGCAGGTGCTTGCTCTAACTTGGCAGCGTGATATGTGGTTGCATCTTGCATATGGTGTCCAGATTGTAATTCTTCCAATCTGGTTAAACTGCATGTGCTAGTCTGCTTAGCTTATACATTATGCCTGTTAATGTGACATGCCTTCCTCTATTTAGTATATAGTACATCTATCTATTAAGCATGTCCTTACATAAAACTATTTTTTTGTATCCCGCATCAATCAACATGACGAGACACCTTTAGTATATGCAGTGCGATATTAGTTGCATCTTTCATATGATTTATAGCATGCACTGCTTCAAATTTGTTGAAATTTCATTTATGATGGGACGCTTTTAACTTGGCAGAGTCATATTGGTTGCATCTTTTATGTGGTGTCTAGCTTGCATTGCTTCTTATTTGCTGGAATGGTTTCTGCTTAGTTTACACAAACAGTCGTGAACATGTCATGCCGTCCTGTTTTTCGTACATATTCCATCCTGGTATCATGTGTTTGCCTTACATCAAAGTAGTGATTGTCAGTATCATGCATGAATGAGTTCTGAAGAGAGAATTTTATTACTTTTTCTTGTCGGTTTTACTTGACAATTCAAAATCAATAAAGCGGAAGGAAGTTAGCAAGGCATCGGATAAAGGTGCTCCTTTCGAATGGAGGGCCTCTACAGTTTCTACTCCTCCACACCCCCAAGATGATTTCCAAGACAGCACATGCATAGACACTCAACAAAGCTGTGTTTATGATAAGCACGTCTCCCCTAGTGCAGCATCACTGGTGCTCCCTCTAACTTGGCACTGTTATATGTGGTTGCATGTTATGTGTGATGTTTAGCTTGTATTGCTTCTACTTTTGTTGAATTCCATCTGCTTACTTTACACATTATACTTGAATAAGACACGTGTTCCTGTTTCTAGATCATACAATATCTGTGTATCACACCATGTTCTTACATCAAATTACTACTGTTGTGTAACCTACAACAATCACTTATCATAAGACATGTTTGACTTCGGAGTGTGATATAGGTTACATCTCACATTCTTTTCTAGCTTGTATTACTAATTTGTTGAAATGGCACTTATGACGAGACAGTTTTAACTTGGTAGAGTGATATTTGTTGCATCTTTCATATGGTGTCTAGCTTTCGTTGCTTCTAATTTGTTGAAAAGCCTTCTCCTTAGTTTACACATCATAAGCTGTGAATATGCAATGCTGTGAATATGCAATGGCACCAATGATGAGAGACCTCTAACATGGTAGTGTGATGTTGTTTGCATCTTGCATATGATTTATTTCTTGTACTTCTTCACATTTGTTTAAACGCCATTTATGATGAGACATTGTTAACTTGGTAGAGCGATATTTGTAGCATCTTTCATATGGTGTCTACCTTCCATTGCATTGCTTCTAATTTGGTGAAATGTCTTCTTCTTAGTTTAAACATCATAGTTCTGGTTATCTCTTCCGTCCTGTTTTTCATACATATTACATCCTCCTATCATGTGGTTGTCTAACATCAAAGTTCAGTTCGTCTGCATCACACATCAATTTGTTCTGAAGAACTAAATTGTTATTCGTTTTTCTTGTTGGCTTGACTCAGCATGGCACAGAGAAAGAGGAAGAAACACAGAATGGCAGGGAATGAGAAGAGGATGAATCCTGCAGATTCTGGTGGTACTGATGGTGCAGTAGAAGGTCAAAGTCCAGCAGAAAATTCTACAAACATGGCATCCCATGCTACACGAGTTGCAAAAAAGACAAACATAAACAAATAGCTGCCACCAAACAAGCAGAGACAGCCCTAGTTCTTGCAACACCTACCACAGTACTACCAGTTGCACGACGTACTTGTGCGTCAACTGAGCTAGCAGCACGTTCCCAAGCTCCCTTGCCACCTGACACTACTTCCAAAGAACTCTTGACACAAGATGAGTTGTCAATATCAGATGGACCTTGTGAGCTTCAACAGCAAGAAGGTAGTTGCTGGAGTCAAGTTACAGTTGCATGCTTCTTTATATGTAGTCTCACAGTTTGATGTACACTAACACTTCCTATGTTTGTTGTTGGACTAGCACCTATGCGCAAGAGGAAACAAACATCAGGGATAATGCTCGATAGGTTAACTAAATCTAGAGGATGAAAAATGGAGATCCATTTTGAGGCAGGTTTAAAAAGGCCACGTGATGCTACAGAGTCAGCCAAGTTAGTATCAGAGGCAGCAGTTGCTGTTAGGTGTCATGTACGTATCCTCCCAACATGGATTTAGTACAGGAATGACAAATACGAAACCCAGTTCAACATCTTCCTCCACCATTTATGTGTAAGTATGGTTATGTATGGAAACTAGTAATATCGTCTTGCTCTGTCCAATACTTTCTAGGTTGCTGATAATGAGACTCCCATAATTTTCCACAGATGAGGTTCAAGTTGGATAGCCAAGATGATGCAACCAGACAAGCTTGCACCCATGTTTTCAAGTCTGCTCTGTGACAGTATCGGTATAACTTGAGGAAAACCCACTTTGAAGGCAAGGCTAACAATGAACTTGCCCAAACATCTCCAGTGGAAAATATATCTGATGAAGACTGGAGAGGCCTCGTTAAACACTAGTCCGATCCGCAGTATCATGTACATTATATATATGTCATCAGATCACATGTTGAAGTCCTATTTACGCATGTGCCACACAAATCTATCTTCTTGTAGGTGAACTGCTCAAAGAACAAGGCCAACCATACGAAAGTGAAATTCCAACGGACAACAGGATCTCGTAGCTATATTGCACACAACGAGGCTCTTGTAATTAGCTGTTGTTTCACTCTTTTTGCTGTACCATATTATCAGATCTATATCGACTTGTTCCAAATGGAGAGGAAAGCCCGCAAGGACAAAAAAGTACCTGAACCAAATGCTATGGAAATCTTCAAGGACTGTCACACCAGCAAGAAGAAGGGCATGACTACATCAGTCAAAGCCGCTATTGTAAGTCCTTAATCATCATGCCTTTTAACTACTACTTACTTTGAGTTGTGCCTTGAACTGCATGGTTTGCAGCCAATGTCTATTACTCTTTTCAATTTTATACACAATTTTCTTAGCGTATCATTGCACCTTACAAGGTTTAAAAGGTAGGAGTGATGTTCCTTTGATCTTGACCCGTAATCTAGTTCCGTGCTGGACTTTCCCACACAACGTTACAATTGCATGTTTGTCTGTTCTCAGTTGTTTTGTCATATGAGTGACGTCATACTATGCTTACCGTATTATTAACTTCGTCTCTTTATCCTTAGCCCTCAATACAATGTGAAGAAATAGACAATACATTAGCGATGGTACATGGTCATATGTTTGGAACCTGGTTTTATTATGTACTTTGCGATAAAATACAACTAATATTTTACATGGGTTCACCAAAATAAGTTCTGTATATAGACCAAAGCTATTTTGTTTCGTTTTGCTGCCTCCTTAATATCTTCTGTTCTGGTACTAGTAATGTAAAACCTCAACTTTTCAGTGACCTATGGAAAAAATGGTGGAACCACCACCTTCTGAAGGTGGCGAGGCAACTATAACCGAAATGTCAGCTCTTGCTGCAGTGGGTCAGTACCTGTCCACTAACAGTGCCAAAAGCACGTTCCTATGTAATATTGGGTTGGTTGTTAAGTCAATATCATCCAAACTGCCTCATGATCAAGATATGCAAGCTCAAAGAAATGTTGTATCTGCGCTCCAGACACAAGTCCATTCCCTAATAGAGACCCTTTGTGAAATAAGGAGAAACATTGCTCAATGTCGTCAAGATATGCATGGTTTTGAAACCAGACTATCAGACATTTGCTATGTTGTTCAGGAGCCTAGGGGAAATGAAGGCGAGGGTTATGGTGCTCCATCGGACAATACAACATGAAAATGTAATAGTCAGGTCAAATGAACAAAGCTTCTGAACTTCTGGTGGTGCATTTATCTGCTAGACTGTTAAGCTTTATGCCAACCTTCCTTTTGTTATATAGCTGTAATTTGTTTTGGTGTGATACAAAATTTATTCTTAACGTGCAGCTACCGCCTAAAGAAAACAGCAAGCCATTTTTGTATAGTGTAGGGTGTTCCCTATATTTGCACTGGTGGCGATCTTTATGCCGAGTGGATGTAATCTGTGCAATCGCCTTAATAGCCTAGCGTTAGTTTCGGCCTTATTTATTTCCCAGTCTTCTTTTTCCCTGGTTTGCTAGTGGCCGCAACTACCATGGGCCATATATGGGCCATAGGATCCATGGGTCTCCTACATGCCGTCGATAAATGGACCTGTAATCGGTGTGCCTCGGGCCGTCGGATAAATGGGTCCACATGGGCCATAATCGGGTTTAATTGGTATCGACCCAGCACGGTAACAGGCCGTTAATAGGACAGAGGACAGCAAAGGCTTAATTCTGTCACAGGCATAACGGGTTGTTAATGGGCCAGAATATAGGACGGGCCAGAAACGGCGCAACGGGTTAACAGGCCAGAAACGGGCCGACTCTTGCCATGGGCTGAATTTGGCCCATTAGGGTAACAGGCCAGTAACGGGCCGACTCTTGCCATGGGCCAAATTTGGCCCATTAGTGGAACAGGCCAGTAACGGGCCGACTCTTGCCATGGGCCGAATTTGGCCCATTAGGGGAACAGGCCAGTAATGGGCCGGAAGTAATCGAGGGCCGAAAAGGAGCCCAAGAACGTATGGGCCGTCAATAGGCCGAAAGCTAACACGGGCTGGAAATGGCCCATGTAAATCACAGGCCGTTAACGGGTATAAAGAAAATTACTGTTCGTTATGGGCTAGAGTCACCGTGGGCCTGTAATGGGCCGAAAGATTCGAAGGCCTCATATGGGCTGAAAGACGTCGTGGGCCATACATGGGCCGAAAGTGAAATGGGCTGGTATTATATTCGACAGCCCACATGATGTTGTTGGGCTGATTTCCTTTAGGGCCTAACGGGCCCTCAGTTAATGGGCTTTAAAATGGGCTATTTGCGAAGAGACCGTTAACAGGCTTTTCATGGGCCAGCCCGTTAACTTTTGACCAAGTCAAACGGGCCGGCTTTGTAAGCTAAATGGGACACTGTTGGGCCGTGCCACGTGTTGACATATCATAGGCGCCTATCTGACCCACTGACGAGCTGACACGTGTTTCCTCTAGCCAATGATGATTTTACATGTGGAAAATCCCCATTGGTCGGGGCTGTAAATGGGTTATCGGATCCAAAACCCGACCGGATAGCTTAACGGCGTTCCGTTACGGTGGATGCCACGTGTCGGTCACCCTTGACGAAAGCACTTCTATGACGCGCGATTTGTCGTCATGGAAGTAGACTCTTCCGTGATGATAATTTTGGTAATGTCATGGAACACTTCTACGACAGCACAGGTATGACTATCTTGATTCTGTCATAAATTTGTCATGGATGTACATGCATGACAAAAAAAGCGACCTACTATGACAAACACGTATCATCACGGAAGTGTATTTTTTTTGTAGTGATACAACTTTGTGCAAATTAAAGAAGAGAGTCCCCCACAAGCATGGGGGAGGTTTCTCAAGTTACTTAATGATTTGCCTGATCATCCTCTTAAGAAAAATGAAATACTTGATATCTTTTATAATGGACTAATCGATGCTTCCAGAGATTACCTGGATAGTTGTGCTAGTTCTCTTTTCAGGGAAAGAACACCGGATGAAGATGAAATCTTATTGAATAATATGTTGACAAATGAAAATAATTGGGCACCTCCTGAGCCAGCTCCTACTCCATTTAATGATCCTATACCTAAACCAACTCCGAAGAAGAGAGGTATTCTATTTCTCAATCCTGAAGATATGCAAGAGGCAAAGAAATATATGAAAGAAAAAGGTATTAAAGCTAAAGATGTTAAGAATTTACCTCCTATTGAAGAAATACATGGTCTCAATTTATCGCCTGATGAAGAAATATATGATCTTAATCCTTTATTTATTGAAGAACCTCCAGACCTCGATAACCCGACACAGGTAGTAAAGGTAAATTCTCTCTATAGATATGATAAAGCTGAAATCCCTCCTACTAAAATTGCTAGCCAATGCTTGGATGAGTTTGATAATTTTATGTTTAAGTAAGAAGACTTCAATGCTTATTTTGGTAGACAATTAAAACAAGATGCTGATATGATTGAACACTTGGGTGATTATATGGCTAATATTAGAGGTGAACTTAAACTTGTTAGCAAACATGCTTCTATGGTTACCACTCAAGTAGAGCAAGTAGTTAAAGCTCAAAAAGAATTGCTCAATGAGATGAATAGTAAGAAAAATGATTATGTTGTTAAAGTGGCTACTAGAACTCGTAGAATGACTCAGGAACCTTTGTATCCTGAAGGCCACCCTAAGATAATTGAGCAAGAATCCAAGAGAAATAAAATTGATGCACCTAGTTCTTCTAAAAGAAGAAGAAGAAAAATGACAGAACTGTGCAAACTTCTAGTGAACCTATTGCTGAACCACCTGATAATCCAAATGATATTTCTTTTTGTGATGTTGAAACTCAATCTGGTAATGAACATGAACCTAATGAAAATGTTAATGATGATGTTCATAATAATGCTTAACCTAGGAATGATAATGATGTAGAAATTGAACCTGTTGTTGATGTTGATAACCCACAATCAAAGAATCAACGTTATGATAAGAAAGACTTTGTTGCTAGGAAACATGGTAAAGAAAGATAACCTTTGGTTCAGAAACCCATGCATTTTCCTCCCAAATCATCCAAGGAAAAGTATGATGAGGATTTTGAGCGCTTTGCTGAAATGATTAGACCTGTATTTTTGCATATGCGATTGACTGGTATGCTTAAAATGAATCCTTATGCTAAGTACATGAAAGATATTATTACAAATAAAAGAAAGATACCGGAAGCTGAAATTTCCACCATGCTTGCTAATTATACTTTTAAGGGTGGAATACCAAAGAAACTTGGAGATCCAGGAGTACCTACTATACCATGTTCCATTAAAAGAAACTATGTTAAAACTGCTTTATGTGATCTTGGAGCCGGTGTTAGTATTATGCCTCTCTCTTTATATTGTAGACTTGATTTGAATAAGTTGACACCTACTGAAATATCTTTGCAAATGGCTGATAAATCAACTGCTATACCTGTCGGTATTTGTGAGGATGTGCATGTTGTGGTTGCAAACGTTACTATTTTAACGGACATTGTTATTCTTGATATTCCCGAGGATGATAGTATGTCTATTATTCTTGGAAGACCTTTTCTTAATACTGCAGGGGCTGTTATTGATTGCAACAAAGGCAATGTCACTTTTCATGTTAATGGTAATAAGCATACGGTACACTTTCCAAGGAAACAACCTCAAGTTCATAGTATCAATTCTAACGGAAAAATTCCATCGATTATATTTGGAGGTTTTGAATTTCCTCTCCCTACTGTCAACAAGAAATATGATATACTTATTATTGGGGATGTGCATATCCCCGTTGAGGTAACCTAGTGTTATTCGAAATTTCTCCGGTTTCATGTTAATCGGAATGAGTTTGTTAACAATACTTGATCAACCTTGTTAGTGGATTCCTTTTGACGAGCATGAGATGGATGAAACTAGAAGCACAACCCTCTGTACCCTTTCTATACTTTCTGCTATTTAGTTGAAATAAAGTAAAAATAAATAATTTTTTGTCTGTTATCTGATTACCCGTGCAATATAAAAATACCTCGAAAATAAAAGTTCTCCAAATGCCCTGAAAATTAAATATGATTTTTTCTAGAATATTTGAGGATGAACAAAGAACACACCAGGGGGGCAACCACCTTGCCACGAGGGTGGAGGGCGCGTCCCCCCTAGGGTGCGCCCCCCTGCCTCGTGGGCCCATGGTGGCACTCCTCCACTTATTCTTCCAGCCACACACTTCATCTTCCTCCCCCAAACACGAAAAACCAACTCAAACCCGAGTCCAAGCTCGTTTTGCTGCCATTTTCGATCTCCTTGCTCAAAGCACCTCTCACAAAACTGCTTGGGGATTGTTCCTTGGTATGTGACTCCTCCATTGGTCCAATTAGTTTTTGTTCTAGTGCTTTATTCATTGCAAATTTGTGTTGCTTAGGTGACCCTGTTCTTGAGCTTGCATGTCAAATTTATATGGTCAAAAGTAGTTTTGATGCATGATATAGGCCGTAGGCACTTGCAGGAGTAGTTGCTATCAATATTATTGAGTTTGGTTTACTTTTATTTTGAAGTTACTAAAAAATTTCAGAATTTTTCAGAAAATGATGAGGAGATTATTGAGGGGCTCATCGAGCCAAAGCTCGAAGGAAAAGGCACCGAAGCCTATGTATAATTTGCCGCGCACCGTGGAGGTTCGGGCGTGTGAATGGCCTTCTGAGGATTTCTTGAGAGCAGCCGGGATTTATGAAGATTTTCATGAGTTGGCTCATAATGCAAGCCTCACCGCTTTCCTCCATGACCAATGCGATCAGTATCTCTTGCTCACAAATCCCTTTGTGCAAAACTTTCATTTTCATTCTAGGAACTCACAACCTACGGTGGAGTTTGATTTATATGATGAGCATAAGGAGATGTCACTTTATGATTTCTGTCAGATTTGTTTAGTCCCTTTTGGGGGCAAGACAGAAGAACCACATCATGATGATGTGGAGGGATTTATTAATACTATCACTGTAGGGGAAACTAGGAAGGTTATGGATGCACGAATCACTAGCATACATTTTCCTGTTTTACGTTACTTTGCATTATTTGCTAGTCGTTGCTTAATTGGTCGTGGAAACTGTGGAAACCTTAGTATCCCTGATATTATTATTTTTCTCCAAGGTTTATACAATGATAACACTTTTAGTATGGGCGGCATTATTGCTAGACGATTAAGTATGAACCGTACTAAGGGTCCCATCTTTGGAGGCATCTACGCTACACGCCTAGCTGCACATTTTAACATACCTATTAGGCATGCTGAGAAGGAAGAAAAAGTGTTGCCTCATGTTTATCTAGATTATAAAAGTATGGTGGCACATGATTTTATGGTTAAGAATAGGGAAGGAGAGATTAAATATCAATTGTTCTTTAATAAACATCATCCTGAGACAATTACCTTGACTGCTCCTGCTTTGTTTGATTTGACTGTAGGGAAGTACCTTGTTCCATTGACGGCTATCCACGCCTACCGGAACCCTACACCAGCCAAGGAGCCAGAACCGGAACCACAATTTGATCCTTCACGACAATCTAACTATCAGTGGGATCCGGAGATGATTGCCAGCCTGTGGCAATTGGAGCCTTCTTCTTCCTCATCACAGTACGACCCCAACAACTATTATTATGGATATCAGCTAGGCCAGCCGTGGCCATAGACCAACTTAGGCCAAAAGCCTAAGCTTGGGGGAGTACGTATTTCTCACCGACATTACATTTATGTTGACACACACTCATTGCCAGATGTCGGAGCTCATACTTTTTCATTGTATCATCCATGCTAGTTTATTTCCTTTTATGCTTTCTTCTTGTGTGTTTGATAAACCTTAAGAAAAACCAAAAAAATTAGTTGTAGCTTTTAATTAATTTACTTTCCATGCTTGTAGTAGTAATTAAAAAGAAACCCAAAAATATTTCCCGTTCTTCTTTTGCTTGTTGGGAGCTTTCCCATGTAAATAGTTTTATTTCTTTTCTTTTCTTTGGGGTCAGTAGGAGAAGACCATGATTAAATTGTTGAAGTGGCTCTTACATGCATTATTGTTTATCTGACAAAAGAGCCCATATTTGCTTGTCTTCTCCTATTTATTAAATGCTCGCAGATTCCAGCTTAGTCCAATGCACCTGCACTTTTATTATTATTCACATTGTTCGGTCGTGCAAGTGAAAGGCAATTATGCTAATATATGATGGACTGACTGAGATGAGAAAAGCTGGTATGAACTCGACCTCTTTTGTTTTTGTAAATATGATGAGTTCATCATTCTTGATTTAGCTTGTTATGAATAAACATGTTTGCAATGACAATTAGAGATCATAGTTGCTTGTGCCATGCTTCATTAGCTATGAGTTATAATGGTTTACCTTGTGTGCCAACATGCTATTAAAATGGTTATGATGTGGTATGATAGGGTGGTATCCTCCTCTGAATGATTTAAGTGACTTGACTTGGCACATGTTCACGCATGTAGTTGAAACAAATCAACATAGCCTTCACGATATTTATGTTCATGCCGGATTATATCCTACTCATGCTTGCATCCAATGTTTATTAGTTTTAATGCATGTACATGGCTGTTGTCGCTCTCTAGTTGGTCACTACCCAGTCTTTTGCTAGCCTTCACCTGTACTAAGCGGGAATACTGTTTGTGCATCTAAACTCCCTAAACCCCAAAGTTATTCCAGATGAGTCCACTATACCTTCCTATATGCGGTATCTACCTGCCGTTCCAAGTAAATTTGTATGTGCCAAACTCTAAACTTTCAAATAAATATCCTATTTTGTATGCTCAAATAGCTCATATATCAACTAGGGTTGTCTGTATCTTCCATGTTAGGCGGGTTATTCTCCAGAGGAGTGGACTCCACTCCTCACTCACGAGATAAAGGGCTGGTCACCGGGATGCCCAGTCCCATGCTTTATGCAAACTAAATCAAAATAATTGGAAACAAAACTCCCCCTGGGACCTGATGTATGTTGGAGGCACTCGTTGTTTCAAGCAAGCCATGGATTGATGTTTGTTGGTGGAGGTGGAGTATAAACTTTACCATTCTGTTTTGGAACTGCCTATAATGTGTGTAGCATCGAAGATATCGCCATCTCTTGGTTGTTATGTTGACAATGAAAGTATACCGCTCAAAATGTTATTCACCTCTATTTTAAAACCGAGCTCTGGCACCTCTACAAATCCCTGCTTCCTTCTACGAAGGGCCTATCTATTTACTTTTATGTTGAGTCATCACCCTCTTATCAAAAAGCACTAGCTGGAGAGCACATCTGTCATTTGCTTTCATTATTATTAGATTACATTGGGTGTGACTATGATTGGATCTCTTTTACCATGAATTACAATGTCTAGTCAGTCTTTAATCTTTAAAGGTGCTCTACATTTATGTTTTGCGGTCTCAGAAAGGGCTAGCGAGATACCATCTTGTTATATCATATTATGATTGTTTTGAGTAAGTGTTGTCATCCGAGATTTATTATGATGGCTTGCTAGTTGATTATGTTATTGATATGAGTAATCATGAGACCTGAGAATTATTGCAAATGTGGTTAGTTATAATCTTTGCTGAAAACTTGAATGCTAGCTTGACATATTTACAACAACAAGAGCAAACAGAGTTTGTAAAAGTTTTTCTTTATTTCTTTCAGTTTGTCAACTGAATTGCTTGAGGACAAGCAAGGGTTTAAGCTTGGGGAGTTGATACATCTCCAATGTATCTACTTTTCCAAACACTTTTGACCGTGTTTTGGACTCTAACTTGTATGATTTGAATGGAAATAACCCGGACTAACGCTGTTTTCAGCCGAATTGCCATTATGTTGTTTTATGTGCAGAAAACAAAAGTTCGCGGAATGACCTGAAACTCCACTGGATATCTTACAATAAATAATAAAAATCCTCACCAAAGATGAAGACCAGGGGGCCCACACCCTTCTCACGAGGGTGGGGGGCGCCCCCCTAGGGCGCGCCCCTACCTCGTGGGCCCCCTGGAGACCCCCCGACTCCAACTCCAACTCTATATAACTGCTTTCGAGGATAAAAAAATAGGAGAGAAGAAATCATCGCATTTTACAATACGGAGCCGCCGCCAAGCCCTAAAACCTCTCGGGAGGGCTGATCTGGAGTCCGTTCGGGGCTCCGGAGAGGCGGGTTCGTCGTTGTCATCATCATCAACCATCCTCCATCACTAATTTCATGATGCTCACTGCCGTGTGTGAGTAATTCCATCGTAGGCTTGCTGGACGGTGATGGGTTGGATGAGATTCACCATGTAATCGATTTAGTTTTGTTGGGGTTTGATCCCTAGTATCCACTATGTTCTGAGATTGATGTAGCTATGACTTTGCTATGCTTAATGCTTGTCACTAGGGCCCGAGTGCCATGATTTCAGATCTGAACCTATTATGTTTTCATCAATATATGAGAGTTCTAGATCCTATCTTGCAAGTGTATAGTCACCTATTATGTGTTATGATCTGTTAACCCCAAAGTGACAATAATCGGGATACTTACCGATGATGACCGTAGTTTGAGGAGTTCATGTATTTAGTATGTGCTAATGCTTTGTTCCGGTTCTCTATTAAAAGGAGGCCTTAATATCCCTTAGTTTGCATTAGGACCCCGCTGCCACGGGAGGGTAGGACAAAAGATGTCATGCAAGTTCTTTTCCATAAGCACGTATGACTATATTCGGAATACATGCCTACATTACATTGACGAATTGGAGCTAGTTCTGTGTCACCCTATATTATGACTGTTACATGATGAACCGCATCTGGTTTAATTATCCATCATTGATCCAATGCATACGAGCTTTCCATATACTGGTTTACACTTATTTACTTTCCCGTTGCTATTGTTACAATCACTACAAAATACCAAAAACATTACTTTGCTTTCATTACTCTTTTGTTACCGCTACCATCACTATCATATTACTTTGCTACTAAACACTTTGCTGCAGATACTAAGTTTCCAGGTGTGGTTGAATTGACAACTCAGCTGCTAATACTTGAGAATATTCTTTGGCTCCCCTTGTGTCGAATCAATAAATTTGGGTTGAATACTCTACCATCGAAAGCTGTTGCGATCCCCTATACTTGTGGGTTATCAAAGTGGCGGCCCTGAAGGAGGCGCTGTCCGAGGCCGAAGACAAAGTGGCCAAGGAGCGCACCGAGCGCGAGAAGCAAGAAGCTCGAGTCGGCGAGGTGCAGCAAGAGCTCCAGGATTTCGTCAAAAAATACGAGTCCTTGTAACGTGACTCTAAGATGCAAGGGTCTGAGCTTGTGAAGGCCCTTGAGAACGCAAAAAATGCCAGGGCGAAGCCCACAAGGCCCTCCAGGAGCTTCAGGTGGCCCAGAAGATAGCGGCGGGTAAGGAATTCATTCTGCAAAGCAAGCATGTGAAGGAAACTTTCCTTTTACTTACCCGAGTTCGCAGCACTCTAGGAGCAATCACAGATCTTCCCCGCAGTGTATCCAATGCCACGGAATTTTACTGGGTCGAGGAATGGAGCTCGACAGAGAAGTTGTTCTGGTCTCAGTATACTGGGACCGAACATCCGATGCCCATGAGCGACCAGTTGAAGCAATTGGTCGAGCTCCACAAGGCGGCCGAACAGGCCATGAAGGGCCTCATAGTCCGCATGTGGCCTGGCAAACCCCTGCCTGGCAGCTACTTCGCCCTGGTGTGGCGGCTTGTGAATGCCTACCCATGGTTTGAAGTCATAAGGCGGTCCGCCTGCATTGAGGGTGCGCGCAGGGCTTTTGCCCGAGCGAAAATGCACTGGGCGAAGATGGATGCCGAGAAGGTGGTGAAGGAGGGTCCGCCGGATGGCAAGGAGCATCGCCGCCCTGAAAATTATTATGACAGCATCCTGAAGGGTGCCCAACTTTTGGCGGAGGAATGTTCTAAGGATGTAATATTTGAATGAATGTACTCATGTGATCCTGTAATATGAAAACGAGTTCGTCTGCGCTATATAACGCTTGTTGATTTAAAATATTACCTTCTATGCGGTCGTTTATAAAATCTGAGAGTTGGCCAGTCGTCGGCTCCTGCCCCCATGTAGCTAGTACTGAGGTGTTCGGGATAAATCTGATCACTCTTTATCCCAGTTTGGGTCCTTCGAACGAACTATTCAGCACAACGAACCACGCAATCGGACTATAAGGCTTTATCGCTCTTACTTAGCCATAGAAGTCTACAATTTTAAATTTTGGCGAAGCCCCTAGTATTCGGAAGGACAAACATGGGGCGCTATGAACGCCTAAATCAGACAAGGCCGACTCCTCGCCTGAAGCAGAAAAAATCTTTAGGGATTTGGGACGTCTCGGACAGTGACCAGCTCTCGCCGCATCATGACAATCAGTTTTCGGCTTTCTCTACTCAGGTGCTCGTCAGGAAGAACTTGGACACAATCGCAGTAGTTCTCCTAGTGCTACCTTAGCCGATATGTCGGTGTACAAAAAGAGGGGTACACTTTTTGTACCCCTATAACTGTGCACGGGCAGTCCGAGCCACGGGCACCAGCACACCAAGCAAGGCAAGGGAGGTGAGCCAGGGTAAGACCGAAGCTCAAGAGAACTACAACGCCAAGACCAAGACCACGAAGAACAATGGGGACGAAGCGGACTCCCCCGGCAAGATCCTTGCCAGGGGACAGTTCTAGCAGCCCCGACAAGACCCTTGCCGTGGCGACTCGTCCCACGCCTACGGAGCGAATCACCCTTGAGTCCACTGCCCCCAAAGGGCAAGGATTCGGGAGACATCCCCGTGGCGGCATGCAGATCTTCATGAAGACATTCAAGATCAGATACGCACTAAGGAGACGACAACCCTTGGCGGGATCCCAGCCGAGGAAGACCACAAGGCCCCCGGCAAGCGCCTTGCGGGGATGACAACAGGCGCCTCGGCAAGACCCTTGCCGGGGCCCCGGCAAGGCCCTTGGCGAGGACACCCACAGGGCCACCATCAGGCCCACACCGACTAAACCTCCACCGCCGTTCGCATGAAGTTGCCAACCCAACCAGCTGGGCAGGCACCTGTGTGGCAGCATGCACATCTTCGTGAAGACTCACACCTGCGCCACCTCAGCTGCCTGCCTACCTATGTGGCATCTCGGGCATCACTGGCCTGGGCGCGTGTCGACACAAGAAGGAGCGGCGACAGACGAGGCAGATCTCTCCCCCGTCCCCGATAAAGCAAGGAGGCCTAAGCAAGACGCATTAAATGCGCCTTGTTATGTAATGCGAGGGATAACCTGGCATCACTGTACCCTTTGAACCTCCTGTGTGCCACTGTGGCAACCCCTTTTCCTATAAAAGGAGGCCCGAGGCGACCAGGAGAAGGATTCGGCTTTTTGGAGCTCCTCACGCCCCATAGCTAGCTCAGGAACACCAATATACAATCCACCAAAGCAGGAGTTGGGTTTTACGCATCCTTGTGGCCCGAACCTGGATAAACGAACCGTGTGCTACCTGTTAGATCCGCTCTTCTCATGACCCCGCACCCCGCCAACCGTAGTAGGGATTCTTGTGATCCCATAGATGTCGTTCCGCACCGACATCTCTGGCGCGCCAGGTAGGGGGACGCAGTTGTGAGAATCGGCTCTAGCAATCAGCCCAGCACTCCTTCGTCTTCGTGGCTCTTGGAGAGGGAAGGAGGCTGGAAGATCAACGCTCGAAGCGAATACAAACAGAAGCTAAGTTGCATTGAACCCTTATTTGTTCTATCCTTCTTATATGAGGTTATTCCCCCCCGGAGATGTCATGCCTTTGTATGAGAAACCTGCACGCCTGGGGGCTCTCCCACGATCGGCAACGCCCTTACCCTGTTTCGAGTCCGCTCAATAGCTCAAGCGGCTGCGTCGAGAATGCAGAGTAGCCTTCCGCGATCAACAACGCTCTCGATTCTGACTCGAGTCAAGCTCGACAGTTCGAGCGGCTGCGTTCAGAACGGAAAGGTGGCTCATCCGGCAGCACACGTACCCAGCAGGCCCATGGGGATCCGTCCTCAAAAACGCCGCTAGGGGCTTCCGTGCCGGCGAGCCTACCCAATCGGCATAGGGCGCGCATACAAAGAGGAATTGAACAGGGAAATAACGTGCATGAAATGAAAAGTACTACAAAGTTATATTACATCACATCATTGCTGCGGTTCTAACTAAAGATGAAATTTGTCTTGGTCGTGAACCTGCTGCGGCGGTGAAGAACAGGATGCCTAATGCCGGCACTGGCCTTCCACCCTCTTGATTTCGTCGATGCTGCTGATGACGGGCTTGATGCGCTCCTTGAGCACCGTGAGGTCAATACCATCCGGCAAGCTGTCCATCGCGGCACCGAAGTCGAGGTCGGGATTCCAGTACGCCATCTTGGTGAGGACCTTGGTCATGACCCCCGGCAAAGTCGCCGAGTGAAGATAAGCCAAGGCTCCGAGGACGCCCTTGAAGAACAGGGTCAGCTTGGTGTTGACGGTCCCGCTGCGCTCAGGGGCGTACCTCACGTTTGGCATCCCCATGGTGGCCAACTGCGAGGTAACCCTGCCAGCGACATCCTCCAGACGGCTGATCCATTTGTTCTCGCCCGCCACATAATCCTGGTGGGAGGCGGCCTCATTCGCCCGTAGCTGCTTCTCCTCCTCCAGACTCTTGGTCAAGGTCTCCTCCCGAGCCCTGCTCTCCGACAACATCTTCTCGATATCCTCCAGCTTCAGCTTGAGATCTCTGACGGAGATTTGTGCTTCACAGAGCTCCCCAGCCCTGCTGATGACCGCTCCTTGCGCCTCCACCAAGGCGTTGTTGAGCGTGCTCTTCTCGTTCGATAGCTTGAGGGCCTCCTCCTTCAGCTCGTCCTGCGCCACCTCCAACTCCCTTACTTTGCGGGCATGGGCCTGAGCCTGGGCATCGAGTGCCTCCTTGTGCCTCTACTCCAGCTCGCGAGTCCGCCGCGCGACAAGGGCCTCGAGCTCCTCATTCTTGCCACGGAGCGCTGCGGCAAGTTTCGCCTCGCGCATGGTGAGGTCCTCTTCCTGGGAATCCAGTGCGGCTTGATGCTGGTTCCGGACGGCCTCGGCCGCGGCAGCCAAGTTCGCCGCCTATTCCTGGGCCTTCTCGATGTCAGCCATCTTCATAGTGAGATCAACATTGCGCTTGGCCAATTCCTCCTGAAAGGCCCTCTGCTCCTCGCGAGTCTGGTGGAACCAGGTCTGCGTCTCAGCAACGCGCGCCTTGAAATCCACCTCCGCCTGGTCCACCATTGCCGTCCTGGACTTAACCTTGTCCAGACGGACACGGTAGAGCGCCTGGAGTTTTCGAAAGTTGGCCCCTATAGCGCAGAAAAGCTGCTCTTCTGGAGAACCATCACTGCCAACGCCCGGCTCATCGACAACCTCAAGCCCGGTGGCGGCAAGCACCTCGCCGTCAAAGACTTCCCCTTTGGCGGGCGCCCGGGAACTTGACGCCCCTGGGAGGTGGACGAAAAGATTGTCGCCCACCTTGAGATACCTGCCGGGGCCCGAGGTTGAGGAGGAGGGAGGCTGATCATCAACCGCCTCTTCCTCGGCGGTGGCCTTGCCGGCTTCCCCGGCAGGCCCACCGTTGGCGCCCTCGGCAGAAGCCTCGCCGGTCGCCTTGGCGGCCCCCGCCGTGGTGTCCTCGGCAGCATCCTTGGCGGCCTCATTAGCGGCGACCTTGGCAGCGTCCTTGGCGGCCTCCTCAGCAATGTTCCCAGCAACGGTATCCACGTCCTCCATACCTGTTGAAGGAGGGCCTGGGTAGTAATGGGAGCATGGAAGCCAAGAAAAGGATAAGGGAAAAACAGACACGGAGGACAGGCGATTCACCAGTGCCAGGCTGTGAAGCAGAAGTCCCCTCTCCGCCAGCATCCGGCGCCATGGCAGAGTCACCAGCGCCCAAGTTCCCCTATTCCTCCATGGGTGTGGGCTCCGTGCTTGATGCCCTTGCCGGGGACGCCCCTCGCAGCGGCGTAGTCGATGGGGGTGGTGTGTTGGGGGTAGCCCTCTGCGGCTCCTCCTGCTGCCGCTCCCCTCCTGCAAACCCGACAAGGTCAACACCATAGCATCGAACGCTGGGGGCTGCGCCGGGGGCTGCTGTCCGGGCTGCTCAACACCACCAGTGGCGTCTTTGAAGCCCCAGCTGGGGGCTGACTGCTTGCCGAGGCCTTTGCCCTCTTCACCCTCTGGGCCAACGTCTCTGCATCCCTGCAAAAGCAAAAAGGATCTAGATGGGTGGCTTAATTCAGAGGAATGGAAATGGCAGTAAGGAACGGAGTACTTACTCGTCATCCACCTCCTCCTCTTCCACCACTTTCCTCTTCCTCTTCGGGCTGAGAGGCCCGAGATCAAAAGTGACCTCCGCTTCAACATCCGACTCGACATCTGCCGGAGGAGGCGAAGATGGCGGGGTTTGTGCACGCCCAGATGAGGAAGGGGCTATTGTCTTCTTCTTGTCAGCGGCCTTCGTCAGCCTCTTGGCTGCTGTGGCCCTTGTGTGACGCCCAGACCCCTCCAGGGTCAATTGAGGCCGCGTAGCCCTGCCGGGCCGGACCGGCTCACCGAAGCCAGCCCGCTGCAGGGACTCGCCCTGTTCCCCTGGTTGGCGTCGAGCCTGCCGCCACGTCCTCCTCCTCCTCCGACTCGTCGGCCACGTCTTCGACAAGCGGAGATCAAGTGTCGGCGCTGCTGACCTCCCCGGAGGCCGCCGCC